>NC_134311.1:52330510-52655510 GCF_949628215.1 Phalacrocorax aristotelis | reverse complement strand
TTAAACTCCAACTATATCCAGTATTTGCAGCACATTACCTAGGAATGTCTGAACTACAGGAAGCTATAGGAATGGCTAAGTGACTGCATTGAAGAACTATCAATGAATCCAACAATTTTAACATGCCGGAAAGGATAAATTACATTTAGAATCTATTATTTTATGCTAATATTATTAACATCTTAACAAAACTGGCATCAGTTCCTACATCATGTTACAAAAGCACGGTTCCTAAGACTGTATAGCATCTAGGCAACTTAGAAGGATATTTTGCATTGATTCAAGCTATATAGAGACTGCTTTTTACATCAACCTGATTTATAAAAGAATGAGAAATAAGCAGCTCTTCCATAACTTTACTAAGAAATCATGGGAATTTTCCCAAGCAATTTCCTATGCATTGCCTGACTGTGGTTTTTAAGCTATCACAAAGAATGTTCATGCTTGGGGAGAGAATCATGTCTTTCCTGTCACTTCTATCAGCGAGAAAGATGGGTCTGAAGTATCAATTTCTTTACTATTATTCTTAGAGAAATTGTGAGAGAACACTGTACAAGCAGATGAGTGAAAGGAGAATACTATGAACAACTAGAGTACCCTTTTGGAGAACAGCAGGCATTGCCAGCAGAAAAATATTTGTTTGGATGGTGCTAAACTCCATTTTTCTAACAGGCCAAATACAATTCTAACCTCAGAGAAAAATGTTTCTGATGCATTTCTGGTATATATACTTCACATTCATCAGATATCATTCTTCATTGCAGAATGCAGAGCAGAAACATTTTTGTTACGGATTTCAAGGTTTCTTATCTTTACTACATATGATGAAAGGAACATATCTGCATGTATTCTGTAATGTGCAATAAATCAATCTGCCACAGATTACAGCAACCCAACCACTATGATGTCAGTGGTACCATAACCCCTGTTCTCATTCATGTCAAAGGTGTCATCTCATTTCCTAACGGCTCCTTATACATCCTCGTTATTCCTGGCTGCAATCTGCATATCAGGGGAATCTTCTCAAATGAGCAGCATATAAAAGGGATGTTAATAACAGACGGAAGAGTATTTGTCCAATCACTTGTCTAAAATCAGACCATCTGAGAATTATGGCCCTATGTCTTTAATACACATCTTCTTAAGCGTTCCTTTGTATTAACAAATGCTGGCAATTTATCAGTGAAACTGTAGACTCAGTTTTGAAAGATGATTGTACGTATTTGGAATCAGCTGGAGAGGGATCTGGTTTGGGCAGGCTCAGTACAGAATGGGCTTCACCTCCAAGCTAGCAGCTGTGAGGACTACAAGATAGGAGAGGATGAACTGCTGAGAGGGAAGCAAGGAGTTGTGGTTCGTATGATCATCCCATGACACATTCTCCCAGAAAAATGGAGAATGCTCTCTTGGCAATAAACAGACTTTCTGTTTAAGACAACAAAGCCAACCAAACTTGAAGGGAGGTAACCTTTATAATCACATCCTGGTTTCACTCCTATTCCCTAGTGATCATACAACAAAGGACAGATCGCTCTTCCAAAGAGGATCGCGGTGGTGAGATCCTTCATCAGTGGACCGCTAGAGAAGCTGCCCTAGTAAGAAGTTGACTGGCTGCATGTATGGCACACTGGAGTTGATACTAGCAGCTTAGCGCAAATTTCTGTCCCTAATGCTTGTACTTGGATGAGTTCTTAAGACAAGCTATACCAGGAAGACATGGAGAGTAACAGCTCCAGCTGCTGTAAAGGGAAAGAACACTTATTTCAACAGAAAAAACTTAAGTTCAGTAGTGAAAAGCAAAGCACAATTATATATATTTTTCCAAAATAATAGCATTAAGATATTTTGTAAACTTACTATAGCAAGACATCTCGTATTCTAAGATTTCTTCATATTTGGAACCAAGTTGCAAAACTCTACAGATATTTCCTAAACTTATACATAAATATTTGCTGAATTACATTATTTGACTTCCATTACAGAGAATCATACAACCCTGTTAACTCCCTTAATGACTTTTCTTAATACGTATCCATCCCTACTGAAGCTCCTTCCAATTTAGGAGAGAATGACCTTGCCTAGCGGTATTAAAAACTGGGGTCTGTGTGTTAGATGGAGTTATATTCTGTATATTCAAATGAGTTTTTAAAAAGATCAATCAGCTGAGTTAATTCTCTAATCATACACCTGCTTCATTTAGACTCCAAGCTGGAAATCTGTAAACATGATGAGTGTAACATACTGCAAGCAATCTTACTGAAATCACAACTGTCCTGTGTGAGCAGTAGTTCTACATAGGCTCAAATCTGAGGCCATAGGACTGCTTCTACCTGCAAATTTGGGTGGTTGGTATAATATAGAATAAGAGAATTCAAACTGCAACAGAAGTATCTGGAAATGAGAATTTCAAATACATTTTAAATGTAAGCTGTTGATTTCAGATAGTAGTTTTGTTTCTTGGGGCAGGGGTAGGTCCACGATTTTAATATGCAGTACCTGTTTGAGTTATGTCTAAGACTCTCACTAATTGGAAGTAGAATTTTATTTGCCTTTTTTTTTTTGGGGGGAGGTTATTTTTCAGCCTTGCAAAGTATGTCAGCTTCAAACCAAAGACAAGCTCCTTTAAATTCATACTTATAAAAAAATTCCAGCAAAAACTGTTGCACTTTCTAATGCAACAGTCAGAAAAACAACATAGCACATCTTGTTGCTAGATTAGGCCACCAAGTATCTGCACAACAGAAATAGGAGGCAATGCCTCGCTTCCCTCAGTTCAGTTGGACTTCTCAGAAAGAGCACTTCTGAAAATCAGACTGCTATTCAAATAATGGACAAAGAATTCCAAAGCTGTATTTTAGAGAATGATGTCCTCTTTAATGAAAGACAGTAACTGAAAAGTTTTTTTAACTCTGAATCACATTAGCCCTAGCTGTATCTAGACACAGGAAACTGGCTATTGGCTCTGCCTTAGTTTTATGGCTGCAGGTCAACCTACCCAAAATATTTTGCTGGGGCAAATATTTGTAAAGGGAAATATTTTGGAATGGAGTCATTATAAGCAAATAATTAATTAAAAATAACTTCTTTAGCTTGAAGAATATCTGGAAGCATATGACAGGTTCTTTATGTGTACTTTTTATTCTTTATTTTAGAAGATGAGCAAATACTTTCAGAACAAATAGTCTAGTGAAATAACTAAAGAAATCCTTGCACCAAACATTATATTTATTTTCATCAATTTTGACTCACCAGCAGAGTTACAACAAATGAGCATTTCCAAAATAAAATATTTCAGGAAGGTCAGTTTTTTGGAGGGTTTGTTGGATTATTTTTTTTGAGAGAACGTGTTCTAAAGTGTAGTTGAAGCTTCGAAATACTAAAAAAAAAACCAAAACCAGCCATTAAACTTGTTGGCTTTCATCTAGCTTTAGAGTACCAACAAATTAAGCAATGTTGGAAAAGTGTAGAACATTACCAGAAAGTAGATCTTAAGTGTAAGGAATTTTGTTACTTCAGGATTTCATCTGAAACATGAGGAGATTTAAACCTTTTTGTCTTCATTAGATCTGTGCACGTTGCTCTTCAGATGGATCTGCAGCTGAGTGTGCCACTAGTAAAAATCACTGCTGGAGCTGCTATGACAGACAAGCCAGTCAATTGGAAAGGTTTTATTAATTTTGTGCTCTTGGCTGAGTAAGAGGCATTACAAGTGTTAAAGCAGAATAGTCATTAAGACTACAGTTGAGACATGATTAATTATCCCCTGTCACCTCTGCTTGTCTGCCACCTTTCCCTCTGACCTGTTCCTATTCTTCTTTCACAGCACTCCGTGGACCAGATCCTCACTGGTGACATCAGTGATGCTGAGATCAGAAATTGGCTCCTTGCCCCTATTTTTCCTTTGCCTTCCCTCTAATTTGCCTTTCCCTGTGCTTCTCTTCAAAGACTCTTCACTGCAGCTCCCAGTGCTTTGCAGGTATCCTTGACTACAGCTCACATTCCCCAATCTCCAGCCAGCTGGAGCAGCTCCCTGGTACAATATAATACAGATCAAAGGCAGGTGGCCAATCAGCAAACAAGCAACTTGTTGGCACACAACAGAAATGACTCAGCCATTATTTGGTCCCCTCTTTTCAGTCTTAAATTTGGCCAAAAAGTAGTTGTGGGTGGTGGATCTTCAAGGCAATGGATTGCAAGTCATCGTGAGCTGTACCAATTAAAAAAACAAAATGGCTCTTCTGGAACTGGATGTAGTCACAGACTTACCCAATCAGCAATCCAGCTGCAAGGCAAAACCAGCACAGCCTGATACTGCAGAGGATTTGTAATGTGCTTTTTGGAGATGGCACCAAAATTACTTCATAATGCAAAAACCTGTGATCAGATGGATAGCAGAATCTCTATGGGATTGGAAAGAAAATTGCAAAGTACCTTAACAAACTTTAAATATGTTAATAGCATAATACTGTAACTGTAGCATGAGGTTTGTACTCCATTTATATGTAACTGATCTGGAGTAGGTTCTAGGCACTAACAAAGCTGCTACACAGACAGTGGTTTAAACATGTTTACAAAGCTGTGCTTGTATTTGAAATCAAAGTACATCCTCCTACAAACATTTCCATCCCATGAAGTTACTCAGCAAGTTGTTACAAGGATAATAGAAGTCACTATTTATTTTCACTATCTATTCTTGGAAGGCTTGTTTTTTAAAGAATTTTTTAATTAATGGAAACCAAATTTAAACCCACAAGTTTTTAAACCTACCTGTCTTAATTCTTGTTCTCAGTGGTTGTTTCACAGAATGCCTTCAAAATATCCCTTTTCTTCCCATCAAATAATTAATGTAATTTATTGAGCTGCGAGTGGACATTCACCATGTCAACAAAGATTAAACATTTCCACCAGTTAGGTCATTGGATAAAGAATTGACCTCTGTGTGCTGTCCATATCTCTGTTACTAGTTTATTCTTTCAGGGAAATTGCATGCTGCCTTTGTGCTTTCAAAGTGGAGATTGTCTATCTTGCAAGAATTTGGGTGCTTGGCCAAATTACATTTGCAAAACATGAATATTATTCTCCTCCATACACTTGCAGACATAAGCAAATGCTGGGGGAGAAAATTCACCACTGTGGCATGCTGAGCCAGAACTTCTACCACCATGTGTCAACATGGCTCCATACACCAGGAGTACATAATAAGAAAGCCAGTGTTACAGATCTGAATGGGAGTGTTGGTACAGTTTACTAACTCGGTTTAGCATCCAATGCAAATTAATGCTGCTTTCTTTAACCCAAGGTATAAAAGAAATGAAAGCAGTATTTCTCAGGAACAGAAAAACGTAGTAGCTATGCACAGTATAGTTCCAGAATGCTTTAGCAGCAATTCATTTGCTGTTATTTAAGTTAAAAATAAAAGAATTTCCAAAGGGGGACAAACCCAGACCACATACGTGTACCTTCAGTAACAAAGTAGGAAAAGATCCACCAGTGACATTTCAAGTCCCATCTGCACTCAGATCTTCTCCAGATCTTGAAATCAGTGCTTTGTTTTTCAGAGGGCCTTTATCAAAGCATGGTCATTAGACACAAAACTGAATATAGCTGCACACCTCCATTCCTGGTGGTTTGATCTGTGGGTTGTACTGCTCCCTTGAAGGGCTTTTAGAAACTATGACAGTCCTTTTCACAGGTTTTCTACTTGCCAGTGCCTGCTAACAGCCGGAATGTTTCTTGAGCAAAGTTACCCAACCATGGAAATCCACCTACATGTTGAATAACCCTGCTTGGAAAACGGCACTTTCATAATGACTGAAATTTAAGATCTCTGAAGGCTGACTTCCTTACCCCTCAGTTCAGCAGTAACCTCTTCACAGTCACATCAGCATTAAGGTATTTGTTCCTTAAATTAGTTACCATTGCTTTAACTGTAACAGAAAATAACAAAGTGTACATGGGCCAAGGTAGCATGTTAAGAGGTTTAGTTGTTGACAATTTCTACGCAGCCTAATTTATCCTTGAGATCATCCTCTAACCAACTACAATCATAGCCACTTCCGTATGTAGTCACTTCTGCAGGATGTTCCAAAACCGCCTATCAGATGAAACAATGTATAGAGATAAGTTTTGAAGTTATACACCAGCTACCAGAAAAAGCTGTAGCAGCCATGAGGAAGCAAAAGAACTGGCTCAGTCAAATGTGCTTCCCGCTAAGTGCCAGGAGCTTCCACTTCACTTTCCTTGGCCTGAATTTCTTCCCATCAACTTGTTTTAACTCTGCTTGTTTCTCATTCCCATTATGGCCTCTCTCTCATTCCTACCTCCTCTTGTGCTTCCTCTGACCCTCGCTGCCTTTCCTCTGCTCCTCCTTCAAATAAACAAAAATCCATTTTTCTTCAAGGCAGATCATGCATACCAGCTAGGAACACAGAAGTAAGCTAACAGGTTTCATGTACATCTGCAGGCAGATTTACCAAAACAAACAAATAAAAAAAAAAGGAAAACACAGGAATTAGGTACAGGAAAGAAAATGGGTATTTAGAAGGAGTAACATTCTCTGTTGGGATCATTCATTCTTCAGAAAGGCAAAATTTTGCTTGTTTGGTGAGCAACAGGACAGGGAGCAGTGAATAGCTATGGATACATTAATGATGCTGGCAATGGAGCCTTACCTCTAGATTTGGAAGAGCAATACATTACTACACCCTGTCAATGTTATTCTTTGTGGGTGCTGACTACACAGCAGTGAGACCCACTGTATCCAGTATATTTGGGTTGTTCCTCAACAGTCCATGAGTTTTTGATAACAACTTTACTGCCAAGCTGCCTATGGGCTGAAATGGGATCTTGCTGCCACTGCTCTTATTCACACATATAGTCCAATCCCTTTCTTCCAAAATTCTTCCTGTGGTGACAAACACGTTTACAGGCCTGCTGTGCCAGCCAGCTTGCCAGGCAACATGAATAGCTAGAAGTCTGTCCAACCAGCCAATTGGTTTTCAAGTGGGCAATTTCTATTTAACTTCAGTGTACTAACATGATGCTAGTACATTTAAGGCTAACCTTCCAGCTTGGACCTGCCCTGTGTAAGGATGCGTGCCACACCTTTGCTCTCAGGGGCTGTTTGGGAAGGTCCTCAATGTAGTGGCTTCAGAAGCAGCCATGGTTGTGGATTCTCTGTTTGGATTAATCTGAATTTAGGTCTTTCCTAGGTTCTGAAATGCAGCCTGTTCACAGTCTTGCAAGTGAAAAGGGCTAGCTTTTGGCACACACAAAGTAGGCAGCAACAGCAGACTATCTGCTTTGTCTGGGCTAAGACAACAATTATCAGTTGCTTCGGCAGCCTATACAACCTGAAAAGTCAGTTTTACTTCCTACTTGCATAACCTTGGCTTCTGATGAAAAAGTTGAGGGATGCAAGGCAGCAGCAGAAACAAAAGTAGCAAGTCCTTTTTGTCTCCTGGCTGTCCTATCCCATGACGTAAGTGGCAAGCTTAGCCCGTTCTCAGCAGCCTAACAAGCAGGACAGTAGCTGGCTGTGGTGAGAGGGATGTGGGAAAAAGAGCTAAAAGAGGGAAGAGAGACATACCTCTAATCATTCCTTCAAATCAGTTTTTCCTCTTACAAGACCCTTTATCATTCCCTCCCAAACAAGAGAAGGTTATGGTCATCAATCCCAATTTATTAATTAATAATGTATCACTTTATTCTAAGTAAAAACAAAATAGGTCTGTTTCTTCACTGTGGTACAGGATAATGAATGCTTTGCAAGAGATTTCTAGAGATTTCCATGTCTTTCATACCTGTTTCAGGCCTTATACAACTGCATCTCCAATTACACTATTGCTAGCTTGCTTTATTTTGTCATTAGATCCCTTACAAGTAGCACTGTATTAGCATTTTTTTCCTAACTGATTATATTTGTTTCCCTGTTCTTCAGGCTCTCTTGCACAACAGTCCAGTTCTGGTTTCCAGTTATCTTTTAAATGTCACCTTATTTGGTTACTGTGGGGCTGGTTGTCTTATTAATCTTCAATCTCAGGCTGCTTGCATCTATCCACTCACAAATTTGTTTCCTTCATTGCTAATTATTCTTAATGCATCCAGTCTTAGCAGAGGCTCAGAAGTTCACCAGAAAAATGTAGGTCCTCTGTGCTTTTTGTAAGGCTTCTGAGCAAGTTTAATACAATCATGCATCTGTGCTGCGTACCAGTCTGTATGCCACACATAATAACATATAGCTGCTCACACATGAACTGAAACTTCAGCATACACTTATACCCAGGCATAATTTTTCATTAAAATCTTTCTTAGTGGCTTCCACAAGCAGCTAGGCTACAAGCTTCCCCTGCTTGATGATTTGTTCACAGCCCTGGGTCCAGTGAGAAGGCAGCTGGCAGTCAGGGGCAAAAGATGCACAGCCATAGTCCTTAATGTTATCATGAGCACATATGAGCATGGATGGAGGTAATACTGAGGCAGGGTATTGTACCCCTGAAATCCATAGGAAAATCCATTTGTCCTGCTAAATAGGAGTTAAACACAAAGGGCCAATAAATAATACAGAAAACAATTAACAAAGTTACAGGTTTTATTGACAAAATAATAATGATATGTCTACCCAGTTTCATCCTCCATTACATTAATATCAGGCTCTCTGTAACTAAGGCGTGTAAGTTTACCTAGCTCATCGGCTTCCCTGGAGTGGAATCACTCTGCTTTTGAAAGCTTCTAATCAGAGATGATCCATTTAAATGCATCCCTTTTTATTTACTGAAATTAATAAATACACTAGAGTTAAATCCCTGCTAGACACACCTCTCCAGTACAAGCACGCAGCCACCTGATGGTCTATTTTCCTTGACACTTTCATCTTTTATTCCAAAGAATTCTGAGGTTTTAAACTTATCTACTTTCTCCCAGAGGTATGCTGAGATTCTGTGGCATCTTCTTCCTCCGTATCTTTACAGTAAGATTTTTCACATATTTTCAGGTCATTTAAGGCTTCTGTGACCCAACAACTATCTCAGATAATAAACGATAATTGACTTTTCCCCAGATTGCCCTGCCCTGCCCCAGGGAGAGACCTGACATCTGAGGTTCTTTATTTTGTTATTGCTTTTAGCAGGTCATTCTATTTCTCTTTTTATAGAGGAAAAAGTAATCATTAAAATAATTTCACAGAAAAGTCCTGGGTATTTTTAGGAAGTGCTAACTTGTCAGAAATTAAGGAGAGCTGGTTAACTGCATATGTTTTATACAGGAACTGAAAGAAAGAAAATAGCAACTGTCAAGAAACAGAAGTTAACAGATGTATTTGAAAACCATTGATATCAGCCTGTTACACAGAACTTAACTCCTCTGAGTATCTTACCAGAAATGGGTTATTTTCACATTGTTCAAAACCAGTATCCAGTTCTGCTCCTTCATCCACAAAATGCCTTAAAAAATCAAGTTTATAACCCTATTAACAGTGTTTTTCAGTAAAATACAGTTCTGATTATTCTGTCTTAGGAAAAAAACCATAAGCGTAGATGCATCTATGTTTGAGACACAGTTAGAGGCTTTCAGATAGATAAAGGCTTTTAAAAGTCGTAAAAATCAAACAGGTGGACCCGAATGCCATGTTTTGAATGTGATAATGGTGTCTCATATATTACATTCCACCAGAACATTAAAGAGTGCTTAGAAAGAGATGTAGGGCTCTGACTCATAAGCATTGCAGCAAACTGCCACAGCAGTTAAAGGCATTACTAACACACAGACTGTTCTGCCTTCTGCCAGCCAGGACAATGGAGCATCCCAGGCACTGTGATGTAAAGCCTCTTCAGCAGGCTTTATTTTCAGTTCAACAAAAGAGCAGGGTGACTTTGTGAAATGGACAGTAACAGAATCTCTTTTGTCCTTTGGGTCAGACACCACTACCCATTAGTGTTTTCTTAGAGGAATAATTTTGTCTTTGAAGCTTGCATGTTTACTAATTCTCCCTTTTTAAGCCTTCAGCATACACATCCAGTTCCATCCTACACCTTCTCAACTGGACAGCTGTTTAACTCCAAGGAAGTCAGATCCCCAACTGATCCTCAGAACAAGCTGCTCTTCCATATTTTCACATGAGCACTGCATCCTGTTCCACATGCCTAGACATCCACAAAGCCCCATGGCAAAAAACACCACTTTATGGTTTTGGCTCAGAAGCAGTGCCATGTCCACACCTCAGCTATCACAGGTTACACTGCAACAGCACAGTCAAGCCTCTGTCAGTAGATTATCTCCACAAATATTTAAAAACCTATTAGACCAACTCCAGGAATATGCTTTTCTCCTGGCCCTACATCAAGGGGTGGTAAGGTGGCTGATATGAGAGGAAGCCTACCTGTGGGGTAGTGTCCTATTAAAATATTTTATATGAATCCATTAGAACTTGTGTCAGACCTGTAATAAGAGGAGCACTATTTAAGCCATTGAAACCTAGAAGAGCTCAGTAATTTCCCATAGGACGTCTCTCGCAAAGCTGGGGAGAAGAGTCTTCATTTCAGAGTCCCACAATTTCATCTTCTGCCAGTTATTTCTGCATTTATACCTAAGTTTCTGAATCACAGAATGGTAAGGGTTGGTAGGGACCTCTGGAGATCATCTTCTCCAACTCCCCTGCTTGAGCAGGGGCACAGGAACGCATCCAGGTGGATTTTGAATGTCTCCAGGGGAGGAGACACCACAGCCTCCCTGGGCAGCCTGTTCCACTGCTCTGTCACCCGCACAGTAAAGAAGTTATTCCTCATATTTCAGTGGAACTTCCTGTGTTCCAACCTGTGCCCATTGCCCCTTGTCCTTGGGCACCACTGAAACAGTCTAGTCCCATCATCCTAGCACCCACCCTTCAGATATTTATAGGTATTTATAAGATCCCCCCTCAGTCTTCTCTTCTCCAGGCTGAACAAATCCAAGTCTTTCAGGCTTTCTTCATAAGGGAGATGCTCCAGTGCCTTACTCATCTCCATAGCTCTCTGCTGGACTTGCTCAAGCAGTTCCCTGTCCTTCTTGAAGTGGGGAGCCCAAAACTGGGCACAGCACTCCATATGCGGTCTCATTAGGGCAGAGCAGAGGGGGAGGATAACCTCTCTTGATCTGCTGGCCACAGTGCTTTTAATGGAGCCCAGGATACCATTGGTCTTCTTGGCCACAAGGGCACACTGCTGGCTCAGGGTCAGCTTGCTGCCCACCAGCACTCCCAGGTCCTTCTCAGCAGAGCTGCTTTCCAGCAGGTCAGCCCCCAGCCTGTACTGGTGCATGGGGTTGTTCCTCCCCAGGTGCAGGACCTTGCACTTACTCTTGCTGAATTTCATGAGGTTCCCCTCGGCCCAGCTCTCCAGCCTGTCCAGGTCTCGTTGGATGGCAGCACAGCCTTCTGGTGTATCAGCCAATCCTCCCAGCTCGGTATCATCTGCAAACTTGTTGAGGTTACACTCGATCCCGTTATTCAGGTCATTGATGAATATGTTGTACAGGACTAGACCCAGTACAGACCCCTGGGGAACACTGGTTGGAGGCCTGTCACTAGCAGACTCTGCTCTGTTGATCACAACCCTCTGAGATCTGTTGTTGAGCCAGTTCTCTATCCACCTCACTGTCCTCTCATCCAACCCACACTTCCTTAGCTTGCCTGCGAGGATGCCATGGGAGACAGTATCGAACGCCTTACTGAAGTCAAGATAGACAATATCCACTGCTCTCCCTTTGTCAACCCAGCCGGTCACACCATCATAGAAGGCTATCAGATGGGCCAAGCATGACGTCCTCTTGTTGAATCCATGTTGACTACTTCTGATAAATTTTCTTGTCCTCTACATGCCTGGAGACGACCTCCAGGATGAACTGCTCCATCACCTTTCCAGGGATGGAGGTGAGGCTAACTGGCCTATAGTTCCCCAGGTCCTCCTTCTTGCCCTTTTGGATAACTGGTGTGACATTTACTTTCCTCCAGCCCTCGGGCACCTCTCCTGTCCTCCACGACCTTTCAAAGATGATGGAGAGTGGCTGGGCAAGAACATCCACCAGCTCCCTCAGCACGTGTGGGTGCATCCCATCAGGGCCCATGGATTTGTAATGACCCAGTTTGCCTAGGTGATCTCCGACCCAATCCTCCTCTAACAAGGGGAAGTCCTCCTTTCTCCAGATTTTCTCTCTCACCTCTGGGGGTCGGGATGCCTGAGGGCTGTGAAATTAATAATCACTAGATTTTCTGAGGTATGAAGCCAGTATGTAGCTACAGCTGCTCTGAAAACTTTCTTTGCCCAAGGCTAGTTGCCCTTAAGCTATCTCAGCTATCTAATTTAACATTTGTTGCACAAGACAAACTGGATAGTAAGTATCATTACGACTATCCCACCCTGAAGCTTTCAAGCACATCAGCAGGACTTAGACAAGCACATGACTCACGTACATTAAAACATCTTGTATTAAAACAACAGTTCACAAGTGTTTTTAAGCTTAACATGTACAGGTCACTGAATAAGATGGTAAAGGGTGAGCAAGCTCTAATTCTGAGGCAGACAGAAAGCAAAGTCAGTGCAACAACGAACATAAAATGCATTCAAACTAAGGTAGCATAATTTACATACGAGACATTAGGAAACATGGATGAAAGCTGAACAACTCATTAGGGTTTCTGAAAGCAGCACACAGATCTTTTAAACACAGAAATGTCCCTTACTTAACTAGAATATGTTAATTTAAAATTAACTCAGTTATAATCCCATGTATGAATTGGTCTTTATGGATGGATGTCCCTTTCTGGATTCAGATGTTTTGTTGGCTTAAATGTTGCCTTCACCTACCACTACATTTGTTGTGAAGAATGAAGTTCTCTGTAATGTTGAAAACAGTCTGTAGCAGCATTACTTTGGCAAAATCTGATGGGTTGGCTTACACCATCTACCTTAACAGTCCTAATTAACCTGATTTATCTGAATTTCTGATATTGGAAAGTGGTCATATGAATTGCTGTGATGACAGCAGGCAGTGACTGTTGTAAACAGCAGTGGCAGACAGCTGACATCTACTTCCATTGGCATAGCTGCATCTAAGGGTGTCCTGTACATGGTCCCATGGTGAATGATTTATTTTGGCTTCAAAGTCAATTGACTTAAGCTAAACAGAAGCAAACTATTCTTACACCCTAAACAGTGTGTGAACACTAAATTAGGAAATCTCTGCATATTGACGAGGGTAGCTCTTAATTGACCATTCCCCTCCCCATTTTACTGTGTTGTTTTCCCTTATCATACCCATTGGGCTGATTTTTGATAACATACATTTTTGATATATGAAGGCTAAAGAGAGGTTCTTGGACTTGTCTCGAAAGTTCCACCTTTAGGTAGGAGAGAATCTCAACATATTCTGCTACTTGACAGAAAACAGGCTTTTGTTTGACTAAGAACATACTGGTAAGTTTTATAATTTTATTTGATAGTTGCTATCATAAAGCCATGATTGATAAACTGCAAATATATTCTACTGCTCAGGAAACAACAACAAAAAAAGAAAAAAGGATTTATACTAACATAACCTGTTTTTTGCTTGTGGATTCACAACTCTCTAGTCTCAAACTTGAGCACACATGAAACATGCAATAATGTCCCCAGATAATACTGTGAAAAGAGAAAAAATCTCCACATTTTCCCTTCAGAGTGAGAGTCAGAGTTATGTTAATCAGAAGTATTCTTTTTCCTGGTTGCCAGGACAAGGATATGCCATCTTCATGCTATGAAGTTAAGTATGAAAGAAAATGCATATTTAGGAAGGATGTAAGTCATATTAGCAGCAGTTGGAAAATTTAGGCCAAATTTATCCTTATTTTGATGCCATTGTCTTAAACATGCTTATATCTCAGCAAAACCAAGTCTCTTTTTCAAAAAGTGGAGACAGTACTCATAACTGGTTCTCAAATTGTGCATAAGATGCAAGCGGTAGCTTAGATAAATGAATATTTCTTAGGTAATATAATTCCACCTTGTAGTCACTATGCATAACACTGGCTAAAATAGCATTGATGAAGGAACAAATACACTGGAAGAAAGTGTAATGCGAATGAAAAAAGTAGATAACTATAAAAAGGAAAAAGCTGCAGTGAAGTTAAATATTTGTGAGCAAAAAGAGAGGAATGCTACTCAAAAATTGGGTTTAGACAAAAAAATAGTGCATGGAGGATAAAAGAGCAAGCTGTAGCAAATTCCACTAATCTGGGAATCCAGGTTTTTATGTTTTTGTCTTTGTGACTGCCATGCTTGATATGCCGAACAGTCATAACATTTCCCTGGTACATAACTGTGACTTATCCAGAATTCAAGTATAAGTCTCACTTTCAAAGGCCCCAGTATTTACTACCTAGATTTCCTTTCTAACCCAACTTCATATTGCAATCTAGAACTGATCCTGTAACATATGGTAGCCTGGTTTGAGTTGAACGTTATCAGAAGGTGGCAACATGGTCCTCTATACTTGTTTTTCACTTTGACTAAATTGAATCACCCTAATCTTCATATTCATACAAAGATTTATTTTTCCACAGTCTAGTACATTCACAACATTTGCTGCTTACAGGATCAAAATCCTACAGTGGTAATTTTCCTTATGTATTCCCCACTGTGCGGCAATTAGGACAGTTCTAATACTGGGAGGACCAGAATAAACAAATCACCATAGACCTTACTTCTGATTCTTGAACTCAGACACAAACTTTGAGACTGTTTAAAGATGGATAAATTCATATTTGCAGTCAAAGCACCATTAATCACAAGAAGAGCAAAAGGGACTCTTCAAGAACTACTGGCACCAGTTCAGAATTCTGAGTTTGTCCCTCTCAGCAAAAGTTGTCTGACCGCTTCCAACAGGCACTTCAACAGGCCAGCAATAGCCAAAATTAGGAAACATCCTACCAAAGCCATACAAAAAGTAACTGCCTGCCTGAACCAGAACATGTTAGCACCCAGGAATGAAAGCTTAATAACCGAAAACACTTCAGAGCCCCAGAGGTGTCTATTCTGGGCATAGTTCTATTAAATATTATTTTTAATTGCTTCAGTGATTAATTTGTTTATACAACCTGTACAAAGCTAGTGAGATTTGGTGAGCACCTTACAACAGACGATTAGAACTAAAAACAATGTTGAGAAATTGCAGAGGGGCTTAGAAAATATTAAGATAAAATTCAATAATATCAAGTGTAAAGTGATCCTCTTGCAAAAAACACAAACACAAAACTGGGACCACCTAGTTGGAAAGCTAAATGGCAGCCTGAAAGAAACATGGATAGAAAGATCAACACCACAGTGTGCTTCTCACCCTTAAAATATGACATCAAACCACACTCTGGAATTTTGTGGACTACAAAATAAATAGAAACACTAACGCATCATCACCACAAGCTGACCCACCTTTCTCATGCACAGACTTGATTTTGGAATACATTCAGAAAGGCACTTTTGACAAGAGAGATAATTATTCCCATCTACTTAACCTTAAGAAGATCTCAGCTGAATATCATCTTTTCAACATCACCTTCACAAAGGGACCTTGAGAGTTTAGAGCAAATGAAGATACTTTGAAAGAGGTTCTCTCTTTTAAACCTGTGAGGACAGCTAGATGAACAGGTTAAGTCTCCAGAAAAATGGCTGAAGGAAAAAGTTAATGAGTACCAAGCACATACATGAAAGCTGTATTAGAAATTTTATTTTTAGATTAGAAAACAATTACATTTTCCATAAAAAAAAGGAGAAACACTAACCAGCTCTAATAATTACTTTGTTGCCAGATGTATCAGGCTGAAATGCACCACTTCAACAAAATATGGCACACTCATAATACCACATACTGGAGATCAACAGACAGGTAGGTGAAGAGTATCCTTCCCTCTAGGATTCACATACTTCAGGAAAAGTACTGTTCCAAATACACAATGGATAGGGCATGAGAAGACTTCAGTGGAGAGTACCAGCAAAACAGACACTTTCCACAGTTTCTTATCTCAATGATTTACTTCAACATCACAGGATTTGCCTTCATTACTTAGAAAAAGTAGGCACTTTTTTTGTTGTTATGTTAGTTACCTGAGAAACATGAACTATCTTGGTGTAAAAGATAAGACGCTTCTTTACTGCAGCAACATCATGGAGGCCAGCCTTATTGCCCCATCTGAGGACAAAATCTCAATGAATTAACCTCACTGTAAAGTTGGAGTATCTTGCCTTCATTCCATTTTTACCTTTGAAGGCTTTGATTAAAGTTCAATCAATTATGCATTTTCTCTTTGCTTTTTGGGGTGAACACTATCTACCAAAGCAGCAGACATAAGCAGATATGTTACACATTTCTGTGAGGTGGGTCTTAAGTTTGCTCACTTACGACTTCCCCAGATACATAAAAATTTTTTTGTTCTGTTTTGTTATTTATATAGACATCTGAGCATGAAGCCATCTTCATGGAACGTTCTAGCTTAAACACATTTTCACTGGCCACCTAGGACTTTGCTAGGAACTGGTTGAGGCACTAAAAAAATACTCCTTTCTGCCATTTCTGCTGCAGTGGCTGCAACCTCTGTCAGGGAGTCGGTAGCGGAGAAATACCACTACAAACTGTTGCAGCAGGGGTTTTGAGGTGGCAACAGTGATGTTGCTGTAAACAACTGTAACTCCTTGATGGTAATTACCTTCTCTTCATGTTAGCATCCCTGCAAATGTACCACTGATATATCAGTTTCTAAATGGTTTTAATTATATTGGTATCATTCCTCACATAAACAAGCTTTAGTTCCACAAGGAGACATCTAGCTAGTCAAAACGGTACCTCTTCTCAACATGGTACTTCACCTCATTTGAAAATTTTATGTGCAATTGTACCATTGTCGGCAGCATCCAAAGCATTAATTCAGTTAAGGGCCCTCATCTACTTTTCCTAAGCTAGACAAATCCATCAGGGGAAAACTAATTTATCCTTTAGCATGTGGTTATTCACCATGTTTGCATATTCGCTATGCACAAAGCTTCAGCCACCCCAAGTCTCATATTGTGAACCCGTATTGATCCTACCAATTTCAGTAAAGATTTTCCTGTAAGTTGAACAAGCCTGACTTGACAAAAAAACGTATTTTCCAACCCCTTAATATACATTACAATGAGATTAAATGATACTTCATCAAAATACAAAAAGAAAACGCCTTTTAGATTGACATCAGCAACATGCCCATTCAACTGGAGTTTTTGCTGCCCCAAAATGCAATTGGCTGCTGCAGCCTTCCCAAAATAAACGTCATTGTTAACTAAACATAGGCGCATTTATCCTAACATCAAGTGCACATTTTTTCTTTTGCCTGAAAGATTAATTTTGTATTCCTGTTTTCTTCTCTGTATGCTTTCAACCAAAAAGAATGGCTTGACCACTGCTGAGTCCAACAAGAAGTTGAGCTGTATTCAGGGAAGCTTCCCCTCCATTATTTAAGACTTGTTTTCTCTTCTGGAGGGAAAAAAGACAAAGGGCCCTCAGACTTACTCTGGGGAATGAAGGAGTTAAAAAAAAAAAAAAAAAGACTGTCTAATGAGTTACAATAGGGTATGAAAAAAAAGGAAGAATCCCTTCACCACTTTCATTGCCATTAGCATGTTTCCAAAACTGTTAACTGCATTCTTTTATCTCTGAGACAGCGGTTGCAATTCATAGTTTAAAACAAAGCTAAAATAAAAATTATAAATTACTCGTGGATCAAAAGTTTTACATAATTATATTGGCCTTTTTGTATACAGCGATTTGAATGTTTCAACTTCTTTGATTTTATTCCCAGGTAAATAAGTATTTTTTCACACAGACAATGGTGAACTACAAATATAGTTTTGTAATTTTATTTTTAACTTATTTTTGGACACTTAGTGCTGTCCACTTAGCACTAACTTCTTACACACTTTCAGCATTTTGGTAGTCAAATTTACATAACAAATAAGACGAAGCTAACGACTGAGTATTAACACCCTGCAAAACTACAGAAACAGTAGTAATTAACACTGTATAGCCAGCATTGTTACTTGGTGATTACTGCTCCTATTCAACCAATAAAAAGAAAAAGCCCTAAGCTAAACACCATGTAAACAATAGCTGTCCCTTAATGGTCGCAAGGTGCATTTGGGCTACCAGCATTGCTTCAGGACCTTAACTACTCCACCTGGCCACAGCAGAGGAACTTCACATTACTGTCACCTGAGCGTCTGCAGTAGCTACCGATTTTAACACTGAAGTTCCTCAACGTTTTTAGTCCGTAGCACAAAGCGAAATTCACAGCACGAGAGTTACACTAGCTTCAGAATGGAAAATACCTCCCATATGACAAGATAAAAAAGATAATTACATATAACACCACGTATGGCAGTTGGGCTTGTCGTCCCTAAATGTCAACAACGATCAGTCACCAGGCTCTATTTTTTTTTATTAAATTTGACTCTACAGCTGGTGTCCAAAAAAAAGACCCAACACCCTCAGACTGGCAGGCTCATTCCTTTAATGAATTACTTAGACGTTTGCTACATACACCGATATAGCTTCTGCAGACGACGTGGGAGATCTGCAGCAGTACACGATCTGCAGCGTGGAAGGAAAAAACAACCCACAGCAAGACGATGCGGAGCTGAAAAGCGCACTTCCAAACCAACTGCTAAAAAGCTAAAAGGACGGAAGCAAGCAAGACGAAACAAACATAATTGCGCTATTTACCCTTCCTATCCCTAAGAAACATGGGGTCCACCTCCGCTCTTCACACAGCCTTATATCCGGCGACCACTTCAACAGCTGCCTCCCGACCCGCGACAAGGAGCGGCCGGGTCTTCCGAGAGGGCGTGTGGCGAATAACGGCCTGCCCGCCCCGGCGGTGGCTCCTGCCCGGCGCCCGCGGGGGCCCGCCCGGCCGGCGGACTGACTGACGGCTGTCTGTCAGAACGGGAACTGGAATGTTCTCGGCAGCCTCCTCCGGCCCGCGGCGGCGCCAGGTCTGCCATCGGAGGCCTGGCACGGGGTCTAAGTTTCAGGACAACGCCCTTCCATGCCCTGCCCCCCCCCCCGCCCCTTTTAAAAGGCGGGAGGACACCCTTCCCTCCCTCCCTCCGGCCCCGGCCAGGCACAGCCGTACCTGACCCCAGCGCCCCTCAGGCTGGCTCCTCCCCGGCCACCCAGGGGCGGCGGGCTCGCCCCGGCAGGCTGGGGCAGCGGCACCACCGAATTCCAGTACCTTCTTCCCCTCTCGCCAAACCACCCGCCACAGTACCACCGCCGCGCCCTTAGGGAGGGCGCTCCCGTCCGTGTCCCCCCCTCAGCACATGCCAGCTTGGTAGGTCTGAAGGGGCGCGGAGGAACCTGGAGAGGCGGCCCGGGATGCCCCGCCGTTGCACGGCAGTGACACGAGCGGGGCCTTCGGCCTGCTCGCACACACACTCGCTCGCACACACACTCGCTCGCTCACACTGCGCTCCCCGCCCTCCTGCACTACTACGACTACTACTGCTGCTGCTACTCCTCCCCTTCTCCCCAGCCTCTCGGTTGAGCGACAGTTAACCATTGCCAATAGAACCGCCATTTCTGCGTAGGGAGGCGGGCACTCCCTTCGCCGGCGGGCCAATGGGAACGCCGCTCCTGAATGGTAGCGTCGTTGAGAGGAGGCAGCGGGAGGGGGCCGGAGGAGGGGCAGGAGTTTAGGAAGAGGAGGGAATGGCTGTCATCAATGAAGTCATGTTCATAATCTAGTCCCTCGCTCCGGTTCCGGGCTCGGGTGACTCACCGAGGGGGAGAGGAGCGATATCCAGCACGGCGCTTCTCCCGGGCGGAAGGTAAATATAACTGACGACTCGGTCCGCCCCCCGCCACGGTCCCCGACCCCGGCGCGGCGGTGCCGGCGCCCCCCTTTATTGTTAGCGATCGCGCCGGCAGGCACCGTGCCCGCCTTCCCTCCCCTTCCCCGAGCGCGTCCCCGCCGGCTCCGGCGCCCCGCTGCCACCTGCTTCCGCTCCCCACCTTCCCCGGCGCCCGGCCCTCCCCGGTATTTGTGTCCCACAGTGGGTGGAGAGAAGAAAGTTTTGATCCGGTATTTCTGGAATAATCACGATGCAGATCTCCGGGGTGGGAGGGTGTGAGGGGAAAAAAAAAAAAATTAAAAAACCCCAAAAAACCCCGAGGCGTCGTTGGTGGCTGACGTGTGAGTCAGCGGCACCGGCGGGTGAACGGGGGAGCGGCGGGGCGCCGTGCTCGCTTGGCTTGCTGTGGCCGCGCTGGGCGGCGGGCGGCGCTCACCGGGGCGGCCGGTGGGCTCGCACGGCGACAGCGACCGGCTCCTGGCACCCCCTGGTCGCGCCGGCGAACGAGCCTGTCACAGGCTCCGGGCGACGCAGCCGGCAGAGAAATCAATGCGGGGGAGCGACAGCCCCTCCCGCCCCGGGGCAGCTCGGCGGGCAGGGGCAGCCTCGCCTGCAGCCCCGCCGGGTGCGGGCCGCCCCCTGGGCTGCGTTTCGGCGGCTGCCAGGGGGATGTTCAGGGTGTCCGTCGGCGGGGGGGCATGTGGGGGCGGGCTTCTTTCTCCGCTGTGGCACACACTCGCCTAGACCCGGCCGAGGAAAAAGGGAAGTGGGGAGGCGTGAGGAGGGAGGAAGATGGTGCGTGGGGGATCTGTTTCGCCCGTGAGAGTAGCGGCGTTCCCCGGTGGACCCGGGCCGGCTACGGCCCGGATCATCTCCTGTCACAAGCACTACACACACCGGGGAGCGGGGAGGAAGTGGGGGCTGGGACTTCGCCCGATAGGCAGCGGCTCCTGTTGCTTTTTAGTTTCTGTTGTAATTGTGCAGTCACTCCTCTGTAAAGGTGTCGCGATTTACTTCCCAAAATAGCTTGTCTTCCCCCCCATCTCGTTAGAAATCATACACCCCCCCCCCCCCCCCCCGCCTTGCAGCAGGCGGCGAAGAGGCGTAGCACAAACCATGCGCTTGCAATTTTGTAATCGCCTTCCAAGCAAAAAGCATTTTATTTCCGGTGTGCGCGGAAATTTCTTTTCTTTTCCTTTTTTTGATCGGGTCGGGCGGGAGCGGGGATGCATACAGAGGCGGGTGCTCAGGTAGGCGCGGCTTGTCTGCCCCGTGGGGAGCGGGGGGCGGCGGTGGTCGGCACCTGGAAAAGTTCTCTCTCCCCTGCCGGAGGCGGGGGCAGGCAGAGGGCCGTGGGTGCAGCTAGCTGCCGGGCGGGGCGGAAGGGCAACAGAGCCCGTTTCCCCGGGGAGAGGGAGGCAGCGGCCAGCGCTGGTGGCGGGCGGGGTGGCCCTGCCCGTCCCTCTGCCCGTGCCAGCAGCGGGAGGATCACCGACACACGCACACACCGACACACGCACACACACACACACACACGCGCGCGCACGGACATGTTTGGTCGGCGTGACATGGTGGCGGAGGGACGGAGCGGCGGGGAGACGGGCCCAGCCCAGCCCTGAAGCATGCCCCCGCGGCTCGCTCGCCCGCCTGCCGCCGAGCCCCCCCTTCCGTCCCGGGCCGTCGAGGTACGGGGCCCTGCGCGGCCCGCTCGGCAGCGGCGCAGCCGTTGCCTCGCGGAGGGGAGGGAGAAGGAGGCAGCGGGGCAGGTTCTCTGGGTACGGGCGTTCTAGAGCCTGTCGGCCGGGGGGACGGCTTGGCAGCGGGGGCGGAGGGGGAGTGCAGGGTCCTGCTGCAGCCTATGCGCTCCCGCCCACCCCGGCGCCTTTGCGGGAGGGGTTGCGAAGCGGAGGGCGGCGAGGCCTACCCGCCGCCCGGCAGGGCCGGAAGACCCAGGCGGCGGTGCCGGGGCGGAGCGCGGCGGCGGGGGGAGCGGGTGGGTCGCGGGGGAAGCGGGTGGGTCGCGGGCGGGCCGCCCCCGCCGCCGGTGCGCCTCGACGGGCGGCAGCCGGTGTGCCCGAGCCGGCACGGGTGCCCTGTCCCGTGTGGGCCCCCCCCCCCCCCCGCCGCGTGTCGCTGTGTCCTGGTGCGGAGAGAAATGGGGTTTGTTATTTTGTCTCCTCCCCACCCATTCCATAATTTATGATGGTGGAACAACAAACTGCACACGGCTGGGAAAGTTACAGCGCTTCTAAACTCGAACTAAAGTTACAGTTAACCGGTTGAGCTGGGGTGTTGTGTTTTTTTCTCTAGGGTGCATTACGGTCAAGTAAAGAGAGTGGTTAAGTGTTAGCGTCACTACCTGGATTGCACCGGAGTTGGTGCTCCTTGGTAACTCCTGCTTATGTTTGATATTCAGACCTTCCAAAGTTCGGGTTAACTCTCTCTCTTTTTAGTTGTCTTTTGATGAGTGTTTTACATAGGTAACTCAATAATTAACGGAAGAATTGAAGCGATAAGGATTTTGTTTTAATTTCACCATTTTAACTATTCTGCATGCTTTCTGTAAAAAAAAAAAAAAAAAAAGATACGGGATCTATGACACGGCATTGTTCCTCTTGCATTCTTTTCTGTTTTGCTTTAGATTTCTTCAGTGTTACTTGGTTTTAACCACAGCTCCTAAGACCCAGACAATAAACATTGTATCGGAATTTAATTGCTCTGGTAGTATACCAGTTAGATGTTCGGGGTAGGGCAGCCTCTTCTGTGCGAGTTAGTATTGTTGTGCAAATAAAGGCACACTTTCTCTTTGGGAACCTAATTGCCCGATTACTGTCTTTGACTTTGTTTCTTTTGTCCTTTTGTTATTCTGAGGATAGTAGTGGTGTGCCACTTTGTGGATAGGATTGGAGACAGACTTTTATGCCCATATATATCAGCAGTAGAAAGCAAAAAGATTGTATGGATAATCAGCATTTAAAAATCTGAAGTTAAGTGTATCATACAGCATATGTGGACTTCACAGAGATGAGGGTGAACCTTCATTAAATACAGTATCTCAGCTTTAAGGCTGGTATTTCTGTGGTGTTTCATAGAACATGCGCCAGCAAAGTGTGTTCAAAGGACTCTTAGATCTTTTCTTTTGTTCATTTCTGAAGTGGTCTGCGAGTGTTTCTTGTAAAGTTTTAAAAATGCTTTCAGCAGCACCTGAGGCTTGAAAATTGACAAGAAAAAAAGTGCTCCAGCTCGCATTCTTATATTAAATATATTCTTGACAAAGGTCTATATGAAATTAATATCTGCAGATATATTTTATAAATTTTTTTTGACTTTTGAAGTTAAGGTCAGAATGTGCACAGTAGCAACTTTTAAAAGTTTCTGCACTTTTCTCTTAAATTTTCATGGTCTTGATTAGTAATATTGCTGTGAACTAGTGATCCTTTTCAGGAGGAGACTTTCGTTCTTCGTATGACTGAGAACATTTTTTGCAAATTACTCATTAAAATGCCAGTTACTTTTTTTTGTGTTTTCTGCTGCAGTTGAAGTTCTCTATGTAAAGAGTGTTTCCCTGGACCTCCGCCTCCTCTGAAATGTATCTGTTTATTTTTTTATTTGTTTGATCCTCTAGTAGAGTATTAAACACAATGTTATGACATAAAGATTACTTGTCATGAATACGCAGCAGAGAAAAGCATATGCCTTATTTGCAAGATAAAATAAGGAAGGATGAATAAGGGAAAGAAGTAAGGCTTACTTAAACATGGCTTTGGTAGTTTGCAAATGTAGCAGAATAAGAAGACTAATACTTAAAATTGCTTTATTTGTTTCTGACACATGTAAAGTCATCACTTCTCAGGTGTAAACATTATCCTGTTTGGCTCCACATGGTAGAGATTATTTCCTATGTATCACTGCAGGGTTTGAGCACCCAGGTGGGTCATGTGGAGTTGGGACCTTCTTAAAAATAAGTTTGTTGTTACAGAAACATTACCTTTTTCGTATCTTCACTGATATTTTACCATAGGTAACTTGTATTTAAAACAATCTTTTCCCTTCTTCCTCCTTTTTTTCTCCATTTAAGTAAAGACAAGGCCTGTCAGTAATATGCCAAACTCGTTTTCATCTGCCTACATCTCATTATGGCTTTCGTTCTTCAGAATCTAACATGAAGTTGGTGTTCAATAACTGTGATTAATACCTGTAGTAAAGGTCACAGTACGGAGGCTTAATGCCTAACCAGTCAGTGCTGTCATGAGTCAGTTTTCTGTGCCCAAAATGTATAGTGGAGTCTACATATGTAGGAAGCAGGGGCTTGATCTTGGGCATTGTCTGCTGTGACTGTGGCTATGGGGTTAAAAGGCAATTAAAACTTCTGACTGCAGCTGTCTGCCCTCCTCTTTTCCTGAAGGCTATTGCCTTCTGCAGCAAAGACATCAGAAAGGATCATATGTCTATGCTGTAGCCTCTTCACTGAAAAGTCTGGCGGCATAGCTTAGCTTGACTTGTGTGAGCTCTGACTTGTGATGATGCCTTTTGACTCTGTAGTGCATTCAAACTCCAGCTGTTAGCCAGTCATTTCTTGGTGCTGATTTTTTTTTGTAAGAGGGTAGGCTGTAAGTTAAAGGAGTTGAGAAGTTGCTTTATGAGAACCTGGAACAGCTACACAGTAGGAATAAGAATTTCTACAAGAATATTTGTAAGAGGTTGAAAGTGGGGAGTGTTAGGACTACCACCCTTAAGTGTCTCTGAATGTGAAAAGGAGCCTTACCCTACATGACTCCACAATGAAGTTTCTGGTATAAGTGCACCACCCATTCTGCTAGCTCTGCTGGGGTGCATGCAGGCAGTTTTTGACAGACAGCTAGACGTGCAGCTAAAGCAGCGTCCAGAGGTTTTTATCTCTGGCCTAAGTGTCTGGATAAGCAAATAAGGTGCAGCATTTCTGATTCTGTGGTTTGTAGTTCAAACTGCAAAGTCCCTTCCAGAAGGTTTTGAAGTTACAGTTACAGTTATGTACAGAAGTTACAGTTATGTACAAGAGTATGCAAAGGTCGAGCCTCTCAGTTTTTAGTGTGTTTGGCTTCTCTCGTGTGAACTGGCTTATGTTAGTTGAAGATTTGACTCTCCTTACTGATTTCCCCCCACCCCCCTGCCCCCCATGTAAACCTCTTTATTGATTGAATCATTGTTTGATGAAATGACAGTTGTTAAATCCTGATAAATGTTAATGCAGAGTACCCTGTGGTGTTGTATAATACAAAACACTGATTTGCTTCTAAGTTATTTGTTTTAATTATGATGAGATGCTGTCTTTATTAATCAGTTCTTAAACTTTGCACATCTTCATTTGATTATGGTTAGCAGATTGAGCAAATACTACGAATCACTGATGGTATAATTTCATGTTTTCTGTAGTAGTGTCATGAAGGCAACTCCTTGACCCTGTAGTGTATCACAGTTTCACAGTATATTTTTTCAAAGCCACCCGTGAATCATGAGTACAGTTGGAGATGTGTGCAGAGAAGTAGACTGTAATTATTTTTCTGTGAAGGCTAATACAGTTTGCTTTGCGATGTGTATGTGGCTGTTACATGGGTCCATGTTTCCTTTTCATCAGATTGAAGTGGTGCAGTTTCCTTACTTTCCGCTACCTATCCAAGGCAGGGGATCTGGCCAAAACATCCTGGCTGAAGTTCAATTTAGGTTGACTCAGTCACGGAAAGGCAGAAGTTGTATTGGATGGTGAAGGGAAACAGCTAGAAAAATCACAAATACTTACTGCTCCATCTGTTCTTAGACTCAGTGTGTGGGCTGTGTCAAAGTCTATAATCTCTGGATCTTTTTGGGTGTCCAGCCGGTCTTTTGGTTTATACCAAAATATGTGTAATGTGCTTGGATGCTGTGGGTCCTGAAACACTGAGCTGATGAAGACCCTGTTGTACAATGAATTAGCTACATCTACAAAACCTTCTAGATGCAGAAACATTTATGCTTAGGGAATATTCCCTCAAATTCTTTGAATGTTGATCTAGAAATAGTTGAGCAGAAATCAAGTCTCTCCCTTCAGCTGCAGCTCTTGGTTTTGTGGCGTTTCTTATACTTGCATATGGCTGAAGTTACCTTGACAATGATAGAATTTTTCCTCTCTGTAACAACTCTGATGTGTCCAGCAGAGGTGGAGAAATTCTCCTGAGACCAAAGGAAGAACTGCGTGATTCACCACAGCTATTTCAATCGCGACTAGTTCCATTTGGGGCTGTTCACGAAAGTGATTTGATCATGTTGATGTAAATAAACCTAAGAAGTGATAAGGGATTACAGTTCAAGAAGAGATACATCTTATTTGAAGTCATGTGAATAACACTACTCCCGTGAGCATTTTGAGGAAGTTTAAAGATTGGACACTTGAGAAACAATTAAGCAGTATGTAATGCATTTGAGAATCAGGGCCAGAAGCCTTATCATTTGGGAGAATGAGATGGAAATTTGTTTTTTTTTTCATTTTATTAAAGTCCTTAAAATCTGTTAGAAGCATTTACTCCCCCCCCGCCCCGCCCCCCTTTAGCTTTTTAAATTAAGCACTACTCATTAAAAATCAGAGCAAACAAATGGGTCAACACTGGCTTTGGCTGGGAAATGGCTTCATTTTTTAATTTCATTATAGGCACCAGAATTTACCCAAACAAATACCAATGTAATCTGCATGGAGCCTGGCCACTCTTGCACCTGTTGTCTCTTTGTACATTTTTGCTTTGACTTTAATGAGACTTTTATAAGGGTCCAGAGGAATTAGGTATCTAGCTCTTACTGAATTTTAATGAGAGCAGGGTGCCTAATTTCTGTGGGTTTCTTATACAATTTATGTCTGAGTAAATATAAACTAAGCTATTTTTGAAACATGTTGAATCATAAGCTTTTTAGCAGTTCCGTTCTATGAACGGATCCTTAGTTGGGAGGACCGTGTATAATGTGTTCTGGTTTATGGCAGTGGCTGGGTTTTTTAATTCTGTGGACTACTATTTCCAGAGGAAGTGTCATTGTCTCTTTATATCCATGGGTGTTTGGGCAGGATTTATTACTTGCATTCAGGTAGTATTTTCCAATATTTTGTGTTCCCCTGATATAAATCTTATAAAGTACTTTTTTTTTTTTTTTCCTGCGTAGAAGTATGTTCTTTGACATACAAAAATCTCTGAATACAAATCTATTTAAGACAATTCACAGTTAGGTAAGATTGGGTGAGTTTATCTGCTCTTAAGGAGAGATAACAAAGGGACTTGAGCTGGTGTGTGGGGTGCAACATCCCCCTCTGGTAGTTACTGTTTTTCACAGGTTGGGCACTTGCTAGTCCATTAAAAAGAATATTAAATTTTCCAAATTTGCATACAGGACATGTTTAATGTATATGTAAATGACAGTGTAAGTAGTGGAGCTGAGACTGGAGCCAGTTAATTTTTATGAGAACTGCAAGTTGAATTTGAAATAGAGGTGAATAGAGGGGGGAGATTTTGATACCCATTTTAATGCATAGGTGTAGGTAGAAGTCTTTTGTGAAATGGAATATTTTGGGACACTGTGTACTGATAGTAGTTTCGTAATTGATCGTGTTGTAGTTCTGTGTAATTTCTTCTGGGTAGCAGTGGCGGTGGTGCTAGGTTCTGCCTTGTTGAATGGACTGAATTTGGCTTATAACCTGCAAGGAGAGGGTCAGCTGTGAGAAGGTCTGTCTTATATTTTGCAATGTAATGACTGACTCATAAAAAAATCTTTGTTGTGTGGAAATGTCTGTTGTTCTTCATACAGCCAAACTGTAGGGCTCTTAAAGGAAGATATGGCATGGTACACACTGTTGTGAACATTTGATAACTTGATTCCTTTTGTGGTAATGTCGTGGTTGTGTGGGACTGTGTAATTTGTGTGGTTGTAGGGGACTGATTAGTGACTATAATGTTTTGTTCTGAACAGAGAAACTTCATAGGCATCTCCCTGGTTTTGCAAGGAAATAGTATCCCAAGGTAGCTTATTACAAGTGAGGATATTTTATTTTTAATGAGTTACGCATTGTTCTAATTTGTTGCCTTTAATCAGAAGAGAGTAGTAGGTATTAAAACATAACAAAAGGGAATTTATAAGCAAAAGCTATTAAGTTGGTTTTGATCCTGACAGAATGATTAGGTAAGTAGGGGTAAATAAGTGAAAATGGTCTTGATGTCTTGATGTAGTAGCATTTTATCTTTTGTGTGCATTCTGAGAAGTAAAGACACCTGCTCATGAAAGAAGAAAGATGATCAGTTCTGTAAGCTTTGAATTCCCTGATTGGCAGCAGTAAGCACCACTCAGCTTTTTTTCTGACATGTGTTACAGATGGACCTCCTTTCTGCTTTGTTGCAAACCTTGGGAGGGTACTTTGTTTTTCTTGAATGTCTGTTTCTTAATTTGACTACAAGCCAGCATGTTTGCAGTGTTACAGTGTGGCTTTATATAAGCACTGTCATACCAGGTTACTCCACTTATGTTAGAAAGTACTTACTGCTAACTATGGATAGTGATGGACCGAGATGTGGAAGGTGGAACACTCTGTGATAAATTCTGTAAGCAGAGAGGCTGGTACAGGGAGTCCTCTTAGGCCTTGTAATGTACCATTGCATTGTCATTACCTTGTGATGTACCAAATCAGAATGATTTTTAATAAGACTAATTTTTCAATGTATTGACTTTATTGTTATGGGACAAGTAATCATGGGCAGGTAACCTGATTTGGGTAGACCCAAAATAATTAAAGGGAACAGGCTAAGCCCACCTAACTGTCAGCTACTGCTGAAAGTGGTGATCCGACTTGCTTCCTTGTGCTAGCACTGGGACTCATCTGTCCTTTCAGAAAGTCAGTTCAGTAAACTGAATCACTGGATTTTTATTCTTTTTTTTTAAATATGGGGTCACTTTTCTGCTGGCTTAACTACTAAATAATGAGATCACTGTGTGATCAAACACATGAAAATGGTGCTGTTTGGAGTGGGGAATACCAAGAAATATGACTGATCTCATTGATAGCAACTGACCATAAGTTATGTAAAAATATGGCACCTGCATCACTACGTTACTCTGACATTAGTAAACAAAATGTTCCCAATATTAGACATTGATAGAAGTTCTCAGAATACAGAAGAATGTTTCAAGCCTTCATCAGTTTGTTCTACGAAGAACACAGAAATAAAAATATAGTAATACTTGGTTTTCCAGCCTGTAAAAGTCTGTAATTTGTTCTCAGGGCACTTCTAAGCCACTTGTGCTGCAGTTTTCTGGTTTGACATTGGCAGAACCCTCAAGTCGATTATAGCTTTTCAGTCCAAAGTAATTGTCAATTGTCAATTGTATGTCAATTGTCAATTGTATGTCAATTGTCAATTGTATGTCAATTGTCAATTTTATGTCAATTGTATGATTGCATACAGAGATAACCAGATAGGTCCTACATTATGTAACTTAAAAACCCAAAAGCGAGAAAATAGTCTTACTAATCCTTTTAATACTTCTTTTGCTGCACTAACATGAATTTTGTAAGTGTGAATTTCAGTGCAGTCACATCTGTTTAGGGAGAGATTTTTGAGAGATTTTACAGGGGTGCCTACCTATCTTCCCTGCCTTTAGTAGTACTGTGCTTGACCCCACACGATACATTTGATGATACCAAGTCATTTGAACTACCATTGCCTCTGGTAGATGTTTCTCATGGCGTACCAGTTGCATTGTTCTGTGAGAAACATATAAACATCTAGAAATTGAGTCAACTATGAGGATCCTTAGCCTTCTAGTGGGATGTTAGAAGGATGGTCAAACAAATGTGCAACATTAAGGATCATTTAAGCATTTTCTTCTGATTACAGCTTGCGTGCATGTATGTGTGTAATGATTGCCCGTAGATTTTATTATATTTTTTTGAGTGCCCCTAATGTCACATAGAAATTCTGTTTTTGTTTTTGTTTTGTTTTGTTTTTATTATTAGAGCTATTCTGCTAATTGAAAAGGAGACAGAAAATAGATGTCCACGCCTACAGATCCTGGCACCATGCCTCATCCTGGTCCTTCTCCTGGACCAGGACCTTCACCTGGACCGATTCTAGGACCTAGCCCAGGACCAGGTCCATCTCCTGGCTCAGTTCACAGCATGATGGGGCCAAGTCCTGGTCCGCCCAGTGTCCAGCATCCAATGCCGACAATGGGGCCTACTGATTATCCACAGGAAGGCATGCACCAAATGCATAAGGTAATAGTTTATTACAAGTAAACCTTTTTTCCTAGAGTTTTCTGCACTGATTAAGAAAACTACTTGCACTTCATTTAGATGTGCATAACTGCTATTACACATCATGTATCACCTGCAAAACTGCAGCTACACTCCTACTTCTGTCTTTATTACTAAAGATGATGCGTATATCAAACAGTTTCCTTGTTCTGAGTAGACTACTTTGAACTATAGAGTTAGTAGTTTGCAAATCTTAATTTGTAAACTGTACTTTTCAGTAAGACAGACATTACTAGGGAAAAAATTTGAATTGTAGTGTTAAAACCTTATGGTAGACCATTCTAACCACCTTTTTTTTTTCCCTCACTACTTTTCTTGTCTGTTTGGATGTATCATGTGCTTTTCTGGGGTGGTTTTTAGTTTTGCATTATTTTTTTTAATTAATATTTTTTAGCTCTTAGAGGGCTTGTGCTTACAAATTTGTTTACTCTTCCATGTTGATGGCAAACCTGATTTCCAAGTTATTTTATAAAGGCTCCATCTTACTAAGGAATTTAAAACTGTAGTGTAAAACATGTAAATAACTGGACTTCACTGGTTGTTGTCATACAGTTAAAATTACATGTGTGCTTAGACTAACATTAATGTAGTTTGCTTCGAGGAAATACTTGCTTGTGTGGAATTCCCTTTGTGAGAATGATCTCTTTATGTATTGTCATTTCTATTTAGTTGTGTACCAGAGCTTACAATAATCTCAATTTCTCTGACCTTCTCCTCTCAGAAAGATACAGTAACAGCTTACAGAGCCAAGATAATGAAAACATTTTGGTAACTATTGTGGATTCCACTTGAAATTGTTATATGAACATAGAAAGAAATTAAATCTGCAATAAAAATAGTTTTAAAGTATTGTGAACATATTTTAATATTCCTCATGAATTGGCAAATCCTTATGGTGCCATCTTCATGTATGGATCAGTTTCATTCATTAAAAGAGTTAAAACAGTGTCTAGTCAGTAGGGACATGACACTACCATCTTTTGTGTGAAGAACTGTGTCTTTAAAATTTCTAATAGCACAAAGACAGTTGAAGTGGAGGATCTAGCTGCCTGTTTGAACTGTTGTAATACCTGAGAGGTCAGTACATTCAGTAGCTAAAACTTTTGCATTTGAATCTTGAAGCATGTAATTTAGCTATTATCCATATTAGACATTTGTAATTGGCATTTCATTGCTGCAGAGTCAGTTACAGCCAAGCTTTCAGTACTCTGGTGCATGTCGCAAACTTCATAGGCAGACAGGGTTTTTACATATTTCAGTTCTCTCATTTCTTTCTGTTTTTAAGAGATTCTCTACCTGCAGAAGAAGAGAGAGCCACCAGGAATTATCCATTAGAATCATTGATTGCTCCATATGTTATGTTTTTAACTGCTTGATCCTGTTTCAACTGTGTGTTAAGACATTTAATGCGATGTTAGCATTAGAAACCAACTGACAAACTCATCCCACAAAGTTCTTTCAGAGACTTCAGAAGAGTATCAGAAGTTCTGTGAGCCAGAGTAGAAATTAGAAATTCTCCTACTGAGGTGGCATTAAAATGTTTTGAAAAACACACCATGAATGTGAAGAGTTTGGATAGCTAATTCAAACACTATCAGTCAGTATAGTTATAGGAAAATTACTTTTCCTTTTCTGTACCTTGATTCTGATAACAGAACAAAGGCTGTAATTTCATAGGTCTTTATCTTAGTAGCAACAGCCTTGCTGTCCTCTTGGTTGCCAGTTCACAAGTTCCAGCATTCCTTCATGTGTGTGTGATTAAGTTAGAAAATGGGTCTGTTGAACTGATCCAGGTGAAAAAAATATTCTTCGTTAACTTTTCAGTCTAGATCAGTTTTCTGGTCTGTTTTCCTGTGCAACCCCGGGAATAGTGTATTGTAACAACTGATGGAAGGGTCTATTTAAGAAATGCTGTGGAAGGGTGCCTCAAAATTATTTTGCAAATATTACTTGAGTGTTGTTCCATGTAATAAAACACTGGTCAGCCACCTGCAGTTTGGCCAAATAAACATTTTCTTTCTGCTTAGTGTGAATTTCAAGTCCCAGTGTGATTCAGTAAAAGTGAGAGATTGCACAAAATGTGTCCCAGTTACACAAGTGCTTGTGGGGTACAGATCCCATGTATGCAACGGGGTGTGCTTCTTACTTTTAAATTCACAAACTAAGTAGGGAAGCACCTTTGTTCTGTGTTAAAAGTTTGACTAGCGTATGAAGAATAATATAATGCATTAAAAGAATCAGAAGTATCCAACAATAGAGAAAACACTGATTGATACAAATCACAGACTCTCAGAATCACAGGATGGTAGGGGTTGGAAGGGACCACTGGAGATCATCTTGTCCAACCCCCCTGCTTGAGCAGGGACACCCAGAGCAGGGGGCACAGGAATGCATCCAGGTGGGTTTTGAATGTCTCCAGGGAAGGAGACTCCACAGCCTCCCTGGGCAGCCTGTGCCGCTGCTCTGTCACCGGCACAGTAAAGGAGTTTTTTCTCATACTGAGGTGAAACTTCCTGTGTTCCAATTTGTGTCCATTGCGTCTTGTGCGATATAGATAATAATAAATCATATTTCATAAAGTATGTTTACTTAACAACTGTTAATATGAAAATTGAAAACTCTATATTCACTTACTAACCAGAAGACCCTTCCACAGGAAAATTTGCTATTGATTTACATAAGGCAGTTTTGCCAGAAGCAGTAAATTAGCTGTCTTTCTGCTATTTTGTTAAGTAATCTTTAGGCTGTTGATGAAATTGCCAGGGAAATACTGAACAGATCAAAATTTTACTGAAGTATGCCTTGGATGTAAGACAGCTACATTTAAGAAGAAAGAAGTCTGTCAGGCGGTGACACTGCTAGATGAACAAATGGTAATATGGAGAATTTCATGAGGTGAAAATACTTGGCAGCTGGGAAGATAATAAAGGAAAGCATTGTTACGTGGCTGCCCTAATCTTACTTTTCCTTGGCATCCACATACAAGCACCCCTGGAGGCAGAACACAGGGTTGATTGGTTTTAGTTAGAACTGATACAGCCTTCTGTATACTCTTGTGCACCAGCTGGGTGTCACGATCCACTGTTGGGTTGAACAGTTTGACAGAGGTTAAACCCCCTTGCTTTCCAGGCAACCTCAGATAATTCTGGGAGGTTGGGGGTGGCTGGGCTTCACTTCTGATTGACTCCAATGTGTTATCATGACTAGGTTCCTTTTACATTCTTGGAAACCGAATTAAGACTCAAGATGGAGTCAAGTGCCAAGTCACTTTATTTGGCCAGAAATAGATACAGGAGAGAAAAGCAAAGAAAGAGAGAAAAAAAAAAACCCACAGGTGAAAAAGGGAATGGGAGGGAGAGAGTGGGACCGTTGTGATAGCTATCACCACGGATCTGCAGCAGTCTGCCCGGTCCAGGCGTGGGTGGAGTCCGGGCGTCTGATGCATCTTTGAAGCCGATGGAGGGGGAATGTTCCAGAATGTGCCCCATGTCTTCTCTGCTGGTTTTCCCTTTTATAACGTTGCTCTCCTGCATAGTCAGTAACTGTTCTGCATACCCCTGCCTCCCACTCGGTGGTGGGGCACATGCCCAGTACTGTCACTAGAGGGTGCTTGAACGTTCCAGAGGGTCCGAGGCCCCCCACCATATGTTGCCAGTTGGCCTTGGGCCCGGGCGTATGCATGGAGGATGAGTACTCCGAGATAATGGAGTACACATTTGTGCTGGGTCAACCTTGGTGATTAAACTGTTTCATTCAACTGCCGTAATGATCAGGCTTTAGTAGTGAAAGTTGCCTGCCAACAATGTTGAGACAAGTTTCTAGTCCCTGACTCTAGGCCACATGATTTTCATAGAATAGAATCACAGAATCACAGGATGGTTTGGGTCAGAAGGGACCCTTAGAGGTTACCTAGTCCAATGCTGCTGCAGTGAGCAGGGACATCTTCAACTAGGTCAGGTTGCTCAGAGCCCCGTCCAGCCTGACCTTGAATGTTTCCAGGGATGGGGCATCTACCACCTCTCTCCAGTGTTTCACCACCCTCATTGTAAAAGACTTCTTCCTTGTATCTAGTCTGGATCGACCATCTTTTAGCCTAAACCCATTACCCCTCATCCTATTGCAACAAGCCCTGCTAAAAAGTTTGTCCCCATTTTCCTTCTAAGCCCCCTTTAAGTATTGAAAGGCCTGCAATAAGGTCTCCCTGGAGCCTTCTCTTCTTGAGGCTGAACAACACCAACCCTCTCAGCCTCTTATCATTTTTGTGGCCCTTGTCTGCATGTGTCCAACATATTAACTGCTTAACTCTTCGTTATGACAGCAGTATATCTATTTAATTTGGATGGTTCTCACTTGAGGGATGGGAAGAATACTCTGACCTTTTGGTTTATTTTATCTTCTATTTAATTGTAATGTGATGCATAATCACTACTTCTGTGAATTTGTAATGGTGTGTACTGTAAATGGTTACTGGCTGTGGAAAAATTATTATGATATTATGAGCAATATTACTGTTTTTGCTGAGTGAGAGAAAAAGTAAGCAACAGAAAAAATTATTTTCTTACAAAAAATATTTTTTTTTACTAAGTATATTATTTCTTCATTCAGATGTTCCATTAAAATGGTTTCCCATTTCGAATATTGTTGGCTAACAGATCTGTGCACATTAGATGTTCTGGCAATCTCAAAATTATTTCATGGTCCTGGAAGTAATGCCTCTTTATTCAGTAGGCATGTTCCCTGCATTATTTTTGTTGTATGTGCTTACATTGGTGAAAAAAAGAAAAAAGTATTATTGTCTATCTTGAAAAATCAGCAGAGACATTGTGTAAAATGGTGTTTTAGTGATTTATAAGAGATTAACAGACTTATTGGCCAAGCCCTTACTGCAAGAACAAAGTCTGGTGGTCCATCAGTAATGATTTCAGTTATGCTGTGCAGTTATGTTACAACACATTGATGTTTGATCTATGTAATTTTTGTTCATATAGACGATGCATGGTCTAGAAGAAATCTAGTTGGATATTTGATCTTGGTCTCTGTTTTCAAGGCTGGTGTTTTGTTTGATTTTTTTTTTTTAAAGAAGGGGGAAGGAAACAAAAAAAGGCACTATGACCTGACAGTTTACCTGGAAATAGGTCAAACTGTGATGCAATGGTGCCTGTGAGAAGACCTTAGTTACTAAATTCAGAGCAAAAGCAGTGTAGGCAAAATATTCCTTATGCGTTAGGCGTTATGTAAAGTCTGTAAGTCTGCCAAGTCTGTAGGTATGGGCTTGCATACAGTTGAAGCTCATCCCTTGTTATGTTTTCTGGAAGCACTGTTTATATATCTGGCCTGTTCTGTGCTTGTTCTTACTTATGGGGACCAATGAAAATACTAATGTGTAGTCAAAGTTGAGTATGTCTCAACTTCCTCTTTCCCTTCTGTTCTGTCATAATAAAAGCATAAAAAACCACGTATCCCAACATGGTAGTAGTGCTTTATTGGTAGTATAGGTTACATTTCTCATGCCAACAATGTAATTGTGGAAGGTGTCTTTAATAATTTATACGGGAAGGAAGAATTTACAGAGATTGCATTGTGTGTAAGATCTTTTCTGTAATTTTTAACCTGTTATATAGATTTAAAGTTATTGTCTAACTGTGTAACTACAGTGATTCAAAGAAGTTATGAAAAATAACTAATTTTCAGTTCTTGTAGTCCTCTGCTGAATTGTCTCCGCTGTTTTATAGTTTTTTTCCACAGGCAGTAGAGGTGCTTTTAGATGGGAAATATTATTGGAAGTACAAGTCTCTCTGCATAAATTAGCAGTACTGTGATCATCCACAGAGCAGTGGCACAGGCTGCCCAGGGAGGCTGTGGAGTCTCCTTCCCTGGAGACATTCAAAACGTGCCTGGACGCGTTCCTGTGCCCCCCGCTCTAGGTGTCCCTGCTCAATCAGGGGGTTTGGAGAAGGTGATCTCCAGAATTCCCTTCCAACCCCTACCATTCTGTGATTCTATGATTCAAACTAATTTTGTTTCAAAGAAGTTTGTCGTCTTCATCTTCTGTGGCTTTGCTAGTAAAAAACTGGTTAATGAGTTCTGCCTTTCCTATTCTGTTTCTGATTAATTTCACTTCCATTTTTTTTGCAGCATAATTCCTGCAAACACACAGAAGCAAACCCCTTTCTTGCTATATTTAGGCTTCCTTCTATTACACTTGAAGCATTTCAGTTCACCACAGGTTTTGGTTTTCCTTTTAAATCCTTAGAAAAAGTTATTATTTTGATCAGTTCTTTCCATAGAAGTATTCCTTCAGGTGGTGTTTTCTTGTATGGGCATGTCTTCACCTTTCTGTTCCTGTTTGGGTGTTTTTTTTTTTTGGTTTTTTTTTTTTTTTTAATTCTGTTTTTGAAAGGCCACGTGTTTGTTTTCCTCTTCACTGTTCCTCTTTGTTAATCCCAGCTCCTTTCCCCACCTTCTATATGCTGGTACTTCTAATGCCCTGGGTATGCATGCTGTATCCCACCTTAGTCCCATCAGAGCTGCTTGCATTCACAGAGGTTTCATGGTTGCCACGCATTAGTGCAGTGACACCCATCCCTGCAGTCACATACCAGATGGGTACACCTAGAGTCCTCTGTTCTGGAAATCAGATCCAATTTCCTGCAGTCTTCTCCTTCTCTTGGTGGCCTAAAGATTTAGTCCTCAACACATACCATGATAAAATAGGAATGGATCTGGCTTTGCAGGTATATTGGTTTCTGTAGTATTCAGCTCCTGCAGCCAGATTGTGAACTGAGCGTTCTGTTCCACGTTGGTTATCTGCAAGTAGGGGTGAAGGGAGAGGGAGGGATCTCCATGCCTCAGAAAGGGTGTTGGGATTTACTTGGTTAGCACAGTGGAACTATTTTTAATGTGTCAGTCAACTATCTCTACATTTCTATTTCCTATTCCAAGTCCTTGTAATCAAAAATATAATCTCAAGTAATGGGTGTTTTCCTGTTACAAGTTCTTTTCAGGAATGTTTTTATACTTCCTGACAACTAAACAATTCAATGAAACATAGAAGATCTATTTTACTTCTCCTTTCTATATCTTTTCTCCTTTTAGTCCATAGTTTCTGATTAGGAAAAATGACAGTGAAATCCTTCAAAAATGCTGATAAACAAAAAAAACCCCAACCCCATGTGTTTAAAGATACTTTCAATCAAATCTGATTATTGCAATGACAAGTGGAAAATTTATATGAAGGGTTTACAAATTAAAATTTAGAATTATTTTTTCCTCTATGGAAAGGATGACCTATGTTTAGTTCTGTTTAAATTGATTAATGTGCAACAAATTGCTTGGAAAAAAGAAATGTGACAGTTGTCTTTTTTTTTCTGTGACTTGATGTAGCTTCTTGTACACTCTTTTTGCTAGTTGCCTGTTGTTTCCAGTGGTGTAAGTTTTCTTAACTTTTTTTAAAAAAGAATTCTTAATAAATAGGTGTGCATTTAGATAGACTGTAAGGGCTCCATTCACAATAGGGTTTGCAAGAACAGTGTTAGTGTGCATGCATGCACGTTTTACAGAGGGGGGCAGAGCTGCATGTTTTTGTAGAGATGTAGAGATGTTTTGTAAGAAATGCCAGCCTGTTCCTTCCTAATATAAAGCCTTGCAGAGCTCTAAGTTAAAAGTTAATGAGAAGTTAATAATCTCTTCCCTAGTTAGGGACCTGATGTAATTTTTCCTTTCAGGTAAAACTTTTTAGCTTTCTTAAGACATTTTCCTTCTGATGTTACTTTTCCCCTATTATCACATTCAGAGTCCTTCAGTTTCTATTATGGAGCCTTTTCCAGTGCCCTGCATGCCTTCAGCATGTTTTTCTGACCCCAAGCTGTCTTCTCTTTCTTCACTCTGAAGAAGGCACTTGGCCCTGTTTTGCATTTCAAGTACCACGGGAACTGTAGTTTTTGAGGTGCGGATGAAGTGACAGGAACTGTAGGGAGCACAAGTATTTGAGTCTTCAGTTTCTTGACTGCCTATCCCTGTTTTCACCTGCAAAGAAGAGGTTACCTCCTGCGCTGTCATCTTTGTTTTTGAAGAGAAACAGTGTTTAGGGCATTCCAGTAGAGCAGTGACTGAAAGGGCAAAGTTTGGGCTAAAAATAACTCTAGCCAAGCCACAGGCTGTACTTTCATAAGTTGGTGTGTGTTACACTGCTTTGTAATATGAGGCCAATACAGTTCCTCTGTTTGCATTTGGAAAGTTTGCCTCCCTGTCATTGCCAAACAGTTCATAAGGAGAAAAAAAAAAACAAGAAAAGGCAAAAAGGAAACAGAGGGAACGAGCAGCCTTATGGTGCTGTGTGCTTCCCCAAATGTCTGATTCCACGGGTAAAGGTTCCCATTACTTTTATTTTGAGTGACTGCTAAGAGAAGTTTGTACTCTTTATGTATTTGTTCAGATTTTGAGTTGAAGTCCTTTCAATTTTTCTAGTGTATTTATATATATGTCTATATAAAAACTTATTTTGTTTTCACAGTCTATTGATGGCTTGCACGAAAAAGGAATGGTTGAAGACGTTCATTGTGGCTCCATGAAGAGTATGCGACCTCCTCACCCTGGAATGGGCCCACCTCAGAGTCCAATGGACCAGCATAGCCAAGGTTTATACATACTGTGCATGCTGTATGATTTTGGGGCCCCTTTGTTCCACAAAGAATCAGTAGTTCCATGTAACACATTTCCATTTATTTCCTTCCAGCTTTGTTTGGAAAGGCTGAACTGCTATCACAGGGCAAGGTGAATAACTGAATCCCTTTCTTTCTGGACTGTCCATCAGTCATGTATTGGAAAAAAGCTAAGGTTCAAGTCTGCAGCAGGGGCAAGTAGTTGGACTAAATCTATTAGAGATTATACATCTCTAAAAAACCCCACCTACTTTCTTCCTATCTTATGTGGCTATTCTAACATAAATGCATTAGAATATGATCTATTTTAATCCTGTGGTGAAGGAATGATAAGAGAGAAGAACCCAAGCAACCTGGAGAAACTTTCTTTAATATCTATAATGTTTGGTCAAGGGCTGATCAAAGTTCTTTCCAAAATTTGTAATGCCAGAAAATAGAAACTCTTTTTACCACATTGCTACATGCCTTCTTTGTGTCCTTTAGTTTGCAGCATAAGAGGACATGTGTTCTATAAGCAGCTCAGTATGTTGGAGATTTAAGTGGTAACACCTGCTAGTATTAATTAGTTCAGCAGATAACACTTTGTATATTGCATAATTAATTATAGTGCATCAACACTTGAAGAACCCCAACTGAAATTAGGGTCCTGTTTTGACACTGTACGAATCTATTAAGAGATGGTCCCTGTTTGATGTATTTGCATGTTTATTACATAGGATAAGTGAAAAGCTCGAGTGAGAAAACAGGTACAGATCAGCAAAATTACTCAGCCTGAACTGCTTTGTGACTTTTCAGTGAGCTATGACTGAAACCCTAGTCTGTAATTGTCAGCTGAATCCCTGTCTGGGACCTTGAACATTAGAAAATACTGTTTTTCCATTACACCTTTTAATATTAGTTAAGTAAAATAGAACTGACTTTGCAGGGACAAATTCTCCATCAGTTAAAACTCTTCCACTGATTTCAGTGAGGTGCAAGCGTGATCATCCAAGAGCAAAATTTTACCTGACTTTGCAATCAGAGACACTGTTTTCCTTGTAATGAACTTGTTCCTCAAAATTGACAGAGTGCTTAGTCTGAAGATGAAGATGGGTCCAATTCAAGCATAATGTGCTCAAAATACAAAAGCATGAGTTGCAAATGCTTCTAATGCAAGTAGCTCTGAGGTTTTTTCCCTTCTTTTCTGTGCTGGCTGAGATCAGACTTCCAGGCTGTGTTGCTCTGCAAAAAGATGATTGTGTTAATAGCAGCTGTGGTAGGCTAAAGACTACAGATCCCTGCTCTCTTTGGTGTATGTTGGCAACTCTTGCAAGGTAAACAGGGAATACTGGAGTTCTAATGTAAGTAGGCTTTTTAAAGAAATAATTAAAAAACGCCCCACGTTATAATCTTTTAAATACTCTACTTGAAATTATCGAGGAGTGTTTTAGCTTTCTTTGCCTCGTGCATAATTTTTTTATTCTTACACAATTATCTTCTCACAAAAAATGGTGAAGGCACTTGAGGCTATTCTGATACATGTTGGGGAAAGTCCCATCTGCTAACCTTGTACTTTCTCCCATTAGTGTACACATCCAAGGTAGAAAGCCAGGTTTCTTAGGAGCCTTTCCACCTGTTGGATACTTTCAGTCCGATTTACCACAGGATTAGGGTCCTGTAAGACAGTTATGTTTCTACAAATTTTGTGGGAAGAGGTGATGTGGTAAAAGAGAGAGAGCTTACCCATGTCTACACTCATGGGGAGAGGACAGTATGAGTTCTCTGAGAATCCATGGAAAGATGCATGGTAAATCTGCTAATCTTGACAAAATCTTTAGTAGTTTGGTACATTGTTAGAAACCAAGACTTATTATAACGTTTACTTCCATGTAGATTCTTGGACATCTGATAGTTGAGCTTACATTGCAGTTCTGTACAATTTTTAACAATATGCATGTCAAATAGAAATTGCACCTCATTAGTTCTAGATCTGTTTTTTTAATGGCTTATTGTTTGTAGGCCTCAAATTGAAGTAGATAAATGTATGTGCTAATTAATGTTATTATTTTAAGTCATTTGGTGGAAAGTACCTGAAGAAGTTCAAAGCCCCAGGGGATGGATTAACCTATAGGTCTGCCATTAGTTTGAAAGCATAAGAAGAATGGCCATGTATCAGTCAAATATTGTTTAATCTAGCATTGGTTCTGGGTAAAATCAAAGAATGTTGACTTTTAATGTTATATGACCTTGCCTATAATTCAGGCCATTGAGAATAGTTTTAAGGAAAAAGCATAGTACGGTTTGGGTAAGAAGGGACCCTTAGAGGTTACCTAGTCCAATGCTGCTGCAGTGAGCAGGGACATCTTCAACTAGGTCAGGTTGCTCAGAGCCCCGTCCAACCTGACCTTGAATGTTTCCAGGGATGGGGCATCTACCACCTCTCTCCAGTGTTTCACCACCCTCATTGTAAAAGACTTCTTCCTTGTATCTAGTCTGGATCGACCATCTTTTAGCCTAAACCCATTACCCCTCATCCTATTGCAACAAGCCCTGCTAAAAAGTTTGTCCCCATTTTCCTTCTAAGCCCCCTTTAAGTATTGAAAGGCCTGCAATAAGGTCTCCCTGGAGCCTTCTCTTCTTGAGGCTGAACACTAACGCTCTCAGCCTTTTTTCATAGAAGTGTTCCATTCCTCTGACCATTTTTGTGGCCCTCTGCTGGACTTGCTCCAACAAGTCCATGTCTTTCCTCCGCTGAGGGCCCCCAGAGCTGGACGCAGTATTCCAGGTGGGGTCTCACCAGAGCAGAGTAGAGGGGCAGAATCACCTCTGTTGACCTGCTGGCTGTGCTTCTTTTGATGCAGCCCAGGGTACGGTTGGCTTTCTGGGATGCGAGTGCACATTGTTGGCTCATGTCCAGGTTTTCACCCACCAATACCCCCAAGTCCTTCTTTGCAGGGCTGCTCTTAGTCCGTTCTCAATCCCCCAGCCTGTATTGATATCCATGGTTGCTGTTACTCAGGTGCAGGACCTTGCCCTTTGCCTAGTTGAACCTTGTGACATTTACATGGGCCCACCTCTCCAGCTTGTCCAGGTCTCTCTGGATGGCATAAAGTCAGCCTTGTCAAACAAATTCACTATTCCTTTTGTGGAGATCACAAGCTAAATTGATTTATTAAGGTGTAGACAGGTGTGGTACAATACTCAGTGCAGTTCAGTATTTGTAGAGTCATCAGGAAAATGGATCCTGGCCCCTGTATGGGGTTTCTCTGTGCATCATTAAAGCCAGTAGTAGTAATGATAGACACAAGTTTGCCTGCCTGATAGAGTTATAAAAAGTGCTTAGCTTGTTGGTCTGTGTCATTCCGATATAGCAGGATGATAACACTAATTGAAATCAATATAACCTATATTAAATATATTAAGCTAGTTAAATGACAAATTATAAAACTAACTATAAATAGAAGCTGATCATCCAATTGTGAATTTTTCTAGTTAGTCTTGTAGGACTCAATTTTGGTTCGGTGCTGTTCAATGTATTTGTCAGTGGTCTGGAAAAAAGTGTAAAATCAGCACTGTTATGTTTGCAGATAGCACAGAGGCTTAGCAGTAAATAATGAGCAAGATGTTTACAAAGACTGATCAGGATTCTTGGTAGAATGCCCCCTCTAGCGTGGACTTTAGCACAGCCAACAGCATTGTATCTCTAGGAGCAAAGCCTTTTATTGTGTAGGTGGTATGAGACTGTATCATACAAAGCAGAAAGGCTGAAAAGAGTTGGTTATTCTGGCACACTTAAATGTGTATTGCCATATACTGTGTTTGAAACCATGAGATGGAATGTATTACCTCCATACAGGAGCAGGGGCATATTAATTGAGGAGTTGTATCACCTTTTCTAATGAATTAGCTGAAGGTTGTATTGCATTCCATTCTAGTATCTGCAGTTCAGAAAGATGTTGAGAAATGTTTAAGGTAGCATCAAATGTTTGAAGCATCTTTTGTGTGAGAAGAGGCTGAGTGAGCTGAAACTGCATAGCCTGAAAAAAAGAAGGCTTGGAAATACCTGATGGGACAGAGTGACAAAGAGGGAGCCAGACTTTTTGTAGTGAAACTCAGTGACAGAAGAGGAGACAATTGGCACAAGCTGAAGCACATGAAATTCCATTGGAACATCAGAAAACATGCTTATACTGTAAATGTGGCTGAACAGTACAGTAGGTTGCCCAGAGAGGTTGTCTAGTTGCTATCCATGGAGATAGTCAAAACCCGACTGGACGTGTTGCTGGGCAGCCAGCTGTAGCTGACCCTGTTTGAGTTGAGGGTTGTGAAGTTCCTTCGAACCTTAATTCTATGATTCTGTGAAATTGTGCCTTATTTAGAAGACAAAGGAATTATTTGAAACTTGAAAGACTTGGGTTTTTTGCCTGGAGAATGTTAAAATCCATTTTTGTGCTCTCAGAGAGCGACTTGATCAGTCTTCACATTCCCAGGTGTTAGAATAGCTTGTAATAGATGGATCCTTTTTTTAAAAAAAAAAAAAAAGTGCAGTGAATTTTGGTACCTGCAAATTTAAATTAGGTGAATTCAGACTGTATTAAATATTTGCATCTTACTTAACGAAGATAACCTTTGGGACAAGGATTACCCAAGTATTTGTGGTAGGTTTTGTGTCACGTGAAATTTAAGTCAACACTGGCTGTCTTTCTCATCTGTTCCACAGACTGAAGGGGGAAGATGGTTTAGAGGGTAAGAGGAGGCTTTGGTCTAAGATGTTAGGTACACTGTTGTAGCTGTAATGGTCCCTTATTGCCAGAAATCTGTGAAGCTGTAAACAGGCTCCAAGATTCTGAGAAGAACTGGTAAGCTAGAGGAGGAAACAATGTTTTTAATTCTTTGAGAATGGGGAGATGGATAGTCTTCATAAAATGCTGCTGTTCTTGAGAGCTCTGAGTGGAACAGTTGTGATAAATGCATAGGCAGTAGTCCTTCTGTATGCAGTTTACAGTTGGAACTGATGACAAAATGACATCTCATTTAAATGTTCCAATAGCAGTCTTTTTAGTAACTTTTTAAAGGGAAGAAGGCCTTGCAAAAGAGTCTCTCGAAGTACAAAAGCAGGAATTTTTATAAAATACATGCTTATGAATGTGGGTGATAAATTAGAAATAAATTGGCTAACTGCGGGTGCAGTTGTAGATATAATCTATGTAAATCAAACGTACAGTTGTGAGTGAACAATCTTGAAATAAAGACCACTGAACTTACAGGGAACAAATCGATACAGAATTATGGAAGTAATGATTGTTACAGTCCGTATTAAGAAATAATTAACTGACCCATTTTGACGTGAGATGACTTACTTTTGATGAGCAAATCAGAAACAGTTGCAAGCTAAATCTGCAAAACCTTTCATTTTTCTTATAAATGCCAATCGGCTGCTTGAATGGCCTGCATTTTTTTAACTAACAATAATTACTAAAATAAGGTATGCAACTTTAATACTTAGATTCTGAATTTTTTTTTATTGGTGGGATGCTAGTCATGCAGAAAGAATCTGTTACTAGCTCAGACAGATTGTCACATTTTTATTGCAGTCATACTGCAATGGTTTGCAATGGTACTGCAATACTAAAATGGTTTTCAGAAGGTTGACATGAATTTATGGGGAAAAATATTCTGAATTGGTATCTTTCTCCTCAACAGTTACTCCTTTCCACTCTTGCTGCCAAATTGGAGAAAGGGTGACATTACTGACTATTTCTGGTGACCAGTTTTCTTTTCTTGAACTTAAGCACAATGATGTCCCTGTTTAGTCTTAATATCCTTGTTTTCATGCTTATAGGTTAAATGAAAGGAAGATCCATTGCTCTAATTTCTTTTTACCTGTTTCGATAGTAATCTTACTACACTTAACTGAATTTGAATTGTATTAGAAACTGCCTTTGACTTTGTAAGATTTATAGGGAGAAATTGCAAAGACAAGCCAAATATTTATATAAAATAAAATATCTTTATTAGAATACATAAAAAGATATAAATGGACTGAAACAAACAATTTCTGTGGTTTTCTGGAATTTGGAACAAATTAAATGCAGTTACTGTGATACAGCAGTGAAATACAGACCAGTATGAAGAGTTCAGGTGTCTTTGTGTGCTGCTTGTAAGTGGAAACATAAGCTCTGCAGGGATTTACGGTTCTGGGCCTTGATCTGTATATATTTTTAATTATCATTCAGTATTTATTGAACTTCATATAAAGATACACAAATTAAGCTTAACTTACAGAATTCACTAAGTTACTGCTTCTTCACAAACAACGTTCATTATCCCTACTGTTCTTAAATTGGCTGTAGTTCCTTTTCTGATTTTTTTTTTCAGCCTCTTAAAGATGAGAAAAGATCTGGCACCTTATCCATCTGGCTGCCAGCATAAGATCTCTCAACAGTTCATTTCTATGGTCCTAGTTTTAAATGGCTTGCACACATGTGGTCTCTCTTTCTCTTTGTTGAGAGTTTCACAAGAATTGGTGTTAACTCTGGCCACACTACCAACAGGGAAATGTATTTTGGTTACCTTAAGAAAGTGTGTAGCCTTGGTCCAACATGAAGTATTTTCCACAATGTTCCAAGACATTATGCTTTCCTACTGTGTATTGTGGGCTTGTACCTGATTCTTCTTTTTTTTTTTTTTCCAAAACAAATTTCAGCTGCTGGTGATTGAAGTGGTAGTTAATATAAATGTTTTACATCTACATCTTCCTAATCCAAAAATCCTCTTACGGTCACATTTTTGAGTGAAAATGTACCCTTCCTATCAATTTTAGCAGAAAGATTTGACGTTTATGGTCCTCAGATACTTTCATCATTTCAGTCTTAATTTTTAGTGGCAAGTCAAGACCTCTGTTGAATATTCCAGTGTTTGGACTGGTAAAACCTTGACTCTTTCTAATATTCATTACCAGGGTTTAGAATTCATGTGTGTTCTCCTCTGTTTAACAATAGATTAAAAGTGGAGAAAAAAGGTCTCCTAATTTTTAGCTGTCTTGTTCTTCAGCTTTAAGACAGATGAGGAAGCTGTGCTTTGCCTCTGTTAACTAAAGTGAAATTAAAAGCAATTAAAGCAGAAACTCTATACAGTCTGCCCTGCAAAAATATTTGTGTTTGGTAAAGTGTTAGAACTAGGTTTTCTTCCAGTGTCAATACTGTAAAGAATATATATTGTTTACAACATGTTGTGATATATTTCTGTCAAACAAATTGATACCAAAGTGGGATGCAAAGAGTGTTACTAATTATGCATTCAGTTAAGAAAGCAGTGCTTTGTAACTGCTGAAAACTTGAGAAAGGTTTCAGATGTAGCCTTTTCTACGACCCATTGAAGGATTATGGAGAAGACAGAATGAGGCTCTCCTCAGAGGTACATAGCAAAAGCACAAAAAATAATGGTCACAAGTTATGTAAGTGGCATTCTGATGGGACTTAAGGGAAAGAATATTCACGATGGGAGCGATTAAGAATCACCATTAGTGGAGATTCTCAGAACTCACCTGGATAAGATCTGGAGAGACTCCATAAAGCTTTGGAGTTACCACAATTTTAAATGGTGCATTGGGCTGTTTGGCCTCCTTTTCCTGGTGGTGGGTGTTTTCTACTCCATATATTTTTTGGAACTAAAGGTTCGTGGTCCTTTGCAAGCGCTTAGAACTCTTCTGTTGTGAGTGTTCTGCAACCTTATCATTCAGTGCTTTTGCCATCTTCCATTGCAAAGGTTAAATTAAACAGAATGATTTATGCAGAATAGAAAACAAAATTTTCTGTGGAAGTTCTAGAGGAAGGGGTACCTGGCAGTTCAGCAAGTAACAATTAATGAGCTAGTTATTTAAAAACCTGCTGAATACTTATTGTGGAAATTCATGTGTGCCACAGAAGAATGCTTCTGAAGTGCTTCAAAAGAAATGAAAGCGTGTTTGCAACGTTCAAAAGGGTGTCTGTCTTTGCCTGTGTATTAAACATTCCTATGGACAGTATCTTTAATATCTTTTTCTTTTATGAAAAGTTAAACTTGTTGGTTAAGCTTAATCTTCGTGAACCTTCATGCGTCCTTACTCAGAGCCCATGTGTGCGTGCCCACCTGTATTACAGTATGTGTAATAAGATAGGAAAAAATGCAAGTGGTATAGGGACTTTATTGTATAGGACATTATATAGGACAGGCTGTGACTGTGTGTATTGTCACACTGCTAAATCTTTCGAAAGTATTCAAACTGAAAAAGGGAAATTTCCATATAGCATAACAAAATTTAGGTTCTGTAAATACCACATTTTAGAGCCTTTACAAGAAATTTGGAAGGCTTTTGTTCTTACCTGAGATGTTTTATTGGAATTTTGTTTTCATTCATACTCTCGTGAAGCCTAGTTTCCTATTGGCAAGAATCCTAATGCATAGGGCTTTGAAGGAGAGAGAAAGCGTAGGTAATATATGTCTAGAAAGCTCAAAAAATGTCTGCTTGCAAAAACTCCTCTCTGCAAACATAGGCACAGACTTGCAGCTGGAACTGTCAGGACTGAAAACAAGTGCTCAATGTCTTACACCACAGTTTTAGTTTTTATGGTACAGATGGATTTCAAGATCCTGAATCAGAAATCTATCACTGATTAAAGAATATATAACTTGGACCATAAAACTTGAGCAGGGAAAGCAGCTTATCTTTGAAAGCCAGTTTGGAAAGCAATGTAATTCTAAGTAGGTGCTATTTAAAGTAAACGTTGATATTTTGAAGTGTTAATAGTAATGCATAAACATCACATTAAATCCCATTTTATAGTATAAAACAATAATGCAGCTGAATATTTTGGTTTTTGTTGTGGCATGCTGGTTGTTCTTTTAAAGCAGTGTGCTCAGCAAGAGGGATTTGTAGCTTCACCTCTTAAAAAATTGAGGCAAAAGTAAGTTAGTGGAAGGAGATGAATAAGTTAAGTGAACTTACGGTTATTTATCATAGCTTTTATCGCTGCCAATGGATGTATAAACAATTTTTATATTCAGTAATTTTAACTTCTAAAGGTCTCTTTCTACCTTTTCCTTGAACTCCGCACCTCACTTCCCTGTTTTTCTCTTGAACTGCTTAATTTTCCGTATTCTCACTAGGGTGTTCTTCCTTTCTTCATCTACTTCAGTTACAAAATTGAACTCAGTCTGTTTCTGTCTTGTCTTACCTGGTCTTTTCTTTCCTAGTGTACCTCTACCTCATTTCCCTTTTTTCAGAAGAGCTCAAATTCTCTCTTCTTTGTCCTTTATCTCAGGCATTTACAACCGTTACTTTATTGTAGAATATTTTCATCCCCAGACCTCGGCATTGGTGGACTTTCAATTCTTTAGCACTCTCATCTACGCACTTGTGTAAGTTCTAGTGACTTGCAGCTGCTGTCATCTCAGAAGAGTTGAGGCTACTTGGTGATTTTGCCTGTGCTGCCCTTAGTGAAGGGCCACTAAGAACAGCAAAGCTAAAGAGGGGGCAGAATTACTTGCTTCTGTGATCTGGACTGTGTATAGATGAAATAGATGTATTTTCACTTTAAAGTGTCAGGAAGAGTGTCACAGAACCATGAATTGTGGCATGAACTTTGGAGTTCAGTGATTGTGGCTTGCTAAAGACTATGGAAGTGAGCCATAAAATTTCTTGATTTTTGTGAAGTTGGTAAATATTGTTACCTCTTTTTCACTCTTGGTGGACATTTTTAAAATCTAGCTGTCTGTTGTGCATTACCTGAAGGGTCATCTTTGATATTTTTTCTCTAACACGCTATATATTCTTGGAATCCTCACTAGAAATTTATGCCATTTCTTTTCATGGGTGCATTCTGAAGCTCAAAGAAATATATATTAAGTGTATTTAAAATTAAAATTTAAACCTGCTGTATTTGCAAGTGCTGTAATAAGATACAAGCACTGTTCACTTCAGAACTGTACTTGCTCTTTTGGACCTCTGTAGAGTAACACAGTCTTCATCAGTTTCTTCAGAAAGTGATGTCTGTGCTTGCAGTTGATGTTTCAAGTCCTTGAGCACCCAGATGGTAAAAGGTATTGAACATTCTTTGTCTGGCTCAAACCTTTAATCTGTATAAATTAAAGAGCAGTTGTATAGAAATTGAATACCATCTGTTTCTGTTTCTCTGTGTTGGTGAGTTTTGGCGAAGAGGGCCTATATCAGTGAGTTGGTATTCCTTGATGTGTATGCATCAAAATAAACTTATAATATTATGCTGTAAAATAGGCGGACTTCACTGCATGTGTTCCACAAGAAAATATTTGTCCAACATTGTGATGAAACAGTACCACATCCTGATGCTTCTGTATTGTATTTTATGTTTTAGTTTGTCTTATTCCAAATGTGAGGGTAATTGTTATTTTTCAGAATTATTGGACTATATAATCATGGTTCTTCTTAAAGAGTAGCTCATGAGGCTATCTTGATGTCCCAGGGAACTTCAGATTGCACTTTTGTTCATGAAGAAAATACTACAGCTATCCTGACTTGAGAAATTTTTATAATGAAATTTTTGTACTGTTAAAGAAATTTGATAGAATTTAGATGTGACTAACCTCTTACCTGTTCTAGGTTATATGTCTCCACACCCGTCTCCACTAGGAGCACCGGAGCATGTGCCTAGTCCAATGTCTGGAGGAGGTCCAACTCCACCCCAGATGACTCCCAGCCAGCCAGGACCCATTATACCAGGAGATCCACAAGTTATGAATCAACCTACCAGAGGTCCTTCCCCTTTCAGCCCTGTACAGCTGCATCAGCTCCGGGCTCAGATTCTAGCATACAAAATGCTAGCTAGAGGTCAGCCTTTACCAGAAAACCTCCAGCTTGCTGTTCAGGGCAAAAGGACCCTGCCTGGCATTCAGCAACAGCAGCCTCCCAGTGCCTTCAACAGACAGTCTGGTAAGTGAATCTAGGCCTTGTGTCATTGTGCAAGTAATTCTTGAAGTTCTACCTGTGGAAAATAAAGGGTGCTGTGCAGGGCTATAATTTTGGCATCTAAGTGAACAGCAGCCTTTGGTTTTGATCTTGAGCAAGTGCATAAAACGCATCTACTATTAATAGGATATTGTCAAAACTGAAATAAAAGTGATTTCACTCTGCAGTACTGTGTCCGTCCTGATTATGTTTGACGTTTTTTGAATGTTTATCGTACTTTACTGATAATTTTACTTTTCTTAGAATGAATTTTCAGCCTCCTGTTGCTATGCAGAAAGGTAGATTAAAAAATCTGGAGCAAGCTGACTGATTATTTAAGTTGTTGAAAGTAAAACAAACCATTTATAGTGTGCTGTCAAGTGAAAAACATAAGGAAAAGAGCATATTCATTTGTTTTCTCCTAATGATAATAGATGTTACAGTGCAGTAGGCAAGCACATAAGCACATTTTTGTCCTGAGAAAACTGTTATATTAAATGCCCTGCACCTGTTAGTTTCTGAATGCTTCCATTACTGAGTCTGCAATAGAAATTGAGTGTTAAGATGATACTATTTTCTTTTTAGTAATGATTTTAATAATTTCACTGGTCATTTCAGTGGAAATAGCTTTGCTACCAGGTAAGGCTTTTTTCGCAGACGTGATTTTAATATGCTTCATTACATAGATTTTTTTGCAATAAAATCTACTTAAGTTCTTATTTAATGAAGAAAAATACTACTTGCTTGGATAGACTAGTATGCTAGAAAGCAGAATCATTTCTGAGTACTTGGAAATGCCTTGTATCTTAATAAATTTCTTTCCTCTGTCAAATTGCAGGTATTGGATTACATACAATGAGTGGTGCTGCAGCTGGACCAGGGCCTGCTCCAGGGATGCCTGGACATACAGCTGCCATTACCCCTAAAACTTGGACTGAAGGTATAGTGGAATATAATGCTAATTTTGTGACATGCAGGCTTATGTTTAAACAGTGTGGGTAGAGTCTGGGGAGAAGATGCAGTGGGAAAAAGAAGGTAAAAAGCATGCAGAAAAGTAGTGTAGCCTTTACTGTGCCTAGGACTTTAATCAAGGAGGGTCTAACCATTCATTCATCCGTGAATGACTTGACCACATGAAACTACTGCAATTGTTAGGCATACTGAACATAAAGCACTTTTTTACAAAGTGAAATATGTAAGCTGCTTGAGGGACACCCATAAAATCTACTTACTAAGTTATGTTCTGAGCATACTTAATTGCAGCAAGCTTGTCTTTCAACTATAGTTTTTGCTACTGTAAACCAAATTTCTCAAACCATGGTAAAATTAAGCTGGGTGGTGTGTTTTTTTTTTTCCCTAAAGTGGTTTGCATTGCAAGTTCAGTATAGTCATTGAGATCTAACAGTGTAACTTTTTTTCCCCTGCATGATTATGGTTTTGAACCAAATCATTCAGATTTCGGTTTAGAGGCCAATTTTATTCTTTGAAAGTAGAGTGGAAGAAGTATTGTATTGAAAAGAATTAGAAATCCCTAGTAATACATATTTTTTTGAAGTTGTTTTTTTTTTGAGAGATTTAAAAATAAGTACAATATTGCAGGCTTATGAATAACGCAGGCTTCTCATACAATAGAATGTTATGCTATGTTACTTGTGGGTAAATCTGGGTAGAGTGATGACTCCATGATAGTTGATGTCATAAAAAATTCTCTGTCATTAGTCATCTACTTAGGGCAACATGAAAAGAGAACGAAATACTAGTATGTAATCAGATGTAGAATTGCTTTTCTTGGAACACTCCCAATGAATACTTAAAATTTGAGTAGGATAATAAAGAGGGGAAAAGGTGTTCCTTAAGAAATTATATGTATGAGCTTACCAGGCACAGTGCCTTCTAGATCAAATGCTGCTACTAAAAGTGCTGGCAGGTGTAGAGAATTGCTAGATGGATAGTTTTATCTAACTAATCCAGTATGTCATAATAATATGTGTGTCCTGTTTCACTGATGTCGCTTTTATAGGAAAAAAATATCGGTCCTTGTTGTATCTGTGTGGAGGTTTCTTTTGATGTATTTTTAAAGACTGTGCTTATTTCTTTACACTTATTTGTCATTCATTATGCAGTTCGTGGTAGTGTTTGTTTTACTCTTCAGTGTGCATGATTCCCTGAAAACTGAGGCCACACAGAGGCTTTTGGTGGGCTTGCTTTCTTTTCTTTTTCTTTATAAGCTGAAACACAGGGTTGCTAAATACAGAATCTACAGCTTGTGCTCAAGCTCCTTTTCTGGAGTTTGATGCAGATGTGTGAATGACAAATTGTGATCTTTGAAGGAACATTTTTATCTAGTTTTCAGGGTGTTCGGTTTGAATTAAGCCTGATTAGAAGATTGCAGGTGTACTTTGTAATTGTTTTTCCTAGCATTAAATTGTATGACTCCTCAGGCAATTAAGTGCATCTTTGTTTGCAATGTCTGTTGTCAGTGACAATTTTTGAACATCTGAATGCATGGGTGACTTGTTGTCAAATGGCATGCTGAAATCTCTGACCCTTAGTGTCTATAAATGGCACGTACTATTTTCATGTTAACTGGGGTTTTAATTTTCAAGATGATTAGATTGCTGTAAGGTAAAACAGTAATCAAATTCCTGGTATTTGGAATACTTAAATGCAATGAATAGGAGATTGTAACAAAACAGAGGCTATTTATATATGACAGGTACTTCTAAGTACAGTTGTAGAAATTTTAATATGGCTGTCTAGTTCTGACAGAGTTCTAAAAGCAGACCTACTTGTGCTTGTTGCCAGGTTGTGATATAGATGCCGCCTTCTAAGTGGTTCAATGATAGTGAACAAGAGGCAGAATTAAGTCCTACACTTGCATGAAATCAGTTCTACAGCTGTTTTATTTCTTTTAATGCTAGAATTAAAAGTCAGCAGGAATGGGATAAATGGCATGCATCATAAAGTTCCAGTTGTTTTGTTTTTATTTGGACCACATCCTGCAGCGTATGGTATACCTGCTTTTTAGTATGCTTTTTTAAATAGGGAGCTTAGTCTATCTCAGTGTGCTTTTTCTGGTAATTGTGAATGTTTACCTTAGCTTCACGTTCTGTCTTCAGAAACCGTCTTGATTTTCTTCTGTGTTCTGTATTTCATGTTATGAATATGTACTTTTTGTGATTCAGGCCAAGCCCCAGATATGAGTGTCTCCAATGCACAGCAAAAGCTTCCTGCGCCACCCCCTAGTGGGAGGCCTTCTCCTGCCCCCCCTGCTGCCCAGCCTGCTGCTGCTGTGCCTGGGCCTTCTGTACCACAGCCACCACCGGGACAGCCTTCACCCATTGTTCAGCTGCAGCAAAAGCAGAATCGCATCAGCCCTATCCAGAAGCCACAAGGATTGGATCCTGTTGAAATACTCCAAGAACGTGAATATAGGTAAAAGTGAATAACAAGATTCAAATGCATATGCAGGTTGTTGTTTTTCACTTTCTCAACTGAAACTCCTTGCAATCAACTACTGTAGTGACAATAGTATAAAATGAGTTTCCAGAGTGAGAGTGTGTCAAAGAGAAGTACAGAAATGTCAAACCAAACAATAGTTTAATTCTGCTCCAAGTTATGAACTAGTGAAGCGTTCTGGCAGCATATTTGCAAAACAGATAAGATTAAACAGGCTCAAGGACTCTGCTGGCTTAGTGTATCGCCTGGGTGCTGCAAACACTGACAGTTAAGAAATCAAAATCCTTGTAGTCTACAGAGAAACCAAGTCAGTGCAGAAAAATTTCAGAATTAAAACGAAAGGGAAGTTAGAAGAGAACAGTGGAGGTCAAAAGGATGATGATTTAGTGGCCGCAGCAAAAACAAATTTTATTAGTGATGATGGGTTGGCTCTTAGGATCTCTCAGTAGTTAACTTCTTTAATAAAGGGGCATTACACTTTGAAATACTTAGAAAACTGTTTGAATTACTTATTTTCACGAAAAGACAGAATTATCACATAAGTATTTCAGGGGTTTGTATTTCAAACAGATAGACCTGAAAGGTAGAATTTTGTTTTACTGCCTTACTGTGGGAAAGTATGAGCTTTGACATGATTAAGTTAGGAATCCTTGAGAACTACAGATTAGGTTTACTCAGTGACTGTGCTTGTTTTGGCTGTGATAACGTTATTTTCCTTCACAGTAGCTAGTAGGGAGCTATGTTTTGGATTTGTGCTGGGAACAGTGCTGATAACACAGGGATGTTTTGTTATTGCTAAGTGATGCTTACAGAGCATCAAGGTCTTTTCTCTTCTTCACATGGCCCCTCCAGGGAGCAGGCTGAGGGTGCACGAGAAGTTGGGAGGGAACATAGCTGGGACACCTGACCCCAACTTGGGAGGGGACATAGCTGGGACACCTGACCCCAACTGACCAAAGGGATATGCCATACTGTATGACATCATCATGCTCAGCTTTAAAAGTGGGTGGAGATTGGTGGGGGTGCGCAGCCTGGGGACTGGCTGGACCTCGGTCAGTTGGTGGTAAGCAGTTGCTTTCATTTATTTTGCTTGTCTTTCTTGGGTTTTATTTTCCTCACTCTTTGTTATTTTTTCTCTCTTTTCCTTACAATTAAAAAAATTACTATTTGTTGAATTGTTAAACTGTTTCTATCTCAACCTATGAGCTTCTTTCTCACTTTTACCCTTAGATTTTACACCCATCCCATGGCCGGGGGTGGGGGTGGGCTAGTGGAGGGAGATGGGGGGGGGGGGGGGGCTAGTGGAGGGAGATGTGGGGGTGGGCTAGCGGAGGGATTTGTGGGGGTGGGCTAGCGGAGGGATTTGTGGGGGCGGGCTAGCGGAGGGAGATGTGGGGGCGGGCTAGCGGAGGGGGTTGGGGGGGGTAGCGGAGGAGGATTGGGGGCTAGCGGAGGGGGATTTGTGGGGGTGGGCTAGCGGAGGGGGATTGGGGGGGTAGCGGAGGGGGATTGGAGGGGGTAGAAGAGGGGGATTGGAGGGGGTAGCAGAGGGGGATTGGAGGGGGTAGCGGAGGGGGATTGGAGGGAGTAGCAGGGGTGGGTGGGCTGCGGCGGCAGCAGCAGGCAGCGAGTGAGTGAGTGGCTGTGTGGTGCTTAGTTGCTGGCCAGGGTTAAACCACGAGAGAGACCTTGAATATGGTGTTTCCGGACTGAAGGTGTGAAGTGTGCTGCTGGGGAGACAGTAATTTAGTGCTAATTCATGAGTTATGTGGTTAAAAGTTTTATAATCCATCCAGAGGGAAGAAATAGGAAAAAAAAAATCAGTATGTCTAAGTCAGTACAAATAGTACCTCAGAAAACTCTAACTGAAACTCAGGTCTATTCTCTATTAAAATAAAGTCTTGGTCAAAAGATTTTAAATAACTAATGAAAATCTACAGCATACCTGTGGAAGAATAATGAAAAATGACAGCCAGATGAGTTACATATAAAACAAACTACAGGAACATATTTTGAAGTTTTATGCCAGAGTTTTCTAGAAGTACTAATTATATTGTCTAGGGTACTAACATTACTAGTAATATTAGTAGTATTTAAAAAAAAAAAAAGACATTGAAAATTTCTTCAGTATTCAGCTGCCTTACTAAGTTCACAGTTCAAAAGAGAAGTTTGGAAAGGTTGTGGCTGCTCTCCTAAAGTTGCATTAAAGTCAGTGAAACTGGGATTTGGCTGTTCTGTAGGTGATGATTTCAGGAGAAGCATTGCAGCTATTTAGGGAGTGAAATAGAGTAGTAAATCATAGTTGTTAATCATGATTACATCCTTGTGTAAATAAGCAAGAGGCAGGGCATCAGTGATTTAGAACAGTATTTTCTTTGTATATCTTGGCTGCTTTTTCGTATGGATGTACAATAGTACATCTAATCTCCAAGTAAACTACCTAATTCTCAATGTTCTACATCCTTAGGTGTACTAAAATCTCTTCTTAATAACTGGAATGCCTGGTAACAGGTGAAGTTGTAGGAAATTCGGATTTTTTTTTTAGTGTAGTACATACATTTCAAAGAACAAAATATGCTAATGTCATTTTCTGAATGAATAATTTTCCTGCAGGAATCATGATCTTCTCTGTGCTGGACAAATAGCTGTAGCTTTTAACAGAACTTTCTCATGTTAGGAAGTAACCCTTCTTGATCTACTTTTCAATCTGTTTGAAAAACTTCAATAGCCTAATTCTTCTCCAATTTTTTGCTGTCTTGAGGACACTAAATCAGTCTTCTGCAGTAATGCAGCATTACCTCCTTCTCAAAAGTCTTTTGGTAGTATAAAAAAATGCATAGTTTCAGGAAGTTTAGGAGTTTTAGGAAGGAGTACTATTACAGAAGAGATATTGTCTTCAACTGTACAAGTGATTCCAGTTGCTTTTCAAATGAGGCATGCAGTTACTGTGAGATACTAGTATTTTGATTTGTTCTGGCTTCTGATATCAGGTGCAGCCATTTTGCCTGATGTGTGATCTGCTTTCCAGCTGTGAGGCTGACATGTCGAGTGCGCGAGAGTTTATGTCGCTGTGCTAAAACTGTGGAGTGATAAGGGGGTGAAAGGGCAGGGAAGAACGATCACTGTAGGCAGAGAAGCCGTATAGAAACTGTTTTATTTCTTCCTTCACGGCAGTTCCAAAGGCATCATTCCAGGAAAACAGCAGCAGATACTTTTTCCTAACATGATGTTTTGTGTTTTGTGAAAGTAAAGAAGAGGGGAATTTTGTGAGTCCTGTGCAGTATAGGGAGATGATAGATACCTTCCTGTTCCTGCACCTCCAGGTTTTTGACTTTGAAGAGAAAAGACTGTCTGGTTTTGCAGGGGGAGCGTGTGTTTGGTTTTGGTTGTTGGTTTGGGTTTTTTTCCCCCCGTTTTTTTTTCCGCTAAAGCATGTGGGAAATGGAGGGCACTGATTCAGTTGAACTTAGATGCAGCTTTTGGTTAACTTAAAACTTTGGGCCCTGTTATTTTAGTGCCTTTGCAAAATTTGCAGTTCACAGTAGTACTTACTTGTAAATAAAAACACAAAAACTATGTAACTGTTAGCTCTGTGATCTTGGTTTTCAATGTAAAAAATAGAAAACAGCAAGTTCTGTCTGGCTTGTCCATTATTCTTGTCTTTCTCTCTCTCTTGAATTTGCAAATGAATGCAAAAGGAGCTTGTAAAGGAAGAGTGAAATAGAATCTGATTTACAGTGTAACAGCTATGTAAGTGTGAACACTTTACTAATGAACTTTTCATTTGTCAATAAGCCAGTAGAATTCCAGATATTAAAGTTCTGTCTGTGCCATCACTGACAACACTGTGCATAAAACAATACCCATCAAAGAAGCTTGAAAACAGAATCCTCTGTAGTATGAGTGAAATAAAATTGCCAAGTTTCTTTTCATGCATAAACTTTTAGTGAAAATTAAAAGACGGGTCAAGGGGTATTGTCATTATTTGACAATTGATTTTCAAAGTGGAAAAGGATACCTAATGTCTTCTCTGCAGAAAGCCTGTTTAGTTCAGAAAGAATTAGTAAAAGCCAAATAAATGCCTGAGAGAAATTGCCTATTTGTACTGTATAATTTTAATAACTACTTAAAGATTTCTCCTGATGTCTTATCCATTTTTCTATTTACTTAGACTTCAGGCTCGAATTGCTCACAGAATCCAGGAACTGGAGAACTTGCCTGGTTCTCTGCCACCTGATTTGCGAACCAAAGCTACAGTGGAGTTGAAGGCACTTAGGTTACTGAACTTCCAGCGCCAGGTAATGCCTTTTGCTTTAAGAAAATTCTCGTAGAGGTCACAGACAAACGTTTTAATGTTGCAAAGAGTAAACTGGCAAGAGATTTTGCAGCAGCACTGAGCCTAAGCAGGAGATTTTGCATGACAGCAAACTTGGCTGATAAGCAAGTCACAGAAATGTTTAACTTAGATTTTACTTTGTTTTGTTAATAAAAATGTGCAGGTGTTGTTTTTGCTTTCTGCTGTATCTTCCAGTCTGAACTGTTACCATAGAACTGTGTCCTTCATAAAGAGCATGGCATTGGCACAAATGCAAAACAAGAGCTGGACAGACTGCAAGCTGATTTTTCAGCACAAATCCCAACAGACGCCTCTTTCTGGACATACTTCATATTTGTATGGGTCCCCTTGTTTTAGGAAGAGTTGTACATTAGTGTTACGTGTCATATTTCTGTCATCTGTTTTTAGGATTGTCACTGTGGCACACAGACTTTGAAAATTAGTTGTAACAAGATCATACCCAAGATATAAGTTGGATGTTGAGTGCATGTGTCAGCAAATGAATTTCAGAAAAGGAATCCCGCTGCCAGACTTTCATGGGCCTCTTGACAGAAGCTTTGGCAGTAGTTGTACTGTGATGTTCAAGTCTTCCTTCATTCTACCCTTGGCACTCCTTTGTAATGAAGTTGTATCAGAGGTCAGATGAAAAGCAGCAGGCTCCCCCTGCTGTACTGCTGGGATTATGGCAATACTGCTCCAAGCCTTAACATTTACCTCTCCCTGCTGTCTCCTGTGCAGCTGGCAACAAAAAAATGAGTTGTTAGCTATGTTCAAGTCCAGCTCTAAAAAGTATGTTATGTTTGTTTTTCATTCGTGTTTTACTTCAGTGGTGTAACATCTTGACTAGCACCTTTCATTGCAGCAGGACAGTCATTTGCAGCATCTTGTAAAGAAGGAAGAAATGGTGATTAAGAGTGATTAACACTTTTGGCCATCCTGTGGAGACTTAAGATTTATTTAAGGAGACAGGCAGAGCTGCTGCAGCTGTATAGATGCTGGATCTTTTCCGAACTGTAAGAGTTCTGAAAGGGAACTGAAAGGGAAGAGGAGACTGGGACATCTTCTGGACTGTTTTTTACTCTGCCATACCAGTGTTTAAAGTTGTTCCTCCACGTATTAAAAATGATAATTTTTTTAAATTGTTTTTTTTTTTTTCCCCCACTGGTAGCTAAGACAAGAGGTAGTAGCTTGTATGCGTCGTGACACAACATTGGAGACAGCATTGAACTCCAAAGCCTACAAACGAAGCAAGCGCCAGACTTTGAGGGAGGCCCGAATGACTGAAAAGCTTGAGAAACAGCAGAAGATAGAACAAGAAAGGAAGCGCAGGCAGAAGCATCAGGTATTTTAACGTATTACCTGTTTGCCCCATCACAGATATGCACCTTGCTTTGTTATGCAGGTCTTCTCTACTACATATTTTATTTAACTTTGGAGTTTCTAAGATTAAAAAACTCCAGATCATGTGATAAGCAATTGGAAAATGATAAGATTAGGACTTCTGTATTCCTGATTTCAATCCTGTGCTTTGTTGAAGTGTCTGCACTAACTTCTTTCTCTTTCTAGGAATATCTGAATAGCATATTGCAGCATGCTAAAGATTTCAAAGAGTACCACCGGTCAGTTGCTGGGAAAATTCAGAAACTTTCTAAAGCTGTAGCAACTTGGCATGCTAACACTGAACGTGAGCAGAAAAAAGAAACTGAGAGAATTGAGAAAGAAAGAATGAGGAGACTAATGGTAAGGACCAGAGGAAGGAATATGTTTATTTCAGCTAAAATTACGTACTTATCCTTTTAATATTTCATATATAGCCTCAGCCACACTCATGTACTTCCTTCACAGAATAAAGCCTCTGCAATGCAAAAAGTACAAACCTAAAACTGCTGCAGTTTAATTATGTGTATTTCTGATGATCGTAGTGAATGTGCTCGTGAAACTGTTCATTTTAACTTAAAGCTACTTATTTTTTAAGGCTTTTGATAAGAATAATTGTTTCTTCTGCCAGCATGATAACTTAGCACAGCCACTTTTGTATAACATCACTTAAATCTCATTAACTTCATATACTATCACTGTTACATAATTGCATGGCTATTATATAAACCCTGGACTATGTTTTATATCTAGGTTTATAATTTTGAAGATTCCATATGATTTACTTGCTAATGGCATTACTCTACAACTTTTACATAAAGCTGATTTCACACGTGAAAACACAAAACCAATAGGAGTAATGCATGTGAGAATTAATAGCTGTCAGTTCTACTCATTAATACTCCAGGACCATACTCCTTGCTAGTTCATACCTTTCCTTCCTTGCATCTTTACAGTATCAGTTGTATCATTCTTAGGACAGAGTAGAACGGGTTAGTGTACAACCATGTCTTTTCAGAACGCTATGGAATGAATCAGTGGTCTGCCTACATTTCAGGAGTTAAAATAATTGTGGAATTTGAAGTGTAGACAGATTAATGCGTATGTACAAATATGTTAGCAATTGGGATTGGAAAAATTTCTTCAAGACATTGGTTAGCTCTTTTTTAACACTTTATTAACACTTTACCAACATAGAATTTTATGGGAATTTACATGTTTGCTTTGAAAGATGCTGGTAAAAACCCCTAAGTATCTAATATGAGTGCAGCTGTAATGCAAAACTCTAGTCCCTGTCCAGAATCTAGTCCCACCATGAATAAGAAGTGAACAGTTTGGTTTTAAAAATCACAGACGAATGTAGAAATAATTAAATATAAAAAATTATAAAAACTTAGAAATAAAAGTGTTTGTAAAATGTAAGTCAAGAACTTGCATAAGAAAATAACAAATGTTTAGGCCCTAGAGCATTTCTTAAAACTACATAGTAATCAGCATTATAGAGCATTTTTATAATTAGACATAATTGCCAGCCTAACCAGGCTTGTAAAATGTTAATTATTAGAGAAAAAAGAGCTGTTTGAAGAAAAGGTAATCTTTATATTTTAGAAATATTTTTGTGCATTGTGAGGTTCAACTTATGTCAGTCTAACATGTAGCATGATAAATAATAAAGATGTACACTGCTGCAAAATATGAAGTAGATTTGAATGTCCAGAAATGGCACAGGATAGCAGCGCTTCCAGAATATCAGTGCTTTCTCCTAAGACTTCTTCACCAAGGCTATGGTTAAGCTTTTACTGTAGATACAGCACTTCATAGGCATTTTGAGTTTGAGGCTTTGCATTCAGAAATCTTTGCCCCTGCTGCTCAGTTAAATCCTTCTGTAAAAGCAAACTGTGTGGTATGTTAGTGGGGTTATTTAGCCTATTTATTTTTAGTCCAGTTGTGATAAATTTTCAATTTGCAGATATATACTAGGGGTTTTTACAAACATCATCTTCTCTCAGATGCCTGGTGTGGTCTAATAAAATGTGCTTTGTCTAAAAATCTTCATATATCTTTACAGGAATGTTGAATTCTTTCCATGGATTGTCCTTCACTGACTATGATTAGAAATGGTGGTTGTGTCACAGCTCATTAATACTAGTATATATCATGTGCAGGAATGGGCACTGGTATGATTTAAAAAGATACTGTCAAGACAAGCTTGGAAGTAAAGTACCTTGGCTAGATTACAATGACTCTGTATTCAGTAATAATGATGATGATGATGGTGATAAATTCTAAATAATGATGATGATAAATTTTAAAAACTTAGGTTTTTACTTCTGTAGTTCTGATGGCTTGAACATTGCAACTGAATTTTACAAGCAATTTTACAAGCTCAATTTGAACATTACAGCTATTCTTGCCAACTTTCTGCATTTCTGGTGTCTTTCCAGAAAGGCAGGAGATTTTTTTTGTATCTCCCAGAGTGCTGTCTTTAAAGTATCAATCTTTAAAACATTTCTTCCTCATGTTTGGTTTTTATAAGGCATTGTATACGTCCTTTATTTGCCGTTTTAGCCAAAATGGACAAAGGCATTTCTGCTGCTTTAGTTGTATTTTTCTGACATGCTCAAATGCTGCGTTATATCTTCACAGCACATGAAAATAATATTGCCTAGTATGTCTTACCCCTAACGACACACTATATAGTGCCATAAGGATGCAGGAGTTGCCAGAATATTTCAGAGATATGGCTTATCTGGTGAATCCTGTCTCTGATAGTGACCAATTTCAAAGATGAAATAATACCAGAGTAGAAAGATGATAGATAATCTGCTCAAAAGAAAATTTTCTTCTAACACCTAAACCAAAAAGATTTGTATTCATGCTGACAAAGGACTAAAAGCAAGTTCACATCCAGCTCTTATGTTCTTCCTCTGGGTATGGGCTATTTGTCTCTGAAAAATCATATCTAAAAGAGACTCATCAAGTATTCTGTTTTGGGATGTTGTAATCTGTTTGATGTGTCGTTAAGTGATACCCCCCTCCTTACCCCTCCACGCCCCCTCACTTGTCATAACTGCTGTAGATTTTCTAGTCTTTAGTTCATGCAAGTAGGAGATAGAATCATAAAGTGACCCAGAGTCACTCAGGGTAACAGGGAGCATTCTAGTCCAACCTCTTTCCAAAGCAGTGTCAACACTGAGTTCAAAGCTGGTTGCTCAAGGCTTTTTTCAGTCATGTCTGGAAAACCTCTAAGGTCAGAAATGGCACAGCTTCTCTGCCTGTTCAGGCCTTTCTGAAGTGCAGCCCAGCCCATGAGGGTATTGACTGGGATCCCCCAGTTTCACATCATGTGCAAACTTGACTAGAGTGCCGTCCATCCCTCCCTCTGGGTCACTGATAGCAAAGTTAAACACAACATGCCCCAGGATAGATCCCTCTGGTATCCTGCTTCTTACTGTCTCCAGACTATGACCGTTCTCAGCCCTGTGGAGAGCGACTTGGGGATATTGGTGGATGAAAAGCTGGACATGAGCCAACAATGTGCGCTCGCAGCCCAGGAAGCCAACCATATCCCGGGCTGCATCAAAAGCAGTGTGGCCAGTAGGTCGAGGGAGGTGATTCTCCCTCTCTACTCTGCTCTGGTGAGACCCCACCTGGACTGCTGCATCCAGCTCTGGGGTCCCTGGCATAAGACAGACATGGACCTGTTAGAGTGGGTCCAGAGAAGGGTCGCATGGATGATCCAGGGCTAGAGCACCTCTCCTGTGAGGACAGGCTGAGAGTGTTGGTATTGTGTAGCCTGGCGAAGGGAAGGCGCAAGGGAGACCTTATAGCAACCTTCCAGTACTTAAAGGGGGCCTACAGGAAAGATGGGGTGGGACTATTTAACAGGGAGCGTAGTGATATGATGAGGGATAATACTTTTGACCTGAAAGAGGGTAGATTTAGATTAGAGAATAGGAAGAAATTTTTTACTGTGAGGGTGGTGAGACACTGGAACAGGTTTCCCAGGGAAATGGATGTCCCCTCCTGGAAGTGTTCAAGGACAGGTTGGATGAGGCTTTGAGCAACCTGATCTAGTGGAAGGTATCCCTGCCATTGCAGGGGGGTTGGAACTGGATGGTTTTGAAGGTCCCTTCCAACCCAAACCATTCTGTGATGCTATGATTCTATGACCCTCTGGGCCTGATCATCCAATGAGTTCTTTACCCATCTAATTTTCCCCCTATGCAGATCATAATCACCTAAGATAATACATGGATATTGGCATAGGAGTTGGTTGGTGTTTCTCTGGAAAGATTTCTGTCATGACTGATGTCTATTTTGTATTGCTAGGCTGAAGACGAAGAAGGCTACCGTAAGCTGATTGACCAAAAGAAAGATAGACGCCTGGCCTACCTGTTGCAGCAGACAGATGAATATGTGGCTAACTTGACTAACCTGGTATGGGAGCATAAACAAGCACAAGCAGCCAAAGAGAAGAAGAAGAGAAGGAGAAGAAAGAAGGCAAGTAGTTACAGCTGGTATTTTTAGGCTGTCTCTTCTTCAAATCCAATTTTAATGTTGATATATGTAGTGATACCCATTTGTCATACACGTACCAGAATATCTAATATCATTTACACTGCCAAATTCTTAACACTGAGGGAAGTAATCTCTGTACACTGAAATATACAAGAAATTTGCTGTCATTAATTCCAAAGAAGGTGGGAAGGAGGCAGGATTAGAAAATTGCAGGCTGTTAACCTTGGTTTGCTGATAAACTTTCTGTGGGTGAAATTCGGCCAGGCTGGCAAAGTAGGATTAAAGTACCCAAAAAAGATCCAATGGATCCAAAATACATAGTGTGAAGAAGATGGGAAAAGTCTGTTTTGTGTGGCTGTTTCATATGGGATAACTTTTTTAGTCCTCCACATTCTGCACTTGGTTCAGTACATTTTGTAGGACCACTGGAAACAAATAGAGAGAAAGAACTTGGGTAGATTTATTACAGTAAATGGGTATTCTGCCAGTAGTATTGTTCATTGTGCATTCCTAACATTTAAGCTGAAGCTTTTCAAAATTACCTTTCTTCGTATGAAATATTTTACCCTGTGAGAGAGACTTGTGGAAACTGAACAGTGCTATTTTTGAAAAAATAATTATGTGTGAAATAATCATCAAGTAATGATTTGTCATTTTTCTGACCTCATAAGTACCTTTCATCTCTTGCAAAATGGATAAGAGGATTTTTGTAATCCATTTCCATGCCTGGTTGCTACTAATTACTGATACAAATGCAAACATTATATCTACATGGTTTACAAGTAGCACTCTAAATATATTGATAAATACCAGCATATAAAGGTAGTCATTTTGGAGCTATGGCCATAAAACTGCTACATGTTTTCTCCTGTGCCTCTCAAAAACTTCTGTACTTTTTGTTGAGAGTATGTTCTTAACATAGGAACAATCCCCCACCTACAAAGACGTGCCTTAAACGGAGTTCTTGACCTGTATTACCAGTGAGAGCAGACCTGATTTAATGTCCAGAATTCACAGTAGAGATTATCCTTAATGAGATAGTGTGTGGCGTAAATGCACTACTGTAATGAAAAATACTAATTACTTCAACAGTCCACATCTGTGATATGATTCCATTTCTGTGTCAATTTAGTTGAAGTATGTATGAGGAACAGAGTATCTTCTGGCCATGTCAATAAAGGCATAATTTTCTGTCACTGAAATGAAAAGGAAATATGCGCCATAAATATTCAGTGCCTGTAAATATCCCAGCCTAAAACTGAAAGGAAAACTAGCAGAAAAAAAATCTCAGCTCTGTCATGATCATCTGCAGCTTTTTGTTTGTAGTTAAGTTCTTTCCACCAAGCTTTTGCTCATCTGCCAAAGATATAGAAGTGCACACAAATACTACCCTTTGTTTTAATTTATAATTCTGTTAATTCGTTGTTGCTTGGCTCTGTAGTGTTGTACTACTACAGTGTGTGAAACGTTGCAGCACTCATTGAAGTAAGCAGGCACTATATCTTTTTCTGAGCCATACACTTTAAATACTTACCCTTTTATGTTTTGTAATCTGTGTAAAACACAGTTTAATCTACTAACACATGTAGTTAAATGTCTTGTACTTACAGAGAAATGAGAGAAAAGAGTTCTTGGGATTGTCTCCTAGAAATGGCAATGAGGAAATAGTTCAAATTAATCCTTTTTTCCTCTGGATACTCTTTGGGGAATATTTATGGTGGATATTCCCTCTTTGCCTTTTTCACGTTCCTGTATTTGCGTCTTCTGGACCAGAAATTCAGTAGGCCAGCCACTTCTTAAGCGGAGATTTATTACAGTGACTAGAGGTGCTATAGGTACCCTATTCATACTAGTAAATGGTTTGTGTGTGGTAGTAACTCTGTGCCTACCTCTGCCTGTATCCATCCACACCTTAAATTGTGTGAACTGAGTGAAATGTATTCATGGTCCAAAACACACCATATAAAGTATTCGCTCTGTACTTGTAATCTGACTGATATTTTTCACTTCTTCATTTGTTGTAGAAGGCTGAAGAAAACGCAGAAGGGATGGCATCCGGTCTTGGTCCTGATGGAGAGGTATGAATTTTACAAGGTGTTTTTTTAGTTGTGGTGGTGGTGGTGGTTTTTTTGTTTGTTTTTAACTTCACAGTGATTGTTCTGTGTACCATTGCTATAGCTTAAAAAAAAGTCATGACCATAAATATTCTGAGAAGAGTAGTTGTTTATAACCAGGAATAAAAATTATCTAGATTAACATTTATGCTAGCCTGTCTCTCTTCAGAAAGTTGAAGACTAAAAGTAAAATATATTGAATCTATCACTGAGTATGCTGTAGGATCCCTCTCAGCTTTGTTATATGCTTAAAAGTAAATGGTTTTCTTCCAGTTCGTGTGGAGACATAATTTACTTTCTAAAATGAGGTTGTAAACACAATATATTCTAGCTTCTCATTTTTATAAATACATTGTTGACATTGCATGTAATTACCTTTCAGACACAGGACAGACTATAGTACTATCATGGCTTAAGAAATCTGAAAGTTCTTTCTTCCTTAGAAGCAAATGGAAACGAGTAATTTTTCTGCGTCATTTTTTTGAATAATATTTTTTATTCAGTAGCAAAGCATATGCTGCCTCATTCAGAGCTATTCTGTTATTGCCATTTTTATGCTCCATTTTATTTTTATATAAACACTTTAGAATTGTATTTGTTGTTTTACTTCTGGTCTTTTTTTTATACTTGCAAGTGATTTTTTGCTCATGTAGTTACAGAATTATAGCAAAATCCTTTATTATAGTTACGGTTGCACAAGAAAACTGCAATATTTATGGACATGGGGTATGTTTGACACTGTCAGTTGCTGTATTTATAGCTGTTCAGAAATATTTTTTCTTGTTCATATATATAATAGGAAAAGATTCTTCAGAAGAAGCAGCACTAGAAGGTGAAAAGTTTTTAAAGTAGGAAATCTGTGATTAAACAGGGCAAAGAAATAACAGAAAAAGTAATTACACTATTCTTGCTTTGTTAGAGCACCAGAATAAGTAAAAGGTTTTGTTGCTGAAGGTGCTTTATCAGCTTAATTGAAGAAGTCAGGACAGTAAATCTTTAAGAGAGGCCATCTTGACTTAAAAAGTTAGCTAAATTGTTATGTCCTTGTTTCTCCATATATGAGAAATATTATAAGGTCAATGTATATTTTTTTTGTTACAGATGTCCATTGGTATAAGCAACAGCATTAAATGCCTGTAAGCATACATACCTTGTGTCTTGTTTCACAGAAGGCAACAGTATATTCTTTTTCGTGCTGCTCTTGTTAATTTATTTGGAATACTGTGATGTATTTGTGGATGTCACACAGAATATATTATGCACAGAAATACTGTGACTCAGTGTTTGCTTGATAGCCATGTGGGAAGGCATGGCTTCTAATAACAAAACTTCACGGCTTGTTTGGAGCTGGAATTTTGAAGGTGCCATTAGTTCTTTTCATTATGCATGGCAAGCATGCAGTTCAGTTGCCTTATGGTATAAAATTTCATTTAATTTTTTAGCCCATAGATGAGAGCAGTCAGATGAGTGACCTTCCAGTCAAAGTGACTCACACTGAAACAGGCAAAGTTCTTCTTGGACCAGAAGCACCAAAAGCAAGTCAGCTGGATGCTTGGCTGGAAATGAACCCCGGGTAAGTAGGCTGCTTTTTCTATTTGCATTGATATTTCCCATGGGTTTCTCTTAGTTATTCTTTTTTTCTAGTCGATTCTTTTTTTCTAGTCGATTCTTTTTTTCTAGTCGATTCTTTTTTTCTAGTCGATTCTTTTTTTCTAGTCGATTCTTTTTTTTCTAGTCGATTCTTTTTTTCTAGTCGATTCTTTTTTTCTAGTCGATTCTTCCTTTAATTTATTATGTGTAAACTGAGTAGGAGGTGTATTGAACCTAATCCCTCTTGTTGTTATCTGTAACCCATAATTTTTCTGTCGTATTTCTACAGCTATGAAGTTGCTCCCAGGTCGGACAGTGAAGACGAAAGTGGCTCTGAATATGAGGAGGAGGTATGTACTTTGAAAAAATACTATGACAAGTAGTGTAGTACAAAACAAGTAAAAAAACTTACTGTATGTGATATTTTCCTCTTTTTCATAAGGAAGGAAAGGAAAGCAATAGCAGGTGTGTAGGTATTTTAAGAATAATACAAACAGGAAAAGTAACTGGTTTTGTAATTCTTTTCTGTTCATAGCAGTTGCCCTTTGTATAGATGTAAATGCCTAACTGGTAATCGGGGTTAGGAAAAGTAAATATTTTACTCTGACTATTAATAATCATGAACTAGAGAATATTAGCAGGTTCCTATTTTAAAACATATTTCAGAAAAGGAGATATTTTGGCTTTGTGCTGAATGAAGTTAACTTCTTTAATGTTTATGCATTGGAGGTTTTACTGGCAATTCTGAATAACACAGTTATTATTTATATATTATGTTTATTAAAAAGTTAGGGATTATGTCAGGGATTTAGTTTCAGACTGTTCAGGGTAAGCTTATCTGATTCAGTACTGTAATGGTGATTTAAATACTATTATTACAAAAACTCTAAAAAGAATCTTAAACTTAAAATTAACATACACAAAGATCCCAACCCTGCTGGGTCATATTATTAGATACTATGAATAATCAGTACTGATACTTGTATAAATTTTTTCGGACAAATGCTTTCTAAAGGAGAGGAGAACTCGGGATTAGGGAAGGACCATGTTCAGTCAACAGACTAGTAGCAGAGTTAGGTATAGAATTCAGGTGTCCTAATTCCAGCAGTCTTTATAATACTAGACCAAATGACCACTGAAACTGCCTGGACTGTGTGATGTTAAGGTACATGCCTTTGTAGGACTAATTACTGATAATGTAATTTTTCAACACTCTCAGTATTGAGTAGGAGGGGAGAGCCTGATACCTATCACATTCTAGGAGGAACATTAAAAGAGGTGTGTCCCCATTTTTAGCACAGACTCTTTAGCAGCAGTGTTTTTGGAGCTGGGCAAATCGTTCTTAGGAGAATACGCTTGCAGAACTCAGAGCAGTGTTTTGTTCAGCTTCATTAGTGAGATCTTAAGTTGTTGGTTATCTGTTGCAACTGTAGCCAGAAGACAAAGTTATTTTGAAAAGATTAAAATGTGGTCTCTTTTTAAAAAATTAAGAAACTAGTAGCCTAAAGAAGCTTTATTAAATTATCATAGATGAGGAGTATGGTATAAACTTATACGTGGTGTTGGAATCCTCTCCATGAACACAGCAGACAGAGTAAGGCTTTTAAAAGTCAGATCATTAAAGGGTAAAATACTTTTTATCTCAAAGTATCAAGATGTTGCACTTCCCAGCACCCCTTTTCTTCTTCTGTATTCTGTAGGATGATGAAGAAGAATCAAGCAGGTTAGAAGCAGATGAGAAGATACACCTGGATCCTAACAGTGAGGAAGTTTCTGAGAAAGATGCAAAGCAAATAATTGAGTGAGTGTTCTTTAAGTGCTGTTTTTTGTTAGAAATTGTGATTTCTTACAGTGGCGTTTCCCAAGAGTAGCTTGGTCTACATGAGAGTGAGTTGTAGTTTCTCTGGTGTGACCAACTGCAGGAGAAGGAACATGACCATGTGGTATTAACTGCGTACTGTTTATAAAGTGGCTTGCACCCTTTGGTGCACTAGCCATAGTTGGGGATTTGCACTGTTTCTTCAGACACACATATGTGATCTGTGACCAAAAAACCTGTTTGTTTGTGGGAATTCACTTTAATTCTTTTTCTGCTTTCCAGGACAGCCAAACAAGATGTGGATGATGAGTATAGCATGCAGTATAGTGCTAGAGGGTCTCAGTCCTATTACACTGTTGCTCATGCAATCACAGAAAGGGTGGAAAAGCAATCTTCTCTTCTTATTAATGGCACACTAAAACATTATCAGGTGAGAAATCATTAAAATGTTATCGTATTTAAAACTTGACATTATAGTCAACATTTCAATATAGTATTTCAAGTGGAAAACTGAAAATTTGTTGAGAAATACAAGATCTCTAGTAGGTTAGAGTTTGGAAATTTTATGGACAAAGCAATGACAGTTACCTACCACAGATAACATTTCATACATACTGCTTGAATAATATCAACTTTCTGCATATACCTGTAACTTCCTTTTTCGTTGCAGGCCAATAATAGTTTGGCTTTGCTATCCCTATTGACCTGGAATTTTATTTCTGCTTGTTGTTTTCATTTGTGGTGGGTTAACAATATTTTTCTTCTTCCAATATTTAGGATTTTATTTTTTAATTAAGATCCTAATATTTCAGTGCAGTGATACATAAAATTTGGAAACAAGAAAAATATTTTACTATGGACATTGATGCCTCGTATTCTTTACAGACATTCACTGGTTTTAGTAACTAGGAACTTTTGTATTCTGACATAAGCTACATTCATTTATGATCGAAAATGTCCTTGGTACATGTTTTCAACACTTCTGCTATTGTACACCTTTCTAGGAAACTCCAAGAACCTGCATCTTTTCTGCAGTCAGAACTTTATTCCGTCATCCACATAAAATAAAGAATAATACTCACCAAGATGTCGTAAAGATGTGTATCTATTTCTACTTGCAGAGGGCTGATAGGAAGACTGTTTTAGAAGTGTGCAAAGCATTATGACTACAGCCTGTGCTTCCTGTGCTCCTCTACACTGTCATCTATTACAGTAGCTTGTTCAAATAAATTAAAATTCAAGAGTTAAGGCGATTTCTCTTTTCAAAGCATTTTAGTATTTTTATATTGGGCTTCTTACTGTGGGACATGGTGTGAAAACAAAAGACAATGAACAAAAGCTGAAACGAGGGTTCACACTGGGTGTACAGAAGCGGACAGTGCTGCTGTGGGACAGGGACTCAGAGAGGTTTTAGCTGGGAGGTTTTCAGTTGCTGACCATATAAAGCCTTGAGCAACCTAGCCTCAAGGCTGGACCTACTTTGGGGAGAGGATTGGCCTAGAGACTGCCTGAGGTCTACTCCAAACTGAATAATCCCATGAGCCTACCTGTTCATAGCAAAACTCACATCTGAATTTGAATTCTGTTGTGAATCCTTAGCACTTATAGGTATCTTGCTGTGAGCCCTCAACAAAAAGAGGAGTGTGTCGTTCAGGGTTGATTTTAAACAGGATAGATTAAATAACATTTCTGGCACCATTGACAAATGCTGTGACTAAGATAGGATAGAATCCAACCATATAGAGAGATATGCCACTTTCTCAGCTATGGCACTCTATTTTTGCTGCCTCATTGTCAGTGTTGTCCAGCTTGTGCACCCAATGAAGCAGGGAGCCAACAGATGCAGTCAGCAGCCTTCTTTACTGCATAATACTGATTCATTGTCTGTGAAGGTTTACTTAATAAACTAACTGAATAGCGTGTAACAATACTAATTTGGTGGCCATATTGGCTTAAAGTGCTCATGGATGGGAAATTAAGATTGTGATAATTCCTTTACTTTCTGAATTGTAGTTACTTATGGAACACGGAAATGTTCTTCAATTATGCAGATCTGTGTTTTGCAATGCAATTTCCCTGTGTGCCACAAAGCAAAGTAATTCAGTCTGTGGAGTTACACAGATGCTCACAGGGATTACCAATTAGAGCAAGTCCTTCAGCTGCTCAATGTGATATCTAGCAATTGAATAACCATCTTTATGGTGTTTGTTCTGTATAGTAATTGCACCAGAGGTAAGAGGCATATGTGTCTAAGGAGCTTTATGTCAGGAGCATTGAGGCTTGGCTTTGGTTCTAGCAAGAATGTTCTGAAACAGACTGTTCAACTCTCCACTCCCTGTGCTTCCCAGTCATCTAGATTTTACATGCTTTTTCCTTCTCTACTTTTTTTCCTGCTTTTCCATGTTTCTTACTGTCAATTTTGGTCTTCCTTCATCTCAGTATACGTCAGTGGAGAAAGTTCAACGTCATCAAAAAGACAGTTTTCCTGTAGGCAATTCTGAAGCTACTTTGTAAGTGGGACTTATGGTTGCAGAACAAATTCTGATCAACTCTTGGTGGCCTGAGTATTTAACACCTAAGATTAATGTATATATAAAGCCAGTAAATTGGCAACATTATTTTGGCTACTCTCTTGCAGGGACAACAGAAGGTTACTTCAAACATTTAGTGTCTTCTCTCTGAACTTTCTCAGGCCTCTTAATTTACTTCTCTCTCCATGCATGAGACACACCAAAAGTCTGGATCTTAGAAGCAAAAACTTAACTTTGCACTTGCATGAGTAATGTTATACACATATATATGGAACTTTTTGTGACAAGGGAATATCTGGGTTGGTGTTTTCTAGCAGTACTCCTTGGAGTGTAAAACTCTGTTATGTACACATTTCTTAGCTACAGTACTCTGGCTTCCTTCCAGCTCTGGGGTTTTATACATAAGGCATAATTGGACAAAGAGGGCCTACCCTGACACGTGGTGGGATGGACAGCAGACACTATATGGGCATGTGCTACAAGAGCTTGAGCATACCAGTGATGCAGTTGGCAAGTGTGAGGCTTACGTGTTTTGTGCAGACTCGATGGATTTGGTTTTGAAAGATTTTAATCGACACAGTCAATTGGCATGAAATATACACAGAAAGTTTAACATTTGCAGTGTTGAAATTGAAGAATGAACTCTTGTAATGTTAAGTATTTATCAACCTCACATGTTATCTTGGTCTTTTTTTTTTGTGGAATTTTTGTGGTGTGGTGTGTGTTTTTTTTTTTTTTATTTTGTTGTTGTTGTTTTTTTTTTTTCTGGGGCAAGGTGTTAAGATAGCCAGGGATCCCCATGCATATAGTATTATTAAAGGAAATCAAAATCTAACTAAGGAGACACATCAGAGCCTTGGTTCTGTAGTACTGGTGGTATTCTTTTGTGGGGGTTTTAAATAACTGAAACTATTATTCTTCATTTCAGCTCCAGGGACTGGAATGGATGGTTTCACTCTATAATAACAATCTGAATGGAATTTTAGCTGATGAAATGGGACTAGGAAAGACAATACAGACTATTGCACTCATCACTTACCTGATGGAGCACAAAAGACTTAATGGTCCCTATCTCATCATTGTTCCCCTTTCGTAAGTAAAGGATCTCTTTCTGCAGTTATCATCCTAAGCAGTGCAGACTGCTTTATTTGGAACACACATTGTGTCTCATGTAATGACAAGCTGAGGTGCGTAGTGACATTACACTGAGCATGTATTCAGTGTTTTTGTTAATCATTTCTCCCCAGGTGGTTGTCTGGCATTGGAAGGGTGACCAGAAGGCTGATAAAGCACTTGATTCTATTAGTTTCACTGTCCAGTCTTTTGCAAACTGAGTAGTGAATTTACTGTATTTCACTCTTAAGCTACAAAAGGGGGATGGTGTTTTCTTTCATATTATATGCCTGCAGTTCCTCATTTAACTTTTATCTGTGATATTAAAAATCTGTTGCTTAATTCTTTACACAACTGGCACCCCATCTGATACCAAGTAATCATGCTTTAATGAGGTTGAATGATCTTTTAAGTACTGTATAACTATCCCTGGATGTAGCCTTGATGAGTGATATTCACACTTTGGTCAGGTGTCCAGATTATGGTTGTTCATTGTACTGCTCCCTTTGCTTTCCAAGACTTGATGGAAGTGCAGAAGTTCTGTGGCTTTTTTGTTAGATAATTTGTCCACCGATTGTGCTAAGCATGCAAATGTCTTGTAGGATTGGGATAAATTTTGTTTGTGATCATCTCTTTTGGTTTCTTTTGAGGTATCCTGTCTTCTGGCTGTGCTGCATTAGTAACTGATTGATAACATAAATACCGTAGCTGTGCCTAATTGCATGAACACAGATGATGAGGTCTAGTGTGAAAAGAAGTGGCTGGGAGAAGACCTATAAAATAAAACAAAAATAAAGGGAGAGTGTTTTTACTGGTAGATTTCACAGGGTCACAGTAAAAAAATCAGATTTCTTTTAAGTACTCTGTAATGATTTTTCTTATGTTTCTGAAAGAGAGGAGCTGAAATATCTTTCTGTATACATTTTAATAGCTGCCTTTCCCTGCCTTTTCTTAATAGCTAGTACTGCTGCCGTCACAGGTCCAGTAGGGAAAAAAAAAAAAGCAAGCAAAGAAAAAACCTCAAGGTTATTGTTTGCTGCTGTATCATGATAGCAACTAGCTTAATAATAGCCTATTTGTTGTGATCAAAGAGGAGAACCACAGTGCAAAAATGGACCTGCATTAGTGGCAATGGGTAGCGCTGTGAGTAGTTCTACTCAAGTAGAACACAAATGAATTCTATTATCCCCTTCTTGAGGCTATATTTGAAATATTGTAACGTCAGTTTTTGGATGCTAAGTAGCATAAAAGAACTTACAAAACTTTTTTATTCAAGGTTTTCTTTCTTAACCTTAATATGCTCCAAAATCCACAGGCGCACGTAAAATATTTCCTGAATTATTTCCAAAGAGGCCCCTGAACATGAGTTGAATGAAGGTTTCACACTTTTTATTCCCCTTTCAGAGGTGCTTGTTACAGTATATAAATTGTGGGGTTTTTTAAGAGATTCTGTTAATTATAAGGGTTGATTACATGAAATATGTTGAAAAGTTGGCAACCACTTGGAAACATTTATAAATTTGACCTGCAAATGATGAAATTTATTACTTTTTCTTTATAATCTCTATGATAGGACTTTATCCAATTGGACATATGAATTCGACAAATGGGCTCCTTCTGTGGTGAAGATATCTTACAAGGTTTGATTTGCTTTTTGTAAGATTATAGAGTTGAGGGAATGAGAATAGAGCCAGTTTTCCTCTCCTCTGCGTGCCTTTCTAAATTGTTTGCTCATGAAGTTTTGTCATATATATTGGATACTAAGCAGTGAAAGTTAATCATATGAAGAAGACGACTGTAATTACTTTCACATAGTGAGATGCAGAATAAAATTGTTAGTTATCGCATCGTAAGTCTTCTGGTGAGAGTAATACAAATGATAACTACTTCATATTTTATACATAGCTGAATGCTGTGCTGTTTGGCTACTGTAGTAGTGGTTTGGCCAAGCAATTTGTAAGGAGACTAGACCATTAGCTACATGTCTCCAGGGACCCATTAACAGAGCTTTACAGTCTAACAGCGGTTTAGGGAAAGCACTCTGAAGTCTGGAGTGCATCAATATATTGTTTGCTGTACTATAGGATTACAAGTTCATGTGGTTGCCCTGTGTCTGCTAGTTCATAAAGACGTTATATTTTCTTCATCAAGAGAAAGAGTAACTACTTACCGCTCTCTCTCTTTTAGGGTACACCTGCAATGCGCCGCTCACTTGTTCCTCAGCTTCGAAGTGGAAAATTTAATGTTCTTTTAACTACTTACGAGTACATAATAAAGGACAAACATATCCTTGCTAAGGTAATAATGACTTGCTAAGGTAATAATGACTTCATCTCTTAACAGCAAGACCTTCGAGACACCTTTTAAAGGTGCATAGCACAAAACATATTTTTGTTTTATAGGGTGGCCCTGAGTTGTTCTGTCCTTCAGTAAAAGTTAAACCTTTTATTTACTTTTCTGTTCCTATGTTTATGATTGAACTTCTCAGCCACACCTCTTCTCCCTCTAAACACGGGATTTTCCTAAATATGGCGAGGAGACTAATTCCTTTGTGCAATTCTGTCAGTACTGTATACCTGCCAGTCCTTGGAAAAACATGACACTTCTCCCCTCTTTTTAATGGCATTTAACCTAAGCTGCAGTCCTGACTTAAGTTTTTTTTCCATTGTTTCTGACCTGAACTCATTTTAATAAGAGCCTTTCCAGCTATGTGGTCACTTTTCCCCAAATGACTAGATAGTTACCTGTATTATGAATTTGGTGTCCAGAATCTTTACTACACACGGCCTATTTCTAAATAGGTCACTGACTTTCAACAGGTGTGCCTCAGATGTAATGAATTAGTTTGAAAGCTGCTGTATTGTAGGACTATTTCATATATACACAAAGCAGACTAAGGAAGTATTTTGCCATATGGAGAAACCATATGTTTCTATTGTCCCTTTGTTGTTTATTTTCACTTTATTTCATTCTATTACATGACTGCATTTTCAGATTATTCATTTTTTCTCTCTTGATACAAAGGTAGTGCATTTTCTTAGCATAATTCTGAACACTTGACAACAGTTTGAGACTGCAGAGTTTTTCTTCCCCTCTAGTTTTTGCCCACCCTTGCTAAAAGATAGGAAGGACAGCACTATGCCATTCAACGTACCCTGGGAAATGGAATTAATTAGCACCTACAAAAGTACAATCCAAGGCCCTCCTAGTCATATGGTCAGCGTGGCACATGTGTTGACTGCCCATGTTGTAGTTGTAGGTGGTAACAGAGAGCTCAAGCAACTTTCATTCAACATCTGCTGTGACTGCATTTAAGCTTTCACATGAAGAAATAGAAACTTTATTTGAAGGTGCAGTGATTGAGATGAGATGATCATAATTATGCTGCTTCATTCTTGAGTAAAAATATAGGGTTTGCTGAAACAGAACAAAGGTCAGGGTTGCTGTTGCTTGTGAGCATAGTTATTTTGTCTGAAAATGCTTTTGTCTCCTGACAAGGTTCTTGTTGCAGACGGGTTGTCTGGAGTTTATGTGGTCTCCTTTTTCCCCTGTGAACAATATTCTCTGGTCATGAAGAACCATTCGTCCTAATCTCTTTCCCAGAAATGGGAGGAATCTGCTGTTCGCTCTTGCAATTCACATCAGAATTCAGCATTAGATTCAGCATACCTAGTGTTTGTTTCTATTTTTGCTCCTTGCAAGGGTAGTTGGGTAATGCTTCATTTGGCTTTTCTTACAAATTAGAATGACTGGTGTCTCAGGCTTGAAATATTTTTGTTCTACACCTGTTGGGAGGAATTTGACTAAGTCTTACGTGCTCTAACTTTGCCAACTTTTCTTCTTTTTCTTGCAGATTCGATGGAAATACATGATAGTAGATGAAGGCCATCGAATGAAGAACCATCACTGCAAGCTGACTCAGGTCTTGAACACTCACTATGTGGCCCCTAGGCGAATACTGCTGACTGGGACTCCATTGCAGAACAAACTGCCTGAACTTTGGGCTCTTCTCAATTTCCTCCTCCCAACCATTTTCAAGAGCTGTAGCACCTTTGAACAGTGGTTCAACGCTCCATTTGCCATGACTGGAGAAAGGGTACTGTGGCAGGTTTTTTTTAAAACATCACAAACAGACCACTTTGATGAAAACAGAAAGGATCTTATAAGGAAGGATTAGTGTTTGAACTACCCCTGGTACTTAGGGAATTAAAGTAACTAAAAGCCCCCTTTTTTATTATGCCATAAAATTTTATTATTAGTATATTTTTTTGACTCAAAGTCAGTTTGATTGTAACATATAAGTAATTATTGCACATATTTAACCTTTTATGTCAGAGAAGACTACCTAATATACTGAGTTGCCTTGTAGTGACTTTTGTAAACTTCTGTAGGTGGACTTAAATGAGGAAGAGACTATTCTGATCATCCGTCGTCTCCATAAAGTGCTCCGACCCTTCTTGCTGAGGAGATTGAAGAAAGAGGTTGAGTCTCAACTCCCAGAAAAGGTTTGCAATGAGAGGAGTTGTTGAATGGGTTTAATACTTTTTTTAAGCATTATGTAATGTTCCTTTTTCAGAATTATTTTGCAGAAGAGGACTTCTTTAGCATCTGTTATTGCAGTGGTTTGTTTGCTTATAGCTCTGCAAAGACAGTTAGCCACAGAGGAAGCCTGAATACCTGAAGTTTCTATATTCTCAGTATTCCTTGCGAGTCTTATGGCTTTAATTCCATTTGTAGTCATCCATATAAGACATGCAACTTCTTTCCATTAAATCTCATTTCAAGTTGTGAGTGAGTCAGCCATACACTGAGGATTATTCTGTCCTGTCCCATCCTTCTTGTACCAGGTGGAACCTTTGCTCCCTTAGGTAGTTCAGTGAAATGCCTAAAGGACTACTGGAATTTATAGAGCAGGCAGAATTTGGTCCTGCATTAATATTTCAGGAGTTGTGTGAAGTGTCTTGTTGAAATTGCACAAGTTTTTTTTTAACTAGTGGCTTTTTAATTCAGGACATAAAATTCTCTTCTGATTTGAAAGATCATTGTTTTTATCTCTGGGCAAGTCACCTTGCCCTACCCTGTCCTCCTCTGCAGTCCTGCATCACTTTTCCCATTCACCCTTCCCAGAATAACAACACCAACTAAATAAAAAAAGTAAATTTGAAGGTGTGCAGGGGAAAGTTTGGTGCTAAGGTCAACTGGGTTAAACCCATACCAAAATGAATTTTTTTGTAAGTTTTGTTATGAGCTGACTAACACTGGCTGAATGAACGAAGAGCTCTGTAGAGATGCTAGTGACAGTACTCAAAGGAAAGGCTTTTTAAAAATTTATTTCTCATCTTAATAATGTTGTGAACTTTATTACTGTTGTGACTTCTGTTCCTTCACATGTCAGATTCTCAGTGTCCTCACAAGCATTTATCTGAGAATGAAACATACTTGCATTTAAAAATATTACTGAAATCTTTATTTCTATTCAAATTTCTGCCAGTTAGAGCCACTGTATTTGATAAATCCACAGGCATTGGAGGAGGAGGATTTAGAAGTTGTGTACACACTGGTACTCAGAGGACCATGTTTCTTTTTGTTTCCAGTATCTTGTTCATGAAAAAAATAAATTAGTCCAGGACTGAACTTGTTGACCAAAGCCTGTTGATCAGTTTCATTTGATCTTGGTAAAGAAGCTACTGAAGAAATAGTCACTTCTCTTTAATGAGTTCATCCTCCTGTCTTTCTAAGAAGAAAATAACTTGATTAATTTTTATTCCATTTATTTATTAAACACTGGGAAGCTTACACTTTCTCTTTCAGTCACCACTTGAAAGATTTCTAGCCACTAGTGTGGCTTTATTATGTGACTGTTTTTATTTTACATAACTTCCTAAAACATAGTGGCTGTAATCTGGAAATTGGGTAATAGAAAAAAATGGGTTAGACTGAGGTATGAAGTCTTCATATTATTGGATTTAAAGAGAGTGCACAGTCAAAAACTGCTTTAATAAATATAGTTTAACAAAGCTGAACAAGAAGTCAAACTGAATGTGGGGATCGTAGAGTACTTGATTAATTCCCTGTGTTTTTAGTTGAAGTTGAGAAAATGGCATATTTCTATGCTAACCTAGGTAAGCATAATGCAAATTAGACACTGTGAAGGATACTTATTTGCTAGGTGTACAGCAATGATATTTTTGTAATGCTTTGCTTCATGTTTTTATAATGCTTTCCAGACATCATAAAGTCCATAGGTTATTAAACATAATTTTTAAAATTAAATTGTAAACAAAATGTAACAGAATTAATTTTAAATTATTTTTTAAAATTTTAAAATTAGAATGAGAAAACAATATGGTTGGCAATTCTGCAGTTATATTTTTAGGATCCAATTGTCTGATAGTAGTTGTGAATCTCACAGATAATCTTTTGAGATATTCATTGCTGTGCTTGCAATTGGATTGCTGGTCACTGAAACCTTATGTGGTGTATGGGTAAAAGATTAGTATTTTTTTGATTTGTGTTTTAGGTTAACAAGAACTGACAGTTAGATTGTACTAACATTATTATATCAGCATGTTTATGGGTTTTGGGTGTGGTGTTTTTTTTTTTTTTAATACTAGGTGGAATATGTGATCAAATGTGATATGTCAGCTCTTCAGAAGATCCTGTACCGTCACATGCAAGCCAAGGGAATCCTTCTTACAGATGGTTCTGAAAAAGACAAGAAGGTACAAAAGAAAGACTAAAACTTGTAGGAAACAATGTATTATGATTAAACACGTTAACAATATGATTTCTGTTTTATAAAATTAGTATGTAGGCTCTTACTGCAAGTATCTGTCAAGGGAAAAGAAATTTCTGTCAGCCATGCTTTTGTTTTACAAGATTGCAGGTCATGCTCTGTTCACAAGGAAAAGATGCTATTTGTATTCACTGTAGTTAACAATGCCTTCCTGCAAACAGGCAACATTTGAAAAAAACAGCATTTGCCTTGGCTGAGTTTAATCCAATAATGTACCTGAATAATTGTGATTGTGGCAGCGCTGGCTACAGAAGGTTATTTGTAATTCAGAGCTATTGGTTAAGTGTAAGTCCTGTTTGGGCCAGCTAGGGCTGTATGCTTGTGTGCGTCTATTAAAGACAAAGTTCTTTAAGAGAACAGTAAGATTCAAAGTCATTTAGGCAGATTCAGACTACATGTTAGTACATGTTCACTATGCCATCATGGGACTTGATCCAGTTAAAAAATAGAGAGTAAAGAAATTGCCATTTATCAGCTTATTTATGTATACACTTTTCACATTATAATAAATGTGAAATACCTTGAATAGGCACTGCAGAACAGCTGGTGTGTAACATTTTGTGTTTGCACCCTGTAATGTGTATATTACTGATGCAGTGCAATCACATACTGTCTTTCCATCATCCTTTTGCAGGTTGCATTGGTACAATAGGTGACTCTTCTTATTCAGTATTTTACTTTACCCACCTTGTTTTGTGCAGTCATATAGTTTTCTTTGCTGGTGCTTATTCAAACTCCAGTCAAAGCTGGTTCTTACCGTTGGATGTTGATACTCATGTTCATAGTTTGAGCACATTGTAAACATTAATTTATTTTCCTCTGTTGCATTTTTAAAGTAATTTTCTATTTTGATGTCTTTACTTTCATCCTACAAAAATTTTATTTTGTATCACAGTCTTCTACCTCCTTCCCCTTCTGGTGTCTTTTACCAGCTCAGAATCTTCTGTTGATTTTCTCCTACTTGCTTCTCCACACAGGTTTTTGCTTAACCAGTTCAAATTACTTTTGCTGTCTTCTGAACGTGTTCCTCTCCTTCCACTCTTCCCAGGGGTCTAAAATTTTTCCTTTCTTGCCACCCTCTTTTAATTTTTTTCTTTAACTGCTTCATCAAGCTCTGTCATCCATGCTACCTGTTGCCAGCAGAGGGAGATGGATGTTGAGAATGCTTGGCTTCAGTGATCAAACAACTACTGTGTTAGGGAAAAATCCTGTCTTTCTGCAGCTGTGGCCTGCAGCCAGCTCAGACTAGAGACAATTCTTTAAGCTGGAAAGCCCTAGGAAATGACTCTTAAAACAAATGTGGAGTGCATTTTGGAGCAAATTTGAGAGGATTTTGAAAAGAACAAACCCAAGTTTTAAATGTGTGGAGTATCCCCTTCAAATGTAAAATCTCTGCTCTAGATCGAAGTTATGATTTCACTGTACCTTCCAGGAAAGGGTAGGATATTACTAGTACATAATACGATCAAATGGTGTACTTTCCCTAGCTTTACTGTTGGAAATTGCTAAATTGTGTTGGCCGAGATTTTTAAAATAAATCGGAATTAGTTGTGCAGTAAGCTTGGAATATTGCAGCCAATACTGATCACATTTTCATAAAATTGCAACAAAGCTAAGTGGCATCTGAAAGCAATAAATATTTGGCAATGTTAATATGATATGACATTCTCAAACTTGTATCCACCAGTTGCAATTAGTTTTAAACCATACAGAGGTTAGTCTAGCAGAACTGACTAGTGTCTCAGGTCTGTCCTTGCTCTAAAAACAGATTCACTGTAGAGTAAGTTTTGAGAAGATGCTTTCTTAAATATTAAGATGACTCATGCGATATGGTTATCTCTAGCTTCTGAGCTGCCTGTGGCCCTATGTTTTACTTGGCCTCGAAAGAGAAACCCATATATCCAGTCAGCAGACAGGAGGAGATACTGTTGAATTCAAAACCATATGTCTAGAATAATCTTCTTTTAGAAGGTTCAGACCAGATGGAATTTGCATGGGTTTCATAAAAAACAGTATAAATAAGCAGTATGCAGGACAGTAGATGCTCTGCTTGCCACTGTGAATACTGCAGGTAGACATATAATGCACTTCGTGGATTACATCCAAGTCTTCCTTTTTTGCTACAGAGCATCCTTATGGTAGATGAATTTACACAGCAAGACAACTGCACAGTAGCTTCTGGTTTTCTGCTGGGTTTTGGTGGTTTTTTTTGTTGTTTGGTTGGTTTTTTTGTTTTTGTTTGTTTGTTTGGTGGAGGGGTGTTTATTAGTGATACAGTGTTCAGGTTTGGGGTAGAATTATTTTTATGCCTGTGTTTAAAATATCTTTCAAAAGCTTCATTAAAAAGCTAAGAAATCAGATTCATCATTTGATTTGCATTGTTTGTACCTATAGGGAAAAGGCGGTGCAAAAACTCTTATGAACACTATCATGCAATTGAGAAAGATATGCAATCACCCATACATGTTTCAACACATTGAGGTAAGACTGACAGGTTTGATTTTGAGAGTTGTTTTTATTTGGTTAGCTAATGTAATAGAAAACTGCTGTTGAAGCTTATCTGTATAGGAGAAGACATCTCTATCCACATAATTTCTGCTAAAAAGGACACATTTGAAAAAAAAAACCAATCATTATGGTCCCTTATTTTTAGAAACAAATGGACCAACCACCAGGTTTTTATTGGTAATTTGAAGTCTAATTTTTAAGCATTTAATCTTCTGTAGACATTGTCTTCAAAAAATGAAGTGGTTTTTTTTTTTTAATTTAAGACATTCCAGAACAACTTAATCTCTACTTAGACCTAATTTATGATGTAGAAACACTAGTTCAAAATTCCATGTGTAGGATCTTTATAACTAGCAGGCTGCTAATCTAATACAACATCAACCAAAATTGTCCTATTCTATCCATCTTGTTTTTTCAGCAAAAATGTACTATCTATATAGCATCTTTCCTTAGGACTCAAAGTACATAAATATATTATTATATCTGGAAAGACAGAACGTGTCATGGGTATCTCAAATGTAGCTACATTTATGAATGAGTAATTAAGTACCGACTGTGATGTATTATCGTTGTAGTTTTCCCTCTTTGTTCTCTTGTATGCTAATTAATTAAGTAATTTGCAAATGGATCTTCTAGTAATTATTATAAGTTAATTAGTTTCTACTGTTTTTTAAATCTGGTATAATGTATGCTGACAGAATTTACTTCTGCAAACCATGAATTTCAAATGATAGTAGTACAGTAAAACGTTAAGCAGAGCACTGGTGCTACAAGGTGGATTCCAGAGGATGAACGTAAAGGAACTCAAACCCCAATGCTCATATATTTAATTTAATTGATGTAAGAATGCATATTTTGGGGTTATTGTGTAGTTTGTAATAATCTATTTATTTTTTATAACTCTGCAGGAGTCCTTTGCTGAACATTTAGGCTACTCAAATGGTGTCATCAATGGGTAACTCTTTCAATTTTTCCTCCTGTTCATAATGTTGTATTGGAACTAACGTATCACATTCTTTTTCTAGAACGTACATGCTAACAGACTTGAGCAGTTATAGAAAGGCAGAGGAGGCACAAGGCACATATCTAACGCAAAAGCTGACAGTACTAGAAGTGAGCTTTTTATGACCCTCTATCTGTTTCAGGAAGACAGGCAGAGAAGACTGTAAATTGATGTCGTACTTTCGCCTTATTTTGACATAGTTTAGATACCATCTGAAATTCATTGGGATGACTCTTCAGAGTTACCAGTTGGGATTTCCTTTTCTTTCTTGTTACTTTTGCCTTGTGCTTTTCCCTCTTAACCATATTTATTCCAAATCAAAGTAGCATTTCTTCCATTATTTGAAATGAAATAGATTTAAAATTTCTTGGCACTTCTTTGTGCAGCTCTCTAGAAATGGATGCTATCTAAAGGAAGGGTTTATATCTTCCACCTACCACCCTTCCTGTTCACATGTTAATTACATTTTTTTTTTCCACTTAACTGGCATACCAGACTACTTGTCTTCTAAATAGTTCAGTCTTCCGCTAATTATGCATATCAGAAGGCCATGCACCTCTGGACTTAAGTATACCATTGCTAGTGACAAATCGTATTTTGAGAGTACAGACTCAAGGTTGGAACAGAGTTATGTGAAATTCGTTTTTGTAAAGTATATGATTCTGATGCTGATTTAGGCATCCTGTTTACTTTTATTAATTTCCTCAGTTTCGACTTGAATTTCAGTGCTAAGAGTCTGTTTTGCAAGTCATAGCATAGAACACAGAAGAGCAGCTAATCAAAGCAACTAAATGTTGTTCAGGACTGCTAAGGTTATATGGCTAAAGAGTATATCCTCTGGGAGACTCCTCCCATTCTCTCTGTTTATTAGTTCAGTTTGGAATAGTTCACTTTCATGTGCCTAGCAGTTGAGTGGAAAGGGAATTGTTTCTGACATGTGCCTGATGAATACAACTTACAGCTGTAGTAAATGACAGTTGAAAGCAAAACTAGCAGGTGAATGTCTTAACTGTTAAAATGCTTATCTAGCTGAAGAAAAAATGTTTGTTTTGATAAATAATGAAACAGAATTTGTTTTCATAGACGAAGGTATTCTGTGTGGTTGAAAGTCCACACAGTTTTGCAGCGGAAGAAGAATCCTTTCCAAACAGGAATTCATATGGGTGTTTGGGTTTTTCTTTTAAATTAACATAAACAATTTTAAAGAGAGAAAGTGCCGTTAGTCTTGTTTCTGTTAAGGAAATTAATCTCTCTGGTATACTCTGACATAATAATGTCTAAAAACTTTTCTAAATGCAGGCTTGTTCCAGCATTTACCGTGCTTTTTCTCTTCAACAGAGCTGAACTTTATCGGGCCTCAGGGAAGTTTGAGCTACTCGATCGTATCCTACCAAAGTTAAGAGCTACTAACCACCGCGTGCTTCTTTTCTGTCAAATGACATCACTCATGACAATAATGGAAGACTACTTTGCCTTTCGAAATTTCCTTTACCTGCGTCTTGATGGTAAGCTAAATGAATCAAAAGGATAAATAGTAAGTTAGGATGTAGTATGCTTCATTAGTTTGGGCATGGGAGACCTGGGTTCTCTTCCTAGTGCTGTCCTAGCACACCAGTGCTGTGGTATGGCTATACGAAAGCATAAAAAGGTTCAACAAATGGTTTGACAGATCCATGAAGGAAGAGTCTGCAAGGCTATTTTTCATGAAGTTATGGCAGTAGACCCTTAAGCTGCAGCTTAATAGAATTTTCCTGGTCTTACAGACAAGATACTGAGGAAGATGTAGTTTTGCCTCTCTCAGTAGAGTTGATCTTAAGTAATTCTCTGTTTCCCTGGCTCTTTGACTGTGTTCTTTCATCTGTTTAACCTGCAAACCATTTGGTTTAGGGATTGTTTTGATGAGCACTCAGGTCTGTTCCTGGAATGCAAATTATGTAGAGATTTTATGTTTAGAGGCTGATCTCTTTTTCAAACAAGGTTTAAAATCCAAGGTCCCAATCAGTTGTCACTCTCTGAGTTGCCTGAAAGTATTCTTGTGATGAGAGATGCTAATGCCAGTGTTTTGCCTAGATTCCGGTGGAAATAATTAATTTATACCTGTATAAAGTTTGACAGCTGTTCTCCACAGGACAGCTGAATTTCGTAACAGTTAAGGTAGTACCTGTAGTTTTCTTCCTGAATTTCACAGGAAGGTCAGTAGCCGCAATTACCTTTTGTGTAGATACGTGTTATTACCTTCGAATGAAAAGATGGTTTAGTAACACAGGAGAGTAATACAGAAAGGAAAATAACGAAAAATAATATATCCCATCTGAGGTTTAAACCTGTTTGAAAGAAGTTTCCATTTTGGCCTTCTTCCATGTTGATGATGTCTGGCCTCATACTGACCTTCTAAAATATTATTTTTATTTAAATATTATTTTTACTTAATGTACTTATCTCACACATTATAGTATTACATAGGGCCAGCAGTATTTCTCAGAATACCTTTTTAATAGAAAAGCAATGGTTTTAAGAAAAACACAAAGAACAGCATGAATAAAGTGAGAGTTTAAGGTCCTTTCGAATATTCTTCTTACAGCATTTTAAGTCAGCTCTTTGCTTCATACTTTATTTGGAAGAAAATGTAATGCTGGGAAGTATTCTTGTCCTTTACAAATATTAACGAACATAAACTTGAAATGCTATTATCCTCAAATGTAAATGGAGTAACGAAACTGAGACACAAATAAACTACCTCACTGTGCCACAGGATGTCTTTGTCAAAACTGGCTGAAGAACGTAGTAGCATGCAAACAAAACCCTCCTTGCATCTCTGGCCTGCCAGGGTACTAATGCAATGTTTCTAATTCAAGAAAGATTAATTATATTGCATTTTAAATGTTTTAATTTACCTTGTACAATGTATTTTAAAATGTGTTCCTTTTCATGCCAAAATGTCTATGGCAGTATGCAGTATTGTTAATACAGCACCTTATTTTCTCTAAGTTTTTTTGAGGAAATTTATTAAATTAGTGAGACAAACCCTCTTTAATATCTTTTCCAGTTTTGTGATGACGGATACTTTCCATGCTGGAGTGTAATACATATAAATTCTAGGGTCTAGGTATATAGATTCTATCCAGCTGTCTTTTCACATAGAGTGTTTTCTACCCAAGTCATGTGCTTCTTAAGGGAAAGGGTTTCTGTAGGCAGCAAGGTGGCTGTGTGATTGTACTGATCTGGCTGGGATGAAGTTAACTTTCCTCCTAGCAGCCCATATAGTGCTGTGCTTTGCATTTGTGGCTAGGTAGGGTTGATAACACCAGTGATAACACTCCGGTGTTTTGGCTATTGCTGAGCAGTGCTTGCACAGTGTCAAGGCTTTCTCTCCAAACCACCCCTCCACCACCAAGGTCAGTTGGCTGAGGGTGAGCCAGGACCCAGCTGGGACAGCTAACCCAAACTGCCTGAATGGATGTGCTCAGCAATAAAAGCTGAGGGAAAGGAAGAGGATGCAGGGACATTCCTCATTACAGCATTTGTCTTCCAAAGTAATCGTTATGTGTGCTGAGGCCCTGCTTTCCAGGAAGTGGCTGGACATCTGCCTGCTGTGGGAAGTAGCTAATAAACTCCTCTTTTTGCTTTGCTTGCATACACAGCTTTTGCTGTCATTAAACTGCCTTTATCTCAGCCCAGGAGCTTTTCTGTCTTATTTTCTCCCCCTGTACTGTTGAGGAGTGGGAGTGAGAGAGGTGTGGGGGGGTGACGGGGTATGGGTATCTTGTACCCAACTGGGGTCAACCCATCACAGTAGCAGAAAAACTTCATCTTCTATACATGTATCAGTACCTGAATAAAAATAAGAGACTTTCTTTGGCTTTCAGTTACAGCCAGAAGCGTAAAAAAGATGAGGCAAACAGTGGGCCAGGCTAAGGTGATCCATATAGACTGCTGTTGAAGTACATTAAATTCATCCAGTTACCAGAGAGCACAGGGCTTGGTTTTTGCTTAGAACTTTGTCTACGTTTTCACCATGATTGAATTCCTTGCCTGCTCTCCTTCAGATATTGTATACTGTCATTCTCAAGATAGGACATTTTAAGAATTTTCAATCTTTCCGTATTAATTTTGATTCTGATGGCCAACGCTGACATTTTGTTAAATCTTGTATAAGTAACTTAAAAATATTTAGATGCTGTTGTGGCCAGAAGGCATCACTCAAAACCGGAGCTTGCTGCTGTTTGTGTATAGTAGCTTCAATTGAAATTTACGTGAATCATAAAAAGGTATAACAATGTTAGCCAACATTTTAAAGACCACTTTTGAAATGTCAAAAAGAAATACTTAAAAGAGGTATTTAAAGTCCGCCTCTTATATGTGATAGGCAGTTGATCAAAACATACGTGGCCAGTGTTTATTCTGTGTTATGGAAGAAGTGGCAGTGACAGCAAAGAGCAAGTGAGCTAAAAATGCCCTTCCACATATACCTTTAGCAACTGACATTGTATTATTTCAGTTCACATCTTTGTTATAAGGTATTTTTAAAATTTCTTTTCAGGCACAACAAAATCAGAGGATCGAGCTGCTCTGTTGAAGAAGTTCAATGAACCCGGGTCACAATACTTTATCTTCTTGCTGAGTACAAGGGCTGGAGGACTAGGCTTAAATCTCCAGGCTGCTGACACTGTTATAATCTTTGATAGTGACTGGAATCCTCACCAGGTTATTTTTGTTTACTTATCTTCATGAAATGTGCAAAGAATTAATGATGCTTTTTTTGATTGCTTCTTTAAACTGGGGATATAGCCTGGGGTGAAAGGAATAGATCCAGGTAAGTCATAAAGTGCTGCTTTGAGAGGAATTAATGAGGCAAACTGCTACAATCAGGAAATGTTTTGGTTTGAATCAGTGAAGTAATTCTGTGTCTGTGTGTATATTTTATCTGAATCTCAGGGAATCCTCAGAGCTAGGGGCCTCACAGACCTCGTAATTTGTATAACTGTACTCATTCTTTAACCCAAAGGCCATTAATAAGTAACTCCCCATTTTGAGTCTTTGGTAGGTAGGTTGCAATATTTTAGTAAGGCTGTGCAGAGTGCTGCCTGTCTCAGGAAATTAGTGGCTGTATGAGTGCAGCAGTCTTGGCCCGAGACACTGAACTTACACTGTTGGTGTGGGTGAGTAGTAGTGAGTAGAGATCATGAGGAAAAGAGGGTATCAAACCACTTCATCTTATTTGAAAAAGACAGAACAGGTAACGGAAGTTCATCTTTGTCGCTTAGTGCCTTTTTTTATTTTTAAGAACATATGTTACATATCTCTGGAAGTACATAAGTATGTGTGTTTTCAGCTATTGTACAAATGTATGCAAATCACATCATAATTAATGGCTACATATAAAAGTAAGGCAGGTGAGACTGAAAAGAGTTTTGTATAGAACTTTCAAGGCAGCAGTCCCATAGGTGCCATGGTAACCAGTTTAAAGCAAGGCTTAAGAAATTCAGAGCAATTATATTTAGAGGGTTTAAAAGCAGCCCAGAAAGCACTTCATTCTTCGATTTTTGGTTGTCTTTAAGTCACTTTCAAAGACAAATTTAATGCAGAGCACTGTGTATTTCAACAGTTGGATAGCAATAAATCTTTGCAGTATAGTAAGAAATAGAGAAGATTTTCTGGAGTATTCAATGTGCAGATTGCTAAATTACAAAATCATAGAATCATTTAGGTTGGAAAAGATCCTTAAGATCATGAAGTCTAACTGTAAACCTAACACTGCCAAGTCCATCACTAAACCATGTCCCTAAGTGCCACGTCTACAAGTTTTTAAAATGCCTCCAGCAGTGGTGACTCAACCACTTCCCCGGGCAGCCTGTTCCAGTGCTTGACATCCCTTTCAGTAAATAAATTTTTCCTAATATCTAATCTAAACCTCTCCTGGTGCGACTCAATTTCCTCTTGTCCTATCACTTCTTACTTTGGAGAACAGACCAACATCCACCTCACTACAACCTTCTTTCAGGTAGTTGTGGAGGCTCAGGGGAGATCTCATCACTCTCTTTTTCAGTGCATACAGTTTCTCTGCTCCTGTAGATGGGAGTGATTTGTTCATGTTAATGAGCAGTATGCTAAAAGGGGATAGGGGGGAACAGATGGATGGTATGGGTAGCACTTAAGTGGCATACTTCCAGAAATAAAATCATCTGTTTCTTCACTTTTATCATTTTCCTGCGCTTCTGAGAATCATTATATAAACAAACTCATATCATATCTTTATCTTCACTGTTAATGCAAACTTCAAATACACCTTTAGGCTGCAGTAGCTGCATTGTGTGTAAGTGCTTGGTAAGGGAATTGTGAGGGGGAAGAGCTAACAATGGTAGCAAAAGCAAGGCGCTGGACTGAAGTAGGCAAACTCATTGCTGTTTTCTGTTTTTGTCTATATTAAGAAATCTCCATGTTGTGAGGTAGCACAAAACTGTGATAGCATTTTGACGTTAGGTACCCTTCATTATCTGACTATGCTGAAGTAGAAACACATCATTTATAGGAGTTAATGGATTTTTCTTTTCCAAAAAGAAAATAGGTAAGATTCTGAATCAATAAAAGAAATTCTTTACCTATGACCTGCAGTGTACTTTTTACTTCCACCATTTTTAAGTGCAATCACCTGACCAAAACCAGTTATATTGCTTTATGGTCTTGTATATGTGACATTTCAATCAGGAGGATCATACTTAAGCTGTTTTAACACAAATATTCCAAGTTAAAAGTCAATTCAACAGATCAAATAATTTTTAGTTAACACATTTAAGAATTAGCAGTGGCCTTTGGTAAATAAGTTTATGTATGGGGTTTTTCCTAGTAATTTTGTTGCTGTCTTTTCCTGCAGCTGAGATATTTTACTTTAGGGTTCATTCTGACTTGGAAGTCCATGAGTTTTGAACAGAAGTGAAAAAAAAATACATCAGCCCTTGTCAGTCAGTGCACATACTTTCAAGAAGTTTTTGGCTTACTGCTTTTACACTGTACAGAGCATGGCCATGCTTTTTTCCTTTCAGTTCTCCCCCTACCTGGGTCAGATGAAATTTTTGGAAAGAAAACAATGAGGATGTGAATAGTGGTGGACTGTCATTTGAGTACTTCTTTTTTATACCAAAAAGCATTCAGCATTATAATGTCCTTTAAACACAGAATGATTTCTGTAGCGCACTTAAAATATATATCATTCTATGTGTTCTTTGCCTTATAGGACTTGCAGGCCCAAGATAGAGCTCACCGAATTGGTCAGCAAAATGAAGTTCGAGTCCTGCGACTGTGCACTGTGAACAGTGTGGAAGAGAAGATACTTGCTGCTGCAAAGTACAAACTGAATGTAGATCAGAAAGTTATTCAGGCTGGAATGTTTGATCAGAAATCCTCAAGCCACGAAAGGAGGGCCTTCCTACAGGCTATATTGGAACATGAAGAAGAGAATGAGGTACAGTAGTTAGAATAATCAGGAAGTACTGAGTCACTTTTTTCATCAGTTACGAAGATTGTAATCTCCTCTGAAATTAGAAATGTCATCATATTCTTACCATCCAGTCAAACAACTTCATTTTTCTCGTTTTTTTTGGTCACAGTTATAGGTTATAATGTAATGGTTATGATTAAAACTTAGTGTAGAATTAGGCATTCTAACTTAAACCCATTCTGCCCTTTCATAATTTTGGCAAAAAATTGTATTCAGATAAAGATATTTTTCAAAAACAGGGTATAAAATAGGTCCTAAATCCAGTTTGTATGTTAAACTAGGTGATCTGATTATCAGACATCCTGAGCAAGTAGCACTACCTAGGTTAAATAATGAAAGACCTTGCTTACTGTGCTTCTTTTGGATCCTGGGTAAGAGTTAAGATCTGCTGTGATGTGCTTTGGGCTTAGGGCAACCCAGTAAAATAACTGTTTCTTTCTGGTGCTGTCTCCAACCTGGACTTCTGGTTACCACTTCCTCTTCAAGAAACAATTAGCTATTTAAACACAGCTGTCAAGTCTTTCCTTATAATAGTGGGAAGTGAGGTTATAGAATCACTGACTGAATGTCCCTGTCTTTTCGTTGTGTTCTTCTCTGGAATTGTGATCGTGGAGTGGTGAGCCCCTTCTTTTGCCTGTCACTGCATACTCTTCTGTTAATGTGAACAAATTCAGCGTTTGGATAAAGCTGCATTTGGGAGAGAGTGTATAAATGTATCAATTATACTGAAGAAACACACACAAAAATCCTATTCTGCAATGGTTTTTTCCTGTCTCAAAAATATCCTGTACTGGTCAAAGACAGAGATTTCAAGCCTAATTTTGCCTCTGACTATGCCTCATATGTCTGAATAAGGTCCACACTGAAAAAAAGAAGACTTTATAGTCTGTGTTTCACAGGCATCCTCCATTATGTGGTGTAAAGTTTCAAAGACTAACGGGTTCACTTCTTCAATAATTAAACCTTTTGTGTAAACTGTCTTGTTCATTTAGAAACAGCTAGTACATCATTAAGATAGAATTCTGTATTGGTTTTTTTTAGTATTTTTCAAAATAAATGAAAGAAGAGAGACAAACAGCTTTATCAGTAATTGTCTTTTATTTAGGGTGTGAATGCAGAAGTGGGATGATGTATATGTACCATTTTTGATTAAGTAAAGCTGTAGTTCTCAAGTAGCCAACACCATCCATGAGAAGATAGGTGAATTTAAACCAATAGAAATTTTCAGTGAACCTGTGGATTTGTTTTTAAAACTGTCACAGTTTTGTTATGTTTTCAAAGGCCTAGAAAATATTTATCTGAAAATGTTTTGAAAGTCAGGACCTTAGTTGAGGCCTACTTGACATGTCTTATTTCATAGATGACTTCAGAGCAATCGGCTTCTTGTGTGTTGTTCAGATACACTTGGTATGCTGTCCTGAAGTAAGCACAGATTTAACCAAGGTTTGCTTGCCATAACCCAGGATCAGTTTTAAAGCAAGCATTGGTGTGCTAGTCTGACTCCTAACAGTCAGACTGAAGCTGAAGCTTTCAAGTAAAATTTCTTTGTAAACACAGACTATACAAAACTTTGCCCAAACACTGAAAATGTTGAGGGTGTAAGAAGGATTGAATTTGCACCACCCTGCACTGGTCAGCTATTGCTTCGTCATTGCAACAGCACTGGAAACAAGATTTGAGTATCAAATGAGAGATTGGCAAGAAAAAGTAAATCCGTTAAAAGTTATTAATGTCAAAACATCTTTTACTTGCAAATACGAGTTGTCATGAAAAATTCTAGGTCTGCAGCATGCCGTAACATAGGTTCACTAAGCCCTATGTAGGAACAGTCTGTGGTTTTACTGTTTCAATTGACCTGCTGCCAGATTTGAAATGCCATGTGCTTTCAAAGTAATTCAGGGAGGGAAACTGAATATTGTGGACTCTGATTGTGTTAAAGCGGGTACCATGGCTGTTCAGCTTTAATGTTTGTAGTTTAATTCTACAGATCTAAATTGTTTTTCCAAGGACTGTTTCTGATTTTATGAAATAATTCATTTTGTCTGAAGTTAGAGGGTCACATCTCAATTTGTAAGCAGATAATGGTCAAGAGAAAGAGGGATTCAGCAGGGGGGTTTTCCAGTATAATGGTGTTTCATTTTTTTCATTTAACCTTGCTTTATCATTGTCCTTGCTTTGACAGCAGAGACCTCGTAATGCAGAAAGGTATTTTTAAGGGAGTACTGTAGAACAGCAGAACGGAAATGCATATATTTTAACTGAAGCAGTAACTGTGCTTCTGACCCAGGAAAACCACAACCCAAAATTTCCTGGTTGCATATTTGCTCATTTCCTCATACTCAATTTATGAAGGTGGTAATAAGTCCCAATCTTCTCTCTAATTATGTCTGTTTTGCGTTACTACCAAATCGCTGATCACTTCAAAAGTTTTACTTTCATTTTAAGTGTTTCACACGTGTCGTGACAGAAGGAGAGTCAGTGCAACCCTGACCTGATGCAGTCTGTTACTTCAAGTTGCACATAGCTTCTTTCTAATACCTTTATCCCTCTGTGTGACCAGGAAGAAGATGAAGTACCTGATGATGAGACTCTGAATCAGATGATTGCGCGACGTGAGGAAGAATTTGATCTCTTTATGGTAAGCATGATATAGTCATAAGTAGAGTATCTTCTCTGGTGTTTTTAACAAAGGCCTTAACGCTTTGTCATTCAAATTTTGGAAAACTTTGTTGGAGGAATAGGCTTTATTTGCTTGCATTTCTTATCGAAGGAAAGAAGGGTAGTCTACTTAATTACAGAGTTCCTCACATGACAGAAAGACCTCATAGGTCCTTGCGGACAGTATAGTGGAACTGTGCCAATCTGGAGGAATAGTCTGGCACAACCTGAGAAATTTACAGTGCAAAACTGATAGTCGCAGTTTGGCTTCCTAATTTTACACCATACTTGTATTTTTCAACATTTCTTCCAACTTCTGGGCTACGATATTGGCAAGGACAACTACAGGAACTTAAAAAGATAGTAAATTAGTAGACTGACAGTGCTGTTTTCTTTGAGTTAACTGGGCTTTGCTGATGATTTTGTCAAGGTCCCAGTTAGCTGCATCTCTGCTGCTACAACTGTTGAACACTTACCAAAGTAAAGCTAGTGACAGTCATTCAAATGCGAGCAACTCATTTTTGTTAGTACTTCCCTTTTTGTTAGTGCTGCTACCACACCGATGGAAAAACTACGAAAATGGCAGTGTAGGCATGGCTTTTGCCTCTTAGTGTGTGTACATTGTGAGGATTGCTGGAGGACCTTTGAAAGTCACCGACACAGCAACAGAATACTTAAGTGCTGAAGGTAAAGCACCATCCCCTCTAATTCCACAGAGGCTGCTTTGTTCTGCAAGGTGGAACAAGACAGACACTTGTATGTGCGTGAATGAAAGTGTATCAGGTGGTATCCACAGAAACAATCATTGATAGGACCACATCTTCTGCTCAAGGATTAGTCTGTAAAACTTCACGGTTAGACAAATGTGCAGGGGTCCTTTTTGCATAAGTGACAGTTGTTGAGATGATAAGTTGGCAAAGGCCATATTCCCCCCACATGGCTGTGCCTTTTGTCATTGCTGACTTGCCAGTTTAGTTCTTTTGTGCTAAGTTTCATTTAATGTTACCTCAGAAGAACTGTAACCCCTAAAACTAGGCCATAAATAAAATGTGTGCTTAACAGACACCTGTCTTATTAAGCTTTCTGTAGCGTTTCGGGTCTAAGGACATATACATGACAGAAACCAAGAGGTGGCCATTTGATCCAAAACTCAAAAGGAATAATTTCAGTCAAATTATTGGCTGAAAGTAGCCTGAGTTCTGTGAAAGCAGATTTGCTGCTGGAAAAAGCTTCTCAGTACTTCTCCTTCAGACCCAGAAGGAAAGAACTAATTCGTGTGTTGAAAGAGGCTGATGAATTTATGTCTGTTCGCAGGAAATGTCTACAATTCCATCTTTTTGGATCAAGTTTGAATGCTTTTAACAGCCATTCAGTAAAGAAGTTGAGGGACGTAGCGTGAAGACAGTTTTGGCACTGTGTGGGCTCAGCTTATGTTTTTCATATTAATTTACATAGAAGTTTTTAAGAGAGAGAGCAAAAAGTTGGTGGTAGGTGATAAAAATTTGAAGATGCAAAGCTAACATGCTTTGAAAGCCAGGGGTTTGAAAATACTTAAGACAGAAACAGTGAAGTTAAATACTAATGGCTAAGAAATTATTCCAATTATTAATAATAATTTGGTTTTCATTTTAGTAAACTGTTTAATTATAAAAGAAAAGTCTGAAAAACAATTTTGGCCGTCAGGGTTTATCAATATTTTAGGTCTTGCATAGTCAAATAAAGAGCATAAACAAAGGTTTGTACTCCTCTTACCTGAGTGATACCTGTGCCACCTCATTCCCTGTTAAGGTTGTGCAGATGTAATCAGAATTCAGCAAATTGCAATATCCAAGAAAAATGTATTTTGGTTTGTTCATTTAACTAGGCTTACGGGTGTAAAAGCATGTGTTTTGTTTATTTAAAGTGAGCAGTTCCAAAACAATAGGCAAGAGAGCAGATCAGTTCCTTGAGAAGCTATGCTGTCGTCAGTTTTCAAGTTAGAAGTATTCTTTGACATAGATTCTGAGATGTAGCTGTAGAGCTAAATACACTGTTCAGAAAGAGGATGTGTTCAAGTGGACTTTGTTCCCCTGACTTTTAGAGGCTCCACATATATAACAATAGCTAAAAAATCTAGGTAGCCTCAAACCTCACGCTGTCCTACTTTTGCATTCCTTGCAAATGGTGGCACTTTGTCACATAGTAAAAAAGTAGAAAATACTCAGAGAAAAGTCAGCATTTCAATATGATCTGAACAACTCTTATCATTGCATAATAGTGTGTTTCAACAAGTGTTACTCTTCCTGGAAAAGTTTTAAAGTTATTTTTAATGTTATATTTACTCAAATAAAGGTTCCTGATGTAAAAACTGCCTTTCAAGGTGGAAGAGTGGCCTTTCAAGGGAGGCCTCTCAACAAAATGGGTTCCAGTACTCTAACTGTGCTAATACAGTCTGTCTCCCTGAATCCAAAATTGCAACACAGCAGCAACTGAGTGTATAAATTACTGGTTTTATACTGAGTGGCTTGGGTGGTTTTTTAAAGGACTATTTTAGTTGTAATTTGGAAAATTTAAGATAACAATTCACAGTTCATAGGACAGCAGTGCTCTGTGTTTTTTCTACAATGGAAGTTTTAGGACTTGAGTGGGCCAACACTTAAGTTCTTCACTTACGTGTAAGCATCGGTAGCACAGAACTTTATTTCCAGTGTTTAGGCCTCATTGGGGACAGTGTAAATACAATTATTTTATTAGTTACAATAAAATAAGGTAGACCTGGTTTGGAAATACATGTTTTGGTAAGACATGGGAAAACAGGACCAGAATTCTCCCAGAGATAAAAGTGGTTTAAGTAGTGTCATAAGAAAAAAAAAAAGGCTGTTTGTGTATCTGACATCTCAGATTAACTGAAAGTATCTTTAATTTTCCTTCCTGAGCACTTTTATTTCAGAAAACAGCTAATAAAAACACTACTTCAGTGTTCAGTCTTTGTCTCAGAGATAGAAACATAGTCATCAGGGAAAAAAAATTAAGCATTCATTTCATATGCTTAATGTCATTATAATAAGATACCCCTGGCTTCACTGAAGTTCTCTGCTAAATAATAGAGAAATCTATCACATCGATCCCATTTGGGCCTTCTCTTAGTGCAGCTTGTTGGTCACCAAGTTAGCAATAAACTAAGCCACATGTCTGGCTTGAATACGGCATTTTTTGAAAGGAATTCGGATTGAATGAGATGTTCTATAAAAGGTGTAATACGGAAGTCTGCTATAAAAACAGTAAAGGCAATAAGGCCCATTCATCATTGTCTAAGGTAATGAAGGGTAGGGAAAACCCACATGTATTTATAGTAGTTGGACCCGCAGACTGCAGACACACATCTTACGTTCTGCTTTTCACTGAGTTTAGAAATCAGATAGGATGCCAGACAAGATGATGAAGACCACTTGTAAGATGCTGTGCTTGAGGCGGTATTTCAGGAATGCTTGTATTTGAGAAGTGCCAAGATGAGAGAAGATCAGCATATTCAACAGTGCCATCATTAAGCCCCAGTTAGTAAATTTGGCTGGATATGACCTGCTCCTATAGATAGCTAATACCTCTGAATTTATGCACGGCTGTGTCTTGTCTAGGGTTGTAAAAGGATGATATGTCTAGTTGGCATACTGTAAAAGTGCAGCATCATGCACACAAGGGAGAGGTTTAGGGATAATTGAGAATGCTTTTTGCAAATGTTTCCTTGCCAAAGCAGTAGCCTGTTCTGATGCTACAGCCAATTCTGGTGCCAGTCTATTTATATTAGTTTTTCAAATATGAAAATTAGATGCTCACTGGCCACCTGTTTCTCTGCTTAGCAACTGATTACTGCGTGTTTAAGTACTGTATGACTTTTCAGAAAGGCCTTTTGAAGAGGCTATTTATATTATCCAATTTGGGCTACTTAAAAAAAAGCAAATGAGGTTCACAGACCCATAGGAGCCTAAGTCAGCATACAGTCAAGAGAGAGAGGTGGATGGTTCCCTGGGATGATTATAAAGCACCTGCTGATGAGTCTACAGTGGGTCATGGGAACGTATCCTGAGTATCTGTACCTGTTTTCTGAGGTAATTGCTCACCACACTTGAAATTCATTTTTGTGATTATTTCAGTTTCAGCTTAGTCTTTAACATTACCTTCTAATATTCTTAACACTTTACCTAATTTTATCTGATATTTTTAATATGTTTTGATATTTGCCTAATACTCCAGTAAGATCAGGAAAAATTCAGTGGTTTATGCGTGTTGGCTTTCTGGCAAACTTTTGTCTGGATTTCTTAAGTCTCTTGTTTCTTTTTCTCTAATACCAGCATTCAAATTTTTTTTTCTGATTTTCAGGTTCACAAAAATAGTGTGTTTTCAGTTATTCTTTCCAGTCACATAATGACAACACCATATGGCAATGTTGTCAAGGAATGATTAGTATTTGCAGATCGCACTTATGAATACAAAGAAACCATAAAACCTGTGCAAAAAAGGAAGAGAGTTGTTTAATTAACACACCAGTGTTGTTCTGATCTGCTTTGTATCACTTAGCTGCTGTATTGTTACACAGTTACTTCACTGTGGTGAACTGGTACACTGTTACTTCAGTAAAAGCTAGTTACCGAGTAGTGACCTTGGCTGAAAATGAGCCATCAAGAGTAGCTGCTTCTTTCTATAGCGCATTTTAGAAGTATTTAGAAGTATGGTGGAAGGGAGATATCTGTGAAGGACTTGGTTTAAAGTTTCAGGTATTATTAGATAGCCCGGAATTTCCATGATTCACTTAATATTTGCCCTTAAAACTGTTCTATCCTTTCCCAACTGACATTGCAGCGCATGGACATGGATCGTCGCAGGGAGGATGCCAGAAACCCCAAACGTAAGCCGCGCTTGATGGAGGAGGATGAATTACCATCCTGGATTATTAAGGATGATGCTGAAGTTGAAAGGCTTACATGTGAAGAAGAAGAAGAGAAAATATTTGGAAGAGGATCCCGTCAACGTAGGGATGTGGACTACAGTGATGCTCTCACAGAGAAACAATGGCTGCGGGTAGGTTGTCCCTTTTGTTTGTTTTGGTTTGGGTGTGGTTTTTTTTTTTTTAAACAGTTGAAATGTATTAATTTGTGATAGGGTTTTTTTCTTTTTGAGGACTGCACAGGGGCACCAGTTAGAGCACAATGTAGTAGTTAAGGCCTAAATATACTTGCCATCCAGCTTTTGCTGCTGTGTTGAAAGCATAAATTAGTTTTAAGCTGCATTGCTGAAACTTAAATCAGTGTTACTAAATGCTGAATCAGGACTATGATAGCTTTCTATTACAACTGTTATATTGCCATGGATCTTGGCATATTTCTTACATCTTTAGACACTTTCATAAGTGTCACCTTGAAGATATATAAAGAATTCTTTTAGAGTGGAGGAGATCAGTGATCAGTGTATGCTACAGCTTTCTGTGCTGCAGAAGCTTAGTTTTATTATATTTTAAAAAAACTGAATTTAATCCTTTTAAGAATTTTGAAACTTTCACATAAGCCTTCTTTCTTTCATGCTGTTTCATTTCCAAGTCCTGCACATTTCTTGTCTCCACTGAGGTCAAAACCCTTGATAAGTGATATAAGAATTTAAGACCTGAAAGTAAAGATTCTGAACTTAACTCACAACAAATCCGTGGTTTTGTTGTAGTTGAGGATTCTTGCCATTCTTCTGTGAAATACACATCTAATGAATTCTAATGCATGTGCCTTTTCAGAATCTTAGTAACAGGTGGTGAGGTGAGGACCGATTGTTGGAAAATCTTTTCAAAACCAGGAAATTTGATAATGTTATCATTTCTAAAACATATAGAGGAAGTGTTGTATGTGCAAAACTAGTCTACATGGTTTGACATGGTTTGACTAGTTCTACATGGTTTTATTGTAGAATAATTATAGACTTAATGCCAACATGAATATACAGTGTAGCTTTTGTGTATAACTTGCTAAAGATGGGTAGAAATCTTACCTACTTCAGTTACAAACTTGATTGTGAGAGTGCGTTGTACAATACTATCCTAAGAGCTAATCCAGATTGTGCTGTTGGGCGTAAAGTTTAAGGGTGCAAAGGTTTGAATTATACATCAGCTGTAAGTCTAAGCAAGTTTATGAAACTACAGGAGTTTGATTTATGACATCTTCAAGTAGTCAGTGGAGATGAAAGACCTAGAAACCTAAACTTCTGTCTGGATTCTCGAACATTTACCCTTTCCTGTAGTGGAGTTGCTTACAGTGTAGTGTACATCTACTCAAAGACATTTTAAGATAATTATTTTTAGTGATGGAATACTCTGGCTATGGCAACATAGATGTTAGCTTCGGCTTTCATGTTTTGTGTCTTGAGTTGGCTCTGATGCTTGTGTTAAGAGCTTTACTGTCAAAAATGGCAGCCCTAAAAAAAATCATGTAATCTATCTTCCTAGTCAGGGCAGAATCAGCCAGTCCTGTGTCTTATAAGAGAGATCTAATCTGTTCTTCAAGACATTCCCTAGCAGTGAATTTAGAAGTCCACAGAGTCCACGAGGATAGGCTGGGAGAGCTGCGTTTGTTCAGCCTTGAGAAAAGGATGTTTATAAGGGATCTCATCACCGTGTACCAGTACTTAAGGGGTAGCTACAAAGAAGATGGAGACTCCCTTTTTACACGGAGTCACATGGAGAGGACAAGGGGGAATGGACACAAGTTGCTCTTGGGGAGATTCCGGTTGGACATGAGAGGGAAATTTTTCACACTGAGGACGGTCAACCATTGGAATAATCTCCCCAGGGAAGTGGTTGACTCGGCTACATTGGACACTTTTAAGACTCAGCTGGACAGGGTGCTGGGCCATCTTGTCTAGACTGTGCTTTTCCTAGAAAGGTTGGACTAGGTGATCCCTGAGGTCCCTTCCAACCTGTGATTCTGGGATTCTGTGAATGTATTTAACTGTTTGACTTTCCTTTATATTTTACCTGGATTTTCTTGTTGGATTTTAAGTCAATTAGTCCTTGTTCTAATCACTCTGGTCATGCAGAATAGGCTGCTACCTTTCTCTTTTTTTTAAACATTTCTTTATGTCATAGAAGAGTTGTTTCACTGTTCAGTCAATTCTTAAGGTTAACAATCACTGCTTATTCAGTCTTTTCCCGTAGTTCCTGTTTTCTAGATCTCTTGGTTGTTTTCACTGATTCCTGTTAGGTGTTCTATGTGTGACTGATGTCTTTCTGCAAGTTTGGTCAAAAGCTAGACATCAAAATTCCAGGTGCAGCCTCATTTGAATAAGGAGGAGGAGTTCTTCTGCATAACGTGTGGGATACTTACACCTCATGATCCAGTATATCATCATCTTAACAGTAAAGGTATTGACTTGTGTTAAATTTTTGATCCAGTATAAGCCTTAATCCTTTTCTGTAGATCTACTTCCTGGCCAGTTTTTTAGAATCACATTTTGTGTAGTCAATTCTTCCTTCCTAGTAAGAGGATTTAGCTTATGCCCTTGTTGAATGATATCCAAATTTTCTTCACCAAAACTATTCTGAATTTTAAGCCTGTCCTCACGTGAACTTACAGTTTATTGGTGTTCTTTGGAGATTTAGTAGGCATACCTTCTGTACTGTCTTCCTAAAGACACTAAAAGCAGTGAAAAGCACTGGATCATTTGATAAAAAAGCCACTAAGGACTATTCTGAAAACAATTTCTTACCAGTTGTCCATTTACTTTATAGTAATTGTTTTTTCATTGTTTGCTTCCGAGACTGTTGTGTGAGGCCACGTCTGAAACCTTGCTAGTCAAGGTGGTACATATACTACCCCTTTTTCAACATGCTTTGTTATTCTGTTTAGAAAAATCAGTCTCCCTCCTTTTCCCTATTGAGTTGTTAACCACGTTCTCAAATTAGTTAAGTTAAATCTAAGTCAGATTGCTTTACAGTGCATTGCAGTCACTACTGTGACTCTGTTGTATACATATTTTAACTCTCACTTTCAGGGGACTTCAGAGTAAGTTGAAACAAATGCAAGTGTATGAGCTACTAATACACTATAAATATAATTCCTATTAAGAGAGTCTAAAAAGTAACACTGCTTGTGCAGGTTCAGAACAAAAACTCTTCTCCATTGGGTAGATACTGAAAAGTCTTCTGAGTTTTTCCATGACCTTATTTTGTGTGTGTGTCTGTATGTGTGTGTGAAAGAGAGTTCTTTGTCACACCCGTTGGCCTCCCACCATCATCACTTCTATGTCTTCTTTGAGAATTTAAGTGTTTGTCTTTTCCTGTAATGACACCTTTGGAAGAATGTAGAAAAAGTGATAATGTACAACATTTTCAAGGGAATCTTTAACTATATAAACACACAAAATTGTGGTACCTAGTGTTATAAGCATTTGTATCTTGTGGCTTTGTCACTGTAACTTGTAACACTATTGTGCGTGTTGCATGAACATTTTGAATTAATCATTTCATGTTAACTTGGATGCAGTGAACTACTAATATGAGAAAAAATAGAAGAGCCAGTGTGTTCTGGATTGAGAATGGTACTTTAATTCATAAGACATTCTTTTACCCGTGCTCCATATCATGGCACTCTCCAAAAGTAACTATAGATACTTACATTTTTATTGCAGTGTTACAGAAGAATGAGATTTATTTACCAGCAGCAAAGGACTCCCATCATGTTTTCTCTTGCTCTGGCTGCTGTTACAGCTTTATAGCTATCTTCTCATGGGGTTTTCTGGAGTAAAACATCACATTTCTGAACTAATAAGTTGGATTCATAAGATCAATATCCAGTCCTCAGCTGTCTCTTTTTCTTTATGTGTCTTGGGGAAGTTGACTAGATCTTTTCTGAGGAGTTTTGCCTCAGTCAGCAGCCACAGCTCTGACTGTGGAGATCAGCTACCTGCTCCATTTCAGTTAGACCCTGACCCCTCCTCCAATACACCCAATAGTGAAGAGCCTAGTTAAGATCATGGCAGATCCCCCCAGGATCTGCCATACACCTCAAGGTCTGTATCCATGCATGTACACTGACAAAGTATGTCAGCTCCCTCTTTGCTGGGAGGTCAAGTCCTGAGTTTGGAAGCAGGAGACAAATAATTACAGAAGCCAAACCTATGGACATACGCAGTGTTTAATGAGATTGTGCTGCTGCCCTGAACAATCTGGTAATTCAGTAACAGCCTCCCAGGGAAGCTGTAAGACACAAACAGGCTTCATCACTAGCTGTCGCTGCAGCCTGCTGTTCTGTAACTGTTGGCATGACAACCATATTTCCTAAAAAAAACCCAAAACGACAACAAAAAAAACCAAACCCACAAAAAAAAACAGGAAGGAGGAATTTGCTTGCTGATCCTATGAAGCATTTGTATTCTGGGTGTATTTCATGCTCAGATTTTATCCCTGCATCACTTTTAGCAGGACTGCAAAATACTTTGCTAGATCCCATGGCAGATTATTTTCAGAGGGGTCTTCTACTAAGGACTCCATTGCTTAGGGCAGGCTTCAAGAGTCAGAAGATTTGTTTGAGTACTTACAAGTCTCTTAAGACAGTTGCACTTGGATTCAGCTTCTCATTCAATTTGATTGCTGGCTAGGTGACATGAATAAAGTTTTATTCACAAGTTGTGCAGTTCATTTGAAGTAGCTTTGCATATTGTCCAGGGAAACATACTTGAGTCCAAAATGAGCAGTGTTTCGTATACATCATCCAGACATACAAAAGTCAACCACTGTGGGCTACTTGTTTTGCTTATCTAAAAATTGTAAGTGAAATATAAGCATTTGGTCAGTAATTAGTCAATCTTATTTAAATCTAAAGAAAACCACTGCTGGCTTTCATACATAATAGAATATCTGGTGGATACTTTGTAACGTAATCGTGACAAATTTTATTTGCTTTTTTGTTTATGTTTACTAACTAAGGTAAATATGTTGTGTAATAAATCAAACTACCAAGCAGGAAATTACTGGGCATGTTTTCAACTGTTTTCTCCTCAGCTGGAACTTTATATAACTTTTTGATTTTGAACACTCTCTAATAGTCTGTTAGAAGTTAGGTCTGGCATCAGAGGTAGTGAAGTTGGACCAGCTTGTTACTACAACTTGACATAAAAATTTTTCAGTTAGGTTTCCTTTTTCTGAGAGCGCTTCTCTTTTATGTATTTTAACTTCAAAACTTTAGACTTACTAAAGTAATACTAAAATACTAAGAACATATTTTAAGACATGATTTTGTAACCTGTGTTTGTGGAATTCGATCTTTACAGTAGTCTTTGTTACATACTGAAATAGCTGTGAGGAAAATCAGCATTACATTTGATAATTGTTTTAGCTTCACTTTTCATCTACTGGTTGTTATTTTTAATTGTAATGGAGGTTTTTTATATAGGCTATATTGGAGGTTGAGATTCTGTGAAGGAGGGGAAAAGAAATAATGTTTTACCTAATGCATAGATCATCTGCATAGTTCATGTACATGATACCCCTTCCACCCATCTTTCTCTCTTCCTTACGCCTCTATACCATTTCTGGTTACAATTGCAAAGTTTCCTGACTTGGTGCTAAACCTGTTTAACAGTTGAATAAGTGAGCATTTGCCCAGGGCATTTGAAGAAAATTGCATTCCAATCTAAACTCTGCTCTGTAATATTGAATTGCAGATAAAATTGAATTTGTTAAGCTGTAGGGGAAAACAAGTCAATTTTGAAAGCCTTTGTCACTGGAGGATTAAAAAGTCCACCATCCTAGGGTGTTGTCTATTTTGTGACCAGCAATCATCAGGATGCCCTAGGTATTATTTTTTAATGTGCAAGGTGAGGCTGATAAGTTTTATGCAAGTGGAAGCTAGTTTCTTGAAGGATTAGGAAGTTGGACATTAAGGCCTCACAAAGCCAAGCCATTTTTATGTTCTGAGTAGTACTGTCTCTCTTTCATGCCCTTTTGAGGAAATTCAGTTCAAAATCTGCTGAAGAAAAGGAAGAAGATGGCCTCTGTTAAGTTGCAGTGAAATTAAAATCAATTAAGCAGTTCAGATGAGAGGGGCTTTTCTTCACTTTTGATGTGTGAGAAGGAATTTAAATGCATCTACCTGATCACTTTGGCTCTCTGTTTTGGCAAGATGGGTTTGCTAGTTTATAAAGAAAATAACCTGATTTACACTCTGGATATCTTTTTCAGAATCTGGAGGCAGGATTGAGAGTATTAATTTTGGAAACTAACAAATTACCCAATTACTTTGAAATTCCTCCTCAGTATTTGAGAGGGAATCTCAGTAAGACAGTTTTCAGTGTTCCAGAAATAGTTTTTGTGTGAGAAGAACCTCGAGACAGGAAATCTGAAGAGCTCTTTCAGAGGAATACCAGTTATCAATAAAACATCTTGCCATACTTGCATAGGATTCTTCTTTTTTCAGTCTGTGATTTTGTCCATATGATGTTACATGTAAAATACTAACACTGTTTCAATGGGAATTGTACATATATTCTCCCCTAGAAAACATTAGAATGATAGTGTCACATAAACACCTTTCTGTATTTTTTTAAAATATGAGTAGTATTTTTAACGTTAGACTAAAATAAACTGCACTTTCTTTGAAATAGCTATACTTCTCTGACATACCAAGTTTATATAGCCTGGCAACCATGAGTCAAAACTCTGTGTTTCAGGCTTTGTTATATTATTATTCTTTCAAGTGCAAAACTCTTCATGAAAAAATTAGGCCCTGTGGTTAAGATGCCTGAAATACTCTTCATGTGGAAGGTCAAAATTGAAATCAATTTCCAAAACTGAAACACAAACAACTATTAAACACTTTACAAAATCCACAAAAAAAGAAAGTCTGCATTAAAAGTTTAAAGCATTACTGTTGCTAGGAGCATTTGGCAATGCAAAGAGAAGCAGCAAATTTTTTAACACGTGGGTCCACTGCATTGTTACATTCTCTGACGTACCTTGACAGTAATGATTATAGACCACATGCAGTAGGTGACCTTTTGTCACATATCAAACTTTTGAATAGAGGCAATAAATTTTCCTATGTTGATTTGCATTTACGACATGGGTACGAAATTACTCATACCTTTCCAAGCATATATTTTGGCCAAAGCATTTATTCACTCTGCAAAAAGGGAAGCATTTAATATTTTGACTTGTCATCAGGAGCAAATTGAAAGGCTGTTATTGTAAAATTACATCTTTCAGGGCAGACCTGAGCAGGTGATGGGAAGCTTCACACTGTTTCCCGTGCAGTAGGCACGACAGGCAAATGTAATCCTTTTGATGGATCAGTGTATGTACACAGAGTTCTGCTGCTTCTATAGAAATGCACAGCTTAAATGAAAGCAATTTGTCTCTTCTTGTATGCAAACCAGTGTGGAAGTACTAACTTTGCAAATACGGACAAACAGGGAAGTTCAAGGCTGAACTTCTGAAAAATTACTCAGCCTTTCCTTAGGCATGTTGCCTTAGGCAGTTAGCTTCCTGAGTCATCTTGAGGTACTCTGTTAGATGAGTAGAATGGTGTATTTCCTTACTCTAACAGTGGGATTAACTTTAGAAAATGAAAATCCTACAAAAGTTTTCCAGTAATCGTAACCCTGTAATTTCACCCTGTAATCAGAAATTGTGGAGTTTAGTGTGTTACAAATTTTGGTTTAATGGATAACCATTACGAATTCTTTTCAGTTGCATCTGACAATGTATATAATATTTTTAGCTGGATTTCAAACTCAGAACCTAAGGGCTTTGCTGCTTACACCCTTCCTTTAGTTTTTCATATATGCACTTGTACTACACTATACATTGTTCTGTTGAGAACCTTCACTTCCTCTTAAGTCTCATTGCATTTCCAGGAATCTTTTTTGTATTCTTCAGTTAGCCTTTGCTTAGGTAGTAGTTTTTGCTTGTCAGATCATGATCTGCATTGCAGTTTATCTCAGAAGACTAAAAAGGCCTTCTAGACAGATACCATTCATGTTAGATTTTTACTTTTAGGCTGTGATATGTATACTAAAGGGTCAACCTCTACTGTAAGTCCTGCCACAGTCTGATAACTGCAACTTTAGAAGCATCCTGAAAAAATGGAACTCGCTGCATCACTGCTAGAAGTTAGCCTCACAAAATATTGTTTTGGTATAGAATACATAAGAGATATATATAATTTAGCTTTTCTCAGCAAGTTGTCCAAAGTTTGACTTAGTTTCGTTTTATGCTAGCTTCCTCCAAATTCTGCAGTTACTAAAATACTATATTGGGATTGTCTTAAAGGGCTACCTCCTACTGTTTATTCTTCAAACACGGTCTGTTTCTATACATAAGATTTTTTTTTTTCCTTTGTCAGCATAGGGAGTAAGTACTCTAATCTCCTGCCAATCATTTTCTCATATCATACTCTTAACATTGCATGCATCCTGTTCTTAATTGCTTCAGAGTACCTGCATTAATAGTGATATATCTCTAGATACCAATTTCCCATACTACTGGAAAAATCTTTAAGCTGTTTTCTGTGAATGACTAGATCCAAGAGAACCTATGAACATCCACAGAAAAATAATGAAACTGTAATGATTTCTGAAAGCTGTTCTTTTTTTTTTTTCCATTGTATTTGGTTTATGCAAGATATTTTATCTGTTTTGTTTTGAATTTATTTTTTCCATTTTGTTGTCTTCCACATTTTAAACCTGGGAGAAAAAACATCTCTTTGAGAATGCATGAATATACTTAAATATAAAGAAGAAGGAGAACATACGAAAGTAGTTAGTGGTATACCTGTTTGCAGATGATGAGCTTACTTCGACATGCATAAAAGTGCCAGTTCACGTTTTGTACTATAAGCGTCTCACATTGCATTATTAAGAACAGTAGTGTTTCTTGGCATATGTGAAATTTATGCTCATCTGTAAAATAGAAGCCTCTTGTTAGTCTGCTAATCTGGTGATTAAAAAGAAGGAAAAAACTTTTAAAGTTTTTCTGAGCAATTAGAAGTCATCACAGAATATCTCTTCATCTGAGAGTGAAATAATTCACTTATTCTAAGGCTAGAGATTTGACTCAAAATGAGTGATTTCACTCTGGAAAACTGCTAATCACCCCTTTGTGTAATTGTCCTAAGCTATGCTGTTTCCACAGTAGAAGAAAAGGCAACTTGTTCTTTATAGGAAACTTTCTGCTATGTTGTCCTGCTGTTGGGTGTGTTGCAGAGCAAGAGTTATTTTAAAGGAATATAGGAAAAAAGTAAGAAAAATAATCTCCCCCAACTCTCCCTGGCACCCCTCAGAAAAGGTAATTTTCTCATGCAATTAATTTTCCTTGCCCCTCTCCTAGGGAAGATACTGTATTCGGTCAAGAAAAAAAGCATAACTGGAGTACAGATTATCCCACAATACCCTTGTCAGTATACTGTCCCCTACACTGCTCAAGTAGGCTTTCAATGGTCAAAATTCTGTGTAAGTCTGGGAGAAAATGCTAATAAAAATAAAAAATGGAAGAAAATTTTCCCCTTCCGCTGTTCCTCACTAAAAAAACAGTCAATAAATACTCCAGAATCCTGTCTACACAACAAACATATGCATCTCTGTCATACTGAACCAGATAAAGGGGAAAAAATGAGGCATCTCTGTCTTGTTAGATTTTACTTCAAGATGGATTGCTTGTGAATCTGAAGCCAGGAAACAGGTATCTTTTGGTGCTGGTGAAAATTGCATGTAATAGATCATTCACAAATGGGAATGAAAAGACTGCAGCAGGTATGAAGGAAGGCTTGTTGGCAGTCAGAGCCCTCTTTCCTAAACAGGATCTTTCTGTGTTTAGTGTGAAATAAAACACTTCCTAACTGAGTTCTTGTCAGAGGTTCCCTTGGATTTCCTGCTCATCCATTTTACTTCAGCAAGCCTTTGGCACCTGCAGTCATCAAAAAACCCCAGAATTTTGCTGTCCTTATCAAGCTTGCTGAGAGGTTCTTAAAATTCTTCACCTTTGATTTTTTATAAGATTCACTTCTGGCAAGGGAGACTTGAAGAAATCAGGACCTTCTGTACAGAAGAAAAAGTGTAACTCATTACTTAATAGTGTTGTTTCTAAATCTGGTAGACAAAAGCAAGTGTACAACAGCAAGTTGCCATTTGTATTATCTCAGTTCTATCAGCTGAATATTATCTTCATGTATACACATTAAATCATTTATCATTTTCTCCAGACAATTTAAAAAGCAAGTAGATATAGAAAGAATACATTAACTTTAAAAAAACACATGCCATGGCTTAATCATAGTAATTTCCTGGGTTTTTTTGTAATTTAGTTATTTGAAGTTATAGTTGCAAACTAAAATTAATTCAGCTAAATCACTCTTGAAAGATAGCTGTGGTCACATTAAGTGTATTCCTTTACAACTGTGAGCCTGTAAAGATTATTTCCTCACCCCCCACTTAAATTTGCCTGCAGTATTTTCATAAGTGATAGTCTTGAAGTGTCTTAAGTTAGTTGCAACTCAGTCTCTAAACTTTACTTAGACTTCTAAAGATACCTGCAACTATTTCCAATGCCAATATGTTAACAATGTTTAGTCTCTGAGTCATAAATACGCTGTAAAGTTCTGAGCAATCTGAAGGCAATCTGAAATATGCAGGATACCATCTAGTTCAGAACTGCTATTACAGCAGCCCTTTCAGAATGTGTTTGTTTATCATCTGGCAACTCTGATGTGCTGCATTTCATAAGTCCGTTTTATGTTGTCCTCCAGTCTTGAATGAGAGAGTTTTTTCACAGTGTTTAGAAACAGGCTATTACTGCAAGTGACAAGAGTTGCTCAGCAGGTGATCTAGCTTTCTAAAAGAAAGAGATTATTTGTGAAAAGAAACAGACAAACCAATCCTCCACCACCAGAACAGTTTAGTGCTAAAGAGTAAGAGGGTGGTAGCAATAGTTTCTGGTATAGAATTTGGAATTTTTTTCCCTCTTTCTGCTGCTCCTAGGTTAGGTTGGCTTAGTCAAGAGGCTGTTCAAATTAAGTCTTCTAATAAATCATGAAGTACAACAGTATGTCAAATGGGAGGGGTAAATCACACTTTTGAAAACTGCAGAAGACAATTACAGATAGTTCTGTAGATCTTTTAAGAGTGTGGCTGAGGAGTTGCAGACCACAGAATAAGGATGATTTGTGGTAATTCCACATTCAGTGACTTAATAGCATGAGTATGTATTTTCTCAATGTTCTGACTGGTTAAGGAAAGCATCTCTTTGGTCAGCGTGATACAGCTGTTACTTTTTATCAGACAGTTCTTTCCTCCTAATGGAGCGCTTTGCCTGTGTGCCCTGAGCAGGCTCTGGGTCCTGGTATCATTGGTAATTATTGTGCTCTTCAGTCTCTTTCAGTTTGTGAAAAAAACTCATTGGTGCAAAATCAGTTTGAGTGGTTCCATTTAAAATCATTGTTTGCCTTTTTGGGGAGGGAGGACTGAGACTAATTATTGACCTATATTTTTTTAACAAGATTTCACTTTTGAATGGAAGAAAATTTATGGCCTTGCCAATGTAGTCTGCCATAACTTGAAGCAAGTTTATCTACATGATGCTTTACTTAGTAATTGTCACATTAAAGATTAAGCTTAAGCATTAAGGTATTTGACATTAAGATTAAATATTAGGATATTTTATCTGAAATATTTTTCTCAGACCAGGATGAAAACTCAGAAGATGAAAGCTTTGATCCTATGAATATTTTAAACATATACCTTTTTTTTTTTAATTAAAAAAATGTTATGCTTTGTTGCTTTGGTTGAGACCATTTCTCTTTAAAGGTAAATCTGTTCTTGTGTGATTCTATTGGGTCTTCTTGGCATTGGTCTTTAAATCAAAATACAAGGAAAAACTATTTATAATTTGTATTTTTATTTTCCTTAATGTCAATTAAAAATAGGCACCTGGAGTTTCTGTGTAAATAATTAAGCAAGTCTTAATAGTTTTCAAATGCAAAACAGAAAACAAACTATCTTCTGGTTCTCAAAAAGAAGCAAGTTTCAGCAATGTGAAGATGTGGACCCTGACTGACGAACATGTGGCTGAAGGATTCAGTTTTGTTATTTTGTGAAAGTTCAGCATATCTGAGAAGATAATTTATTACAAGTTGATGTGTTTTTGCAATAATTGCATTTTGTTTGCATTTTTAAAAAGAACAATATTTTGTTTCTACTTAAGTGCTGGATGGAGACTTTTTGGAATATTCCTTATGTGGAGGAGAATGCATCAGCAATAAAAGCAAGATAAAACGGGGTGTATTCACTAATTCTTTGCCTTTGGCAGATTTTAATCTACACTGTGATTTAGTTTAATCCTAGCTAAACTGGTCTGGTAAATATGTTGTGCAGTACTATCCAGCAAGGAGAGGCAATTCAGTTACAGTAACTCTTCATCAATCTGTATAATTATCTTCAGGTCTTTAGTCATTGTGCTGTTGAGTACCTTACGCCTTTTTATCTACTTGTCAAGTATTATGTCATTGTTCTTCACAGTCTTCATGTGTAGTGTACTGACCTCTATGCCATAGCATAGCAAGAAATAATTAGTTACAAAGTAGGGGAACTTGCTCTAGAGAGCCAAGAAATAATTCCAGTGTGTAGAAATCAGAAACAGTCCCAGACATCAGGAATGCCACTGTTGAAGAGCTAAGCAGGCGAACTGGATTTTGAAGAGGTCTTTGGAGAAGATGAACTTCACGTTGGAAACTTGAAGTCTTAATCAGTTGTCAGATATAAGCTGAGAAAAAAAATGTAAAATTAAGAGGAGTAGGATTTCAAACAGAGCAAAATGTAAAAAAAACCAACTGGAATTTCTTGTGGAAAATCAGTATAGGACTTGAAGGACTATGCTGAAGAGAGAAATTGATAGGGGCGGGTAGATGACATTTCAGTTTACAAATATTTAGATGTTTGTTATTAGCCTTCTGTGGGGTTGTTTGACTTCTTTCTTCTCTTCCAAACTGGCAAATGGGAACATCATTTTGCAAAGCAGTCACCTCATGTTCATCACTGCGTTAATGACATGTTTTTTGGTTTTAAGTGCTTAACAACGCTTAACTTAGCGCCTCTTGGCTAGTAGTCAATACAATGCCCAGGTAAGTTATTTGGTGTTCCCAGAAAAGCTCATTCTTTTGGAAACTTCGTATGCTTGGGTTAGTATTTATTCTCAGGGAGTTGGGAAGCTGACTTTTTCTTCTGTTCACTTACATTTTATATGCTTTCTATGGAAATGAGTTTAATTAGCATGTTAGCAAATCTGTTCACATGGTAATGTTAGTCACAAGAGTTCTAACTTTGCAGGTTGGAGAGACACAGGGCATTGATGGTTGAATGGAAGGGGACAAGCTATCTTAATGTTCATTTTATTAAGATAAAATCAGAGAGGGATGCAGGAAGAGGTCTCTTGTTCTGTGCCCATTTTCCATTCTGAACATATTTTCAGCAGTGTCTAGTAGATTTCTTACATGGCTCCCTACCATTTTTGGTTTGTGTGGACAGTTTCTTTGACTGTAAGTAGTAGCAATAGCTTTCGCTATGCTTTAACTTTATCATTACAATACTATTATCATCTCCAATCAAAGAAAAAATTACTATGTCTTACAGTGTTGTGTCATCTAAATATTAGAGACAGGCCTTTGACACCAAAAACTGATTTTATGCTGAGCACCTCCATTGATTCACTGTGTGACTACACTTCAGTTACCTTCCTGTAAAATGAATTTAAAACTAATATAAAACCAGCATGATTGTTGACTTGCAGAAGGGGGTCATGAAACAAAACTCAGAGCTGTAGTGTTCAGTGCTTATTTGGGTCTGTAATTCTTCTTGAAGAGGTGTTCAGTCGTGGTGCTGTGTCACGGTCTCCAGAAGAAGTTAAGAATACATCCATAATGTCCTTCTCTTCAAATAGAGAAACAAAACAGTTTCCATTTCATCTTTACTTTGTTTCTGTGGTCTTCGTGTAGCTGTATCCATGTTCACTAAGAATACTTCCACCTCCAAACAGCTATTTTCCGTTAAGAAGAAAATGTAATTGCAAGCAGCAATAAGAAGGCCAGCTGTCTCAGAAGTAACTTCTTGACTTCTGAAAAATCCACTTTTGGGTTGCTGCTTTTTTTGTTGTTGTTGTTGTTTTTGTTGTTTAGCAGGGGACACACATACACGCATCTTTTTGGAGGAAGGCAGTTTGGTTTCTTTAACCCATGGTCAGTATGTTCTTTCTTAAAATTCAGATGTCGAGAAGCCTGCATGCTCTTAGCTCTTTAGCAAGGAAATTGTTTTGTGTACATGGACCAGGATACAGCAATAGGATTCAGAAAAGCAAGAAAATTTTATCAGTACTGGACTTAAAATCGGGTCCTCAAACTTCTACTGGCATCTCTGCCTTTCTTGAGGTGCCCAACCCTTTGCAAAATTTGACATAAAATTTTCACAGCTTTCTTTCAAAAAACGAAATCTTCAAACTTTATTGTACTCTTTTGTCCTGTTTTCTTAAGGGGAGGAAAGTATTAAATTTTTATTGGTGTACTATTTTCCTTGACTCCCTTGCTGTTCACCTCACTAATCCAGAGGCACTTCAGCATGGGAGATGTGTATGGTATCTTGCATTCTCACATAGCCCATCATCTGTCAGGAACTGGAGATCTGTGTCTGGCATTTGTATCATTATCTGGTAAAGGCTTGGAAGGTGTGGCACTTCAGCCTGAGAATAGTAAGCTTTTCTAACAAAGAGCTCAGTCAGACGAATTAGTTTAATATTTTATTGCTCATACAGACATGCGTGGATCATATGTGTAGACATATGCACAGAGCATTAATATCTCTGCTGATGATTGATGCAGTTTTAAGCCAACTTTTGAAGCAGCATAAATCATAGAGGTTTAGTTTTAAATATTATTGTTTATGTGCAAAGTATAAATATGCCACTTGAGAACTAATGTTGGGAGTCACAGTAACAACATTTTTTGACTGCTGCTATTGTCACACTGATTTTCAAGTGGTGTCGCTAAAGTCTTAAATTAAGAAAAACTGTCTGAGTTTACATTCATGCATAAAAATTTTAAAAACTGAGTATAGTATAAAGTGATATATTACTAGCTATGTAGATAGTGTAATATTTGTTTGCGGATCTATATCATGCTAAGAATTAATTTGCTGTCTGCCAGTCACTACTTTTAAGAATGCAAGATTATATATTAGTTTACCTGGGTTTTATTTTTATTTTTTGTCTTTATTACATTGGTATATGTAATATTAAGAAAATATTTTTATTTTTATCTTTATCCTGGTATTTTTTTCCAAAATATTACCTACTCCAAGCAAAAATTTTATGCAGAATTCTAAAATGAGATGTTAGTAAACTCTGTGATGACAGCACCACTGTTAATTTTTTTGTGGTAGAAAATTTGTAAAGCAAAAAAAAATATACACGTATTTTATTTAAGTGAATGCCAGTTTTCTGGGGGACAACAAAATGTTACCAAAATTAACAAAATGATAACTTTGTTATGGTTTGTTTGGTTTGGTTTTTTTCCTCCTAATTTCTTGTAAATCAGAATAGATTTTTTTATCAATTTCAATATCCAAAGCCTGATCTGTTCACTGTGCAGCAATAGAAATAAATTTTCTGTAATAAATGCATCTTTAAAATGCATGCAATCTATTTCAGATTTAAAATTATATGTGAAATTGTCTAATTGTGCTATTATAATTAAAATGCTAACAAGAATCAGTAACTGCCCAGTTAAAAACCTGATTTGAATGCCTAGAATAATAAGGGGAGAAATATGATAAGTAGTTGTCAATATTAAAGCAGGCTGAAGGAGGAAGGCTTCGGGCCTTGTAGTAGGTAGAATGAAACAGCAGATTTGAGTATCCACAATCCTTTCACTATTAAATTTTCAGTAAAATAAAATTACTTGTATATGAAAACATAGCCTTTCCCCAGCTCTCTTTTTTTTCCTGATCAGCTGATGAAGAGACTAGCAGCTCGCTGCTTTGCTGGCTTGTTAATTTTATCCCCACTAACTGTGATTTCCGATAGCCGGCCTGCTGATAGTGGTAAGGTAAATATCCTTTTTCATTGCCGTCTTGAAGATTCAGTAGAACTACATCACAGGCATGTGTAGGTGTGTAACACATCAAAAGTCGGTGTTCTCCGTATTTCAATGTACAACTGAGTGCTTAAGGAGAGCAATGACATTAACTGTTGACAGCCTTGCATGCTGTATTTATTATTAGCTTTTCTAGCTTCCAAGATATGCAGAGAAATTTCCTTTTCTTAATCTTCGTTAGCTGCAGTGGTTTATAGTGGGTGTCCTGCTTTAGCCAAATGAATATTAATGAATTTGTGTGCAGATTTTTTTTTTCTTCTTTTTCTTCCTAACTCAAGCCTCCTTCATAGTGGTTATCTGGACGCTGTGGAAGCATGATGTAAATTGTCTTTTGATTATTAAGGCCTAGTTTCAGGCTGTCCCTCAGGATTCTGCATTCGTGTTTGTTCTGTGGATTTGCACATCGGAGGACGCGTAGGAAACAGATTTCAAAATCCCACTGGTGTTTTTAACATGCCAGGTTGTTTTGTGTTGTGCATCAGGTTTTGTTCACAAAATGTTTTTCAAGAGACATTGTACACAATTGAGAAAAATTATGTCTGGGCTGTAATCACTCTTTTTATATTGATTGTTATGCTCACATGATCATAAATATTAGCCATGTTTGGTGCTGTGGAGAAATGAAGGTAATTGCCTTATGATTAGAGCTCTTTCAGCTACGAGAAAGGATTGATTAGCATTTGCATGTACTCAAGGCAATATTGAGAGGCAAAAGGGACAAATATCAACATCAGTTATGTTCTGAGAAAGCATTAATCAGCCTAGTTTTAGGGTATTTTTTGTGGTATTTTATTTTATTTTATTTTTTAATTTCCGTTTTCTCATGACCCGGTATTTTTATTTCTTTTCTTTTGTTGGCTTTCCCAAATCAAGAAAAGTTCAGGTTCTTGCTTTATCACATGGATCTGATAGTCAGTGTGTGAACAGGTTCCCTTTATTCCTAGTTTGGTTTTTTGTAGCAATTTTCTTATCCCTCTGCATAGTGCTTCTGGGTCTGGCTAAAAGCATACATCCAGGTAATTGAAAATAGTCTTCATTGTTTGTGATTGTGTGTCGGGTTTGGGTTTTTGGGGGGTTTCTTTTTGCATCCCATGTTAAGAGTGTGTTTTACAGTAAAACACTGTACTGTCAGTGCTTCTGCCTATCTGTTGGTTACTGTTCTAGAAGAAAATGGTACAGTTCAGGGATTGTTTTAATGCTTAGGCAATTTGGAAGTTGCTTAAATTATTTGAAAGAGAAGTTGAGGCATTACTGCAAGAAGTACCTGTGTGTTGTTTGTGTGTACAAAGAACTGTGTGTGATCTGCTCTGGGACCTTAGCACAGTTTAGGCTGTCCTGTTTGAAAACATGCGCTATCAAAGTCTGTTTTGCATGGAGCTACATAAGCCAGAACTGCCAGTGACGTGAACAAATGAGTGTTGTACACTTACTGACACGGTACCACAGGCCATTATTGTGTGTGAAACTGTGAGTTGGTGTGGAATTCAAGATTCAGATAAAGACACATCTGCTTAGATGATAGTGGGGTTCTTAGAACAAATTAATGCTTAGTGTGCCTTCGATTCCCAGTAACTCAGTTTCTTGTTGTACTCTTATTTATAAATAAGCTGAACATTTTGAGTTGAATTATCTGCATCCTGTGGGGTTGTGTTTTTAAATACAGTTTGTTATTTCCGTGTGCAATACCTCTTTTGTTTAAAAGTCATGCTTTTTGAATCCATGGTTGTCAGGCAATTGAAGACGGCAATTTGGAAGAAATGGAAGAGGAAGTCCGGCTTAAAAAACGGAAGAGACGAAGAAATGTGGATAAAGATTCTGGGAAGGAGGATGGAGAGAAAGCAAAGAAAAGAAGAGGCAGACCTCCTGCAGAGAAGTTGTCGCCCAATCCACCCAAACTGACAAAACAAATGAATGCTATCATTGATACTGTGATAAACTACAAGGACAGGTGAGCTTAGAGATGGTCTCTCTCTGTTGCATGTGTTCTCTTCCTCTCTGTTGATCTCTATCTATGTTTTTTAATGGCTTCATTTTTTATTCAGTATTTAGAAGGATTTGCTGACACAGCATTTCTGAAAAGTAATTCCACTTAGGGGCCTGATCCTGTAAGTCTCACTCTTTGTAGGGTTTTTTTTGAAAGACCCATCCAACAGGAAGCTGTTGAAACACAAACAGAAAATATAGGTATAGAGCTCCTGCTTAGAAATGAAGTTGTTCTGCTCAGGAGGTGTACTTAGAACATTCAGCTTGAGTGGGATTTTCCTTCAGTTTAGTAGAGCAGCATCTGTTAAGATTAATCTTTTCAAATAAATGGCTACAAATTTATTAATGCAAGTTAACATGGGTCTCACCATGACCTGAAAGACTGCCCCAAAAAATGTAGGACTCATATCACAAGCCTCTAAGCTGCAAAAGTCAAAACTGTAGAAAAACTGAGGATCATATGTTGACTGCAGCTGAGATGGAAGGCTGTTTGTCAAGAAATCCCTGTTTTCAGCATAACAAAATGCTAAATAGCTGGACCTTAGGAAAAAACAGCACTTCTAATCTGAAATGTCATTTGAAGACTTCCGTTTTTTAGGTTTCCAAACTGAAAATCATCTATGCTTCATGAGGGAGAAATTGAGAATTAGTTAATAGCATCTTCAAATCAGACTTGTTTGAGAAAGTTGTATTTTTTTAACTCAACTTCTGTTTACCAAATATCAGTAAATCCTTCTAGTGTGCTTATCCCTTCTTTTCGGTACATTGGATTACTTAAATCGTATAAGGAGCAATTACAAGCTAAATGAATATTAAATGCATGCAGACAAAAATGAAGAAATATTTACATTAGGTGACCCGCGCAAGTGTAACAGTATAATTTTTGCATATAAACAACTTTCAGTTTGTGACTTCAAATGGGAAGTTGCACTTCTTCCTTTTTTGCAGCTACTGTTCTGGGTCTGCCTGTACAAGGTTAACTTGGGCGGTAACTGGTGAAACACACAATGCTGTGATTTTTTGGGCATGTAACTGTTGAAATTAAGCATTCTGTGATCTGCAGGCTCTCTCTAGAGTACATCAAAAAGTTTATTGCATTGGAACAGGATTCACAGCAGTGAACATGATGAGCAGGAAGCTGACTACAAACTCAATGTATTCAGCTTGCTGTGACTCTCAACTAACAGAATAGCTGAGAAGGGAGAAGTGTTTAAAATTCAGGTATTCCAGTCAGGTCTGCAAGTAAGCATCCCTTCATTTTGGATCCCTGGTCTTGAGCCTTCTCCTGAAGCCAAGCACTTCTGATCAGGGCGCCCACTTCTCATTTTTAAAATAGCGAAGCTACTTCCGCTAGCTTCCAGTAGGGGCTAGCTACTGATAGTAACTGATAGTTACTGGGGAAGTTAAGATTTTTGCCTGTTGCTTGTGCCCCAGGAAGTTCATATCTGATCTCTGTCAAACAAATTAACCACTGTGCTATTATGTAGTCATGAGACATACTGTACCCTCTCCCAGGAGCCCACATTGGTTCCCACTTTAAAAAGTGTATGTAGCTCTATTCTCTTAAGAATTAAACATGCCTGTTAAACTGAGCTCTTCAGTGCGATGAGCTATGCAGAGGAGTTCTAAGTTCCTATATTCTGATTTTTTGTGAGCTAGCATCAAGCCACTCAATCCTATGAAAGTTGGGGCAGAATGGAATTGCAAATGTAGGCATCATGAAGCTTGGATATCTTAACATATTGGCGTTAAGGTTGTTCTAGAGTTAGATGAACATTTTCAGGATTTACAGCTTTAGAATTCAGTAGATTTTAGGCATTGGAACCCTTCAGCTTTGTTGGTGTTTCCTGTTTGTTCATCTCTGGGGTTTTGTGTGTGTAAAGGCAATTGGGGTAAGTATAGAGGAGTGGGTTAATTGCAATAAAAGTAGGCCATGAGCTTCATCTGGGGGGGGAAGGGGTTTCATTTATTTAGTATTTGTCTTTATTATAAATTTTTAGTGATAATAGATGTTTCACCTCTACTTTATGAAAGTCTAGAGCGCTGACCTGGACCATGGAGAGCTGATTGTGTCCCAGAAGGTGGTCAGGTGATACCCATCCAAAATCCTACTGACTTTGGCCTCAGTTCCTTTGCAAAACCAATTTTATAGTCTTTGTAAGTTTTGTTGCAGTTAATAAGCCAGCAGGCAAAAAAATCAAGAGAATGCATTGCTAAACTAATACATCTCTGTGCTTTTTCTCATGTCCCCTTGCTTTCGAGAAGACCTCTTTGTAAATATAGAACCACTTCTCTGTTCTTGGTAAAATCTTCAATTTGTAAAAAAAAAAAACTTAAACATTTGAACATTTTTCCATGGTGCCCACAAACATCTGGAGTACCAGCTGGCTTCTTTTGTGTGGTCATTCTGTCTAATGTTGATGGAGGGAAAGCATGTCCAATTATTTTCCTAACTGTTTTGTGCTTGTCTTCTGCTGTAGGCATTTGGGGACAAGTACAATCCTTTCCTTCCTTATTTAAAAAGCATCCAACAAAATAGGCTGGGTTGCCTATGTCTAGGAAAGCTAGAGGCTACAATAATGCATGCAATGAGCTCTCGTAAACTGAAGTTTGAGCTACACAATTATTATATAAAAGTCAAAATAAGATTAAACAGAAAAATTGGCAACATTTGTGGTAAATGTTCAGTGTAGAGAAATGCAGCCTATGGTTCTTTGAAAAGGAAATTCAGAGGTAGACATCCAGCTACTTGCAAACCCCAGTTGAAGAACTCCGTGCAAGACAGTGGAAGTTAGCACTGTAGTCAAATTACTGTTTATCTCTGTTATGTCCTCAGTGAAAATTCTAGCTTTTTCTTTAGATTTTCCTATTTTTATGCGGTACTATATAGCAACTTTCAGATTTCCTTTCCTTCCTATTCCATGTCCCAACATGATACTGATTTTAATGAACCATTCCATTAACAATAAGTTTAATAGTTCTTACAGAGCAATTTACTGTGTCTATGGATCTATCTAGAGAACTACGAACACACTGAAGGAGAGAAAACTTCAGTGTCTCTGCTGAGATTCGATGTAACTCACAGCCTAACTGCCTAGTTTCCTAGAATTCTGGTACCTGGGGTGTCTCCCATGTAATAAAGGAAATAGTAAAAAAGGAGAAAATTGACAGAGACATGAGGCACGGCGAAAATGTTCAACTCAAGACTGTTCGGACTCCTCTGGTGTGAGAGCCATTGAGGCCCTTGTCAAGTTGACAATACTTGCTTCTTGCAGGCTGCTGTGCTTTGGATTCCAACATCGGGTGATGTGCTTTAAGCTTTTCTTCATGTTGATAGGCATTTCTTTATCATATCTTTGTATTTATCTTTGTTAACCTTGAAACAAGTAGTCATACCTCAATTTGAGGAACTGTGGGGTAAGTGTTCCTAATAGTTAAGAAGTGAAAATGATTGTTGAATTCACTGCTACCCTTTAAACTGCACCTGTGCTCTTATTACTCAGCTTTAAATATCAAACAATAAAATATGTTGCCAACTGTAGATACAGAGCAGTACGATAGATACAGAGCAGTACTACAGATGCAAAGCCTTTTTTTTTTCTTGTACACTGCTTTGCCATCATAGGTGAAGCTGAGTTAATCTCTGTTTCATCTATAATGCCATAGAGTAGAGAATAAATCTCTAACGAAGCAAAAGTAAGGTAGAAAAGGTGGTCAGAATCCTCTGACTTCTAGTGACCTGATCTAGTGGGAGATGTCCCTGCTCACCCACAGCAGGGAGGTTGGACTAGATTATGTTCAAAGGTCCCTTCTGACCCAAACCTTTCTATGATTCTGGTAAAGCATTTGTTAGGGTACAGAGGAAAATTATAAGATAATATGAAAGAAAGAGGAGGTCTAGTAAGTAAGGTCTGTAGTCTGAGTGAAAACAAGGAAAAAGATGTAACTGAAGGCACTATTAGAAAAGGAACTATTAAACTGGAAAGAAGATATGATGAAAGTTCTTGAAGAATTGGTGTTGGCATAGATCATAATATGTTAATGATATGTATTAAAAAATAAGGACTCTCCTAGCCAAAATACAAAGTTGTAAAATATCAGTATTGGGATGCTATTCATGGAGGACTGAACATAGTTTAAATATGGAGTAAAAGAATGGGCATGCACTAAAGTACCTCAGAGTGTGTTATAAGGCACTTACAGACTAAAAATAGGAAACTTTTCTTTGAGTTGGAAGCTCATCATGTGGAACTGACAGAAAAAGAATGACCTGGGCAAAGGAATTATTGATCAAAGCTAACTGTGAGCCATCAGTATTGTCCAGCCCCAAGAACAAAATAAGAGCCTGAGACTATTTTCTGTGTGGATGAAGAAATACCCAATATATGTGTATGCCATTAAATGTGAAACCATTAAAGCTTCTGAGTTGCTGTATATAGTACTTGAATACTTCTTCCATTCAAGAAAGATAAATTTACACTGAGATAAGTGTAAATAATTCTTTCAATGATAAGTAGCATGGAAGAGTTTTGGAAGAGGAAAGAGGTTGGTTTGTTTATCCAAACACAGCACAGCCTGGGAGGGGAAGATGATTGCTCTCAGTTAATTCACCTGGGAAAGAAAGGAAGCATAAATATGGGGAGGGGAGAGTATAGAAATATGTAAAATACAGAATGGTGATCACAAGTTTATATGACTGTGAACGTTCATTAATATATTCAAGTCGTTAACTAATTGCTGTGGAACCTTTCCATATGGAATGGTGGGGCAGAAATACCTAGGTAGATTTGGATTTTGTTCCTTGATTAAAAAACTTTTATGTGTTTATTGACAATACCAAGGCCCAAGAATCAGGCATCTGAAAACACCTTTCCAGTTACACAGTTGATCCTGATTCTCCAACGTAAAGTATATGCATTATCTTTGCAGACTTCATTTGTAACAATATATTTTAATCTGGAATTTTGTCGCAATTATTTCTTAAACTAAGATTTAGGGGTCTTTGCAGCCTTATACCTTGTTCTACTCTTTCAGTGTAAAACAGCTCTTTAGAAGAGGGCAAGTTGAAATGCACCAGTCCAGCATTATTGTCATACTTTTTTTCCAGTTCTGATGCTTTTAACCTGTCTTTCCTTCCCTCAAAAATTAGGAATGCCCATAGAAATGGATAATCATAGAATCATATGTGTAATATATATGTTATGCTTTCATAAAACAAAATTAGTTTCTATATCAGTTTAAATGCTTTAGCCTTTTGAAAGCAGGAACAATTTTACCGGAGATAGATTTTCTTTTTAGAATAAGGAATTTGTATGCCAAATTTGAGCTGCTGATTTTGCATCATGCACATGCAGGCTTAGTCCCCCTAACTGTCTTTTTCCTCTTTTGAAGGTTTTCCTTTATTTTTCATTTCAGAGGAAGACAAGCTGTAAGTGTAGGTTCCCTTTCCTGATTGTTAAAATTAAGTGGAGAAAAAGAATAATACTTCATACCTTGTAATCATTCAGCTTCCCTACAAATCTACTGTTCTCTTCTGCCTTGCATCAGAGTTTGATGTTTCCTGTGTAGGTGCCAGTTAGATGCTACCACTAGTTTGTATTAACTTTGTTTAGATAGCAACAGCTGACTTTAGGAGTCCTGGGACGCTGATAGCTCTGTTACATACAATGATTTTCATTCGTGATCTACCTGCTCTTTGCTCTGCTCGAATACCTCTGCATGGTATACCAGTTAACTTAACAAAGCATCCTCCCCATAGCAGGTGGCTGTTGACCACATTGTAACAAAGTTGACAGAAAACTGGAGGGTGGGGTGGTTGTGCCCTGTCCGTATTTCCTGCCTGTCAAGAGATTTCCTCTGTCTCTGGTGCTTAGCATTTTAATCATTAAAGCCAAAATGTTTAAATTTGTGCCCATACTATTCTAGTTTTGGCAGGACATAGCTCAGGGAGAGAGTATTTTTTTTTTTTTTGTATGTGAAACGGATTTTATTCAAACTATTTCCAGCTATTTTCTTGCATTGCCAGTTTTTAACTGTTGTAAAATGGTAAGGTAAGTAGCCATTCCTAATCTAACTAGAACTTAATGATACCAACTGGTACTCGAGTATTCAAACATGCAAAGCAAATAATTCTTATTAATAGCCAAGCCAAAGTTATGGAGTACATAGCCATATGTCAAACCAAGAATTATATTTTTAAGTATTTTTACCCACTTCCATTTCAATGATGGGGTCGGATCCACCATGTATTATTGCAGTCAGTTACAAAAAGGAAGAACCATTGAATACATTTAAGAGAAATTAATCATCTCCCTACATAGCACAGTTACTGTTGGAAGTTGTTAAATGTAGAGGAACCACCTTGCTATGTAAGCTCTTTTAATTTTCCTCCCCCACACATGATTTTTTTTAAAGAGCATCCTTGTGAGTTGCATTTGATTAGGAGTTGTCATTTGCACGCTCTGATTGTGAGCACTCTGACAAGGGCAAGCTTTCAGCGCTCTTCATTTTACCCACTCTAAATTGAATTTCAGTGTTTGTAAAAAGTGTGAAATTTGCCAGAAATATAAGAACGTCTTGCAGTTTCAGCTTCATAGTTGTCTCTCCTTTTGATTGCAAAGGAGAAAGAGTACTGAGAGTAGTAATACTTTTGGCAGGTCAGTGGCGGCTTGCTTCTGGCCACATACTGCCAGGGAAAACAAATACAAAAGGAACCTCATATGAATGAGGCCTAATTGTTCCTGCATTTAATTCTACTGAAGATAATACTGACTAAATGGGTGGACATATATGCTTGTATGCACCTTGTAGGCAGTTTGACAAAGATGAGGGAAAATCAGAAAAACTGAGCACAAATATTTTTCTAAGCAAAAATATTTTTTAAATTAGCAGTATTTCTTAAACATTTTTAACATTTTTTTAAAAGCATGTTTTTTATGTAAGTGCAGATAAGACTAGCATGTTGAGCTGACACAGTAGCAGTGAACTGTCACTCAGTTCTTTCAGAGTCGGGTCTTTTAATTTATTCTGGTCCTTCTTCCCTTCAGCATGTATCCTGCTAGTTGCTAGGCAACCATGATTTTTACCGCACATGATTTTTATGTGGTAGTTGCTGTGGTTATTATTTTCTAATTACTAAAGTGGGGACAGGGATTAAAATGAGAGTTGCATTAATAATTACTAATTTTCTCCTGTTGTATCCACAACACAGCCATTTGAGGTTATGTAAGAAAAGGTCACACTGATTTACAATACAGATGCGCATATACAAAGGGAGTAGAAGATAATATTTCTTTGTGAGAGGAGGTTCTATGAAAATGATAGAACAGAATAAGCTGTTATTGATCTGAGTAGAAAAAATCAGGCACTAGTCTTCTGTCTGTTACATATTTCATGCCCTTAATGCTTTTTCTTTGACAGCCTTAAATGCTTCTTAGTAATTAATTATAACAAGGAAAAGCTTGAAGGTTTTCTGTGGCATTCTTAGTTTAATAGCCTGTGTGAACTAATCACAGTTGCCTAGATTTATATATTGAAAATAGGGTATTGCTGTTTAATAATTTGCTACTCATATTTTTAATATTAAATACAATATAGGGGTGGGTGTGTCGGTATAAAAAGAGAAAAAAATTATATAGCCATGAGACAAAAAGCTCTACAATCATCAGGAGCTTTTAAAATAGGACAGGCATGCTAAACATGTTCTAAAATTTGATCAAAATTAGATTATTTGTAGCTATTTTCTTTATACTGAAATAATTTTATTTGTTGTTAGATTCTGAAGTGTAGTGGAAGCAATGCCAGTATCAGCGGTTTAGTATTTTTTTTTCAAGTAGATATTTCTGTTAAAAGAAAGCTGCTGAAGTTTAAACATAGCAATGGTAACTCAGTCCTTCTGCATAGCAAATCCAGATTCATACTGCACAAAGTTTTGAAAGCAAGTTTTCACACTTTTAAAAGTATTAGCTTACATCTATATCATATGTCAGCATATTGCACAAATTTATTAAAACACCTAAGTTTGTGAAGTCAAGCACACAGAAAAATAGGATGTAACAGAAACAGGGTGGACACCTAATGTGCTTTCCCTCAGGAAAGTATGTTACAGTATGCTGTGTAATGGCATGACAATGTACTGCTTTGCTTTGCTTTTCCACAGGACTAGTGGCTTGCATATACAAGGTGGGCACTGATCACTTAATGAATAGCTGAACTCCCCCCAGGCTTCTTTATAATGTTCATAAGGTGTCTGAATGTTTTGCAGGCACAGAACTTTTTTCACGTCATTTTATTCTCATTTTACAAATGAGGAATAGAAACTTAAATTTTAAGACACCGTTTGGGCACCAGAGATCTGATTTCTCAGAGGACTTAGTGTTCTATAGTTTCAGAACAAACTTCATTGATCTCAGTTGCAGCTGTGAGTACTCAACACTTCTCTTTATTAACAAAAAAAAAATAACGTGCAAAGAAGCAGAAACACCTGTTAATTTAGTCAGTTGTGTAGTGTGTACTTAATGCATTGCTTTTCCTTGTATTGCTTCCAGTTTCTCTTTGAGAGGGCGATCTGAGATAAAGGCAAGTTCTGTCATGTGGCATGAGATGGTCACTCACATAGATCATTAACAAGATTGGTGCCTTTAAATCCATAGTATAAACACCTTCCACTGTGACAGGGGAAGTAGGAAAGTAACGAATTTGTCTGGTGTGAATCAGTACTGAAGGAGAAGGGACGTGCAGTGGCCTGAGTTTCACAATTATTTGCTGGCAGAGAAAAATTATAAGACTTGGGATGACAATTATGTGTTTTTTTAATGATTTCGTTTCTTTCAGTAACAGGGTACTTGCCAAATACATTAGATCTGTTGGGTGAAATTGCTAGTAACTGCCTGGAGTGTGAGGTGCAGGCGATCTGTTGGGCTATCTACCCCAACTGCTGTACGGGGTAGAGAGATGTCACTCTCACCTTCCCTGACAGGCATGCACAGTACACCGCCTGGTCTCACCATGCAGCAGCAGCCCCCAGAGGTGCGTTCATGCATGTGCCATAATCTTGCTGTAACCTAGGAGGCAGCCTGGCAGTTATTGCTAAGCAGGCAAAGGGAACAGCTTCTGCTGCTGCAAGTCAGACGGAAGTTGTCAGGATGAGTCAGAGTCTTTTGGTTTCTAGGTTTGCATTGCATGGAAAAATATTCTAGCTGGCAGTTGGTGCCCAGGATATCAGTTCAATAACACTGATTGGCAAGCTGCAATTAGAATGTTTGCATTCTTCTCCTCTCTGATGCAAGGTATATAAGGAGCAGCAGTGTCCCAGGACTAAACAGAGAACAATAAGAAATCTTGCATTAAGTAAACAACAGCTACTTAGGAAATTGTTTGTTCCTACTTGTTCATTGGTCTATCAGGTCCATAAGAAAAATAGTATCTCCTCAAATTCTGATGCCACTTCAGGTGTTAATAAATGCCTAAGATATAGTAGGCATTCGTGACTTCCATAAAGGGCAGAGCTGTTCTGTGCTTTTTGTCATTCTCCACAGCAGAATTGCCTCAGTTAACCTTCAATTCAGTTTCAGTTTAATGTGGCTGGTAAGATCCCACACCACTGTGGAGGGTGACTGCAGGAGAGAAGCTCAGGTGGAGAGCAGGACTTGGCAGCCTTCTTGCCCAACTCTTGTAAAGGTTTGATATTCCTCAGCTAACAGCCGAAGACGCAAATGAGAAAACAGGTCCTTTTTAGAGTAGCTGCAAGAGAAGGAAGCATGTGAGTGTGGGCTGGGAAGTGCTTGTGAATGCTATGTGCAGTGAATTACAGTTCCTTTCAGCAGAGTTTTTTTCTGCTACTTTGTGGGAAAAATGACAGGCACACAGGAGTGGGGAAAAAAAAAAAAAGACTAAGCCCATAAGTGCCACCAATGCATTTCCTCTCCAGGTGACTTATAGCCATGTATTACTTGCAAAGCCACAAATAAGAAGATTAAAAAGACTCCTCAATTTGGAAGTGTTAAAATAACTATTAATAAAGGATGAACAATGGGAAATCTGGAAATCTTAGAAATTCTGAACACCTGTAAGTCGTAGGCAATGTTCCTAGAGTGTGAAAGGTTTTTAGATAACCCGTCACTGTATTTTAGATGACCGAAGAAGTACAAATGGCAGTAGTGATTTTCAATAAAGTTAAAATGATCTTCCCAGAAACCTAACAGTCATTAGTAGAAGTTAATAATTTTGTTGTTGTTGTAGCATCTAGTTAGTCTGATAGCAATCAGCATCTGGTATAATGGAAATCAGTATTAACAAATTGTTTGCTATGATGAGGAGGTATGAAACAACTATAAAATAATCAAGAAGATGATAAACATATAGTGACAGGAGGAACACTGGCTAAAAACTATAAAACAAAGCGGAGAGAAGGATAAGACTGTACTCGGCAATGTACTACAGAACTCAGATTCAAATCCTCATCCTGCTTCCATAAAGCCCCTTACACATATGATCCTGTAATGATGGTGATGTGTTAGGACAACAGCACGAAGGATATGTTTCGAATTGTAAATTAATTATCTGTACCAAATCTAAAAATCAGAGCAGGGTTCAATTTCTAATTCTTTGGAAGAAAAATTTGTTCTTTTTCTTTTTTTTATTTTTATGTTTTCTTTTTAGATTGTATCTGTGTATGTGGTTTTTGTCAGAAAGTTGTAGTAATTCTTTGCACTGTGGGATTGTTCTTCTCAACAGCTCAGGACGGCAGCTAAGTGAAGTCTTCATTCAGCTCCCGTCTAGGAAAGAATTACCAGAGTATTATGAATTGATTAGAAAACCAGTGGACTTCAAGAAGATAAAGGTAAGAACCTTTTTTGGAAGTGGAGATTCCTCCATTTCTTTTTGTTGTACAGAAGGGGGAGCATGAAGTCATCATTAAAACTACAACAACATGAATATTCATGTACCTGTATTTGTGACTTGGATTTTAAACCTTGTTACACACCTTGCTAGGAATTTTGGTTAGTGTACGTTGCAGTATATCGCTGTAATTTCAAAGTCAAATCAAAATGTAGTGGTGTGACATGAACGACACTTTCAGAGGTGACATCTTAGTGTCTTTTTCCAAAGACCTAATTGTGAATCTGTAAGCACATCTTTGGTAAAAGCACAGTGTTTGTGAACGTTTAATGGTTCAGGGGAATATAGCCATCCCTAAACTAGCATCACATCTTGGAACAGCCAGGTCAGATCCAAACACAGTTTGGCAGATGGGGTTTAGGCAGCTTGTTGCACATTAGGTGATGTCATAACTCTATGACTTTAATTCATGTCACAGCTTATTTTGTTTCTGTGCTAGAAGGGAGAAACTGGAACTCCTTTTACCAAAAGAGCTCCATTTCTGTTGCTTTTGTCCCTTCCAGTTCACACAGCAATTGCTTAATTTATACTCTCTTACCCTGGTGTATTTTTTGAGTAATGTGTTAACAATACGTTAACAATAAAGACTGACTTTGTTTGTTTTAAACAGATACTTGTCTTGATGCTTAGGTAAAATTTCTAGAGAGAAAGCTTTTAATGTATTGAAATCAAATATTAATTTAGTGTCCTGTTTGCTGTTCTTCTTTCTGCACCACTGCGCATCTGTACTTCATTTCCTCAATAAATGCAACAGGAAAGAATTCGCAACCATAAGTATCGGAGTCTTGGAGACTTGGAGAAAGATGTCATGTTGCTGTGTCACAATGCTCAGACATTCAATCTGGAGGGATCACAGGTCTGAATGAACCACTTTGTGTCAAACATACAGGTTTCCCCTACCTAATGTTTTGAGTGCTTGTGGATTATTATACTGTGTGTACAAACCCTGTTTTTTAATTCTTACTCTGAATACAGAAGAGTGCCCAGATTCTTAAAATCATCCAGGATTCACTGGACACAGCTCCAGTGTGTGCATGCAGAGAAATTGATTTTGATTTTGACTCTAATTCTGAGATCACTGTTTTTTTCCTCATCTGTGTGTAGTTTAGAGCTGCTGTAGGACTATTTGAATCTATGGCAAAAGGCAGTGCATGTAGAGCGATACACGAGCTTGAATTTACCACAGTGGGTGATAGAAGGAGCACATGTAACAGTACAATTTAGGACAGGCTGTTGAGGAAATACTTTGTAGCCTGCTCTTCTGTTCTGCTAATGGAAGATGCAAATTCAAGGTTTGTCCAGCAGTAAAGCATTGTGTATGAAGCTTTATACTCTCTGAACCCTCTGGTAAGTTTATTTTAATGTTGAAAGATCAGTTTCCATTTTAAGAGACAGGATTTTTGTAGATAAGGTCCAAATAGTGTGATGCAAACACAATATTAAATTGAAACAGAGAACATTAAGACAGCTCCTGTAATGTGAAAGAGGAAAAAGGTTATATTAAAAGAAACCTAAGTAAAAGTAAGCTGAAGGCTGATGCTGCCAATACTAATGCATCCTTTAAATTCCTGAACGCTACTGATGTTCCTTTCCTGAACTGGGGAGTTTGTATTAAAATTTGAGAATTAAAAACTAAAACTAGCATGCAATTAAATATTAAGGATTGTTAAATACACGTTATAATTTTGTGATTTTTTTTTTTGTGTCTAGAGACAGATAATTTTTCTGTAATACATATCTGCAGTGTTTCTACTGTCTTCAGTTATATGGAAACAACCTATAAACAAATCAGCTAAAAATATTTTAATAAGAAAAATAATGATGATAGGAAGCATGAGACAATATTTTTCTGCATATCCAAATTTAAATTGCCAGTTTACTCCTTACTGCTTAGTGTGGCTCTTTAGTCACATAGCAGTAAAATAGCTATAAATACTGGAAGATAACAAATGCAAAAGAAAAAAAAAACCCACACACACCAAAAAAACACAACAACCACCGAAAAGTGAAGGAAAGCTAATACCAAAAAGTGTCACCAAGACTTTAGAAAATGGTAAAAGTTCGTAGCGGAGGTAAAAAGAGACACAGAAAAATCAGTAGGTAAATTGGAAAAGTGATGAAATTATTCTCATTGGAATGACTCAAGTTGCTGATGGGTCTCTTGTTAGGCAGAGGTGGTAGAATTGACAGGAATAATCCTGAGTGGGTAGAAATGTTCAGTAGATATTGCTGCTCTGTTTGGAAAGAACCCAACCTGTATCAGAGAGTTCCAGTATAATTTTCCATTCCAGTGTACCAACATTAATTACCAGAGCCAAAAACTCACATCTTAGACTTTGGGGATTTTTTTGTTATGTTTTTTTTTTTTTTCTGCTAAGTTCTTATACCATTTATTTTGGTTTACAGTGAATTGCGGGACACTTCTGCAGCAGTTCTTCCGTTTTTAAGGCTGCCTCATGTTCTTTGTAATAATTCGGGTCCACCTTTGCTCTGAAATACCAGTTCACTTCAGTAAACTACATCACTTGAGTGTGCACCCAAAACGAAAAATTCAGGCAGTTGTTTAAGTACACAGTGACTTTGAGTGAAATTCTGTGTGTTCATTCTGTTAGTATGATGCATGCTGCTTTTCCTTGGAGCAAAGCAGTTCCACCTGAGCTGGAACCTTCTGAGGGTTTTTCAGGGAGGGACAGACTTTGTGTTTTGAGGCTTCTGTCCTCAATGTAACCTCAGTGATTTGAAAAGTTTTTCATGTTGTAAGTAACGGTCAAATGAAACACAGACATGTAAGGGGGTAAAAATAGTATGTGTCTATTGAAACAGAAGATTTGTCATGAATGTTGTCACTTGTCATGAGGTTCTGTTGTCATTGCTTCTCCCTTTCTGAAGGAAGTTCCACTGTCATTGCTGCTTTTTTTTTTTTTTTATAAAAAAAACCTGTTGCAATTTGATTTTGGTCAAAATAGGAAAACTTCTATTTGTGCAGCTTTTCCTGCAGTAGCACCAGTTTTTTTTCTGGATCAAAATAGATACTGACTATTACAAATAGTTCCACATTAAGAAGGTTAAAATAATTTTTTAAAACCCTTTATTTCCTTAGGAAATTCTGTTTAAAAGTCTGGGTCACAGTGATACCTTAAATATATAGTGACCAGCGTTAAAAATTATAATGTATGCATCCTTAATTCTTTTTGTCTTAGAAAAGTGTTTGGGCTGAGAAAGGGCAGCAAGGTTAGTTGAAACACACATTCCTAAGAACAATGGAATGCTAGGCCTATGCATAAGAAAAATAAATGATCCTTGGGAGGAACTCAGGGACTTCTATTGATAGCTGACTTGAAAAGAAGTAGGTATAAGAGAAAGTCAATAATCATATGACTTTGAGGAAGAAAGCTGTGTGGACTCACAGCCCACTAGTGTCATAAGACAATAGGAGAAAAGCCTTTTCAATACATTTGTGATCATTATCTATATGTCAAGAAATTTTACCATGGTCAAGAGCAGTCAGACATCTCATAATAAAAAGGAGAGGTACTTACAGAATGGGGAACAATCTGCAGTGAGAAGCAGTTTTTCCTGGAAAGGACCTGGTAGTCAAGTGAAAAAAGAGAGATTGCATGTTTCATGTAAAGTATTCTGAACAAAGTTTTTGTAATTAATTTTGTTGAACCTGCAAAGCATTAGAACAGTTTTGTCAGTTCTAACATACCGATTGAAAGTCTGTAATTTAGCCAAAGGAGGAGTATGACAGCCAAGGTAGTTCAAGTGATGATGATGAAGAAAACCATCTATGACTCTGGACCCTTCCATTAACAATCCTTAATTGTCTAGTGCTGAATTGTCCAGTGCTTGTCTTCTGATGTTTTACAAAATAAAATGCACAAGCTCATTTGTTAAGGTGATTATAAAGTCCCAGATACTCAGTAAGACAACAAGATTTTAACTGTGATAATCTAAGCATGTTAAAAGCCAAATGTAGTGGTCTCACTCTTGAGTCCCTTCATGCTTGAGGTTAAAGAGAAAATCTGATGTACCCAAGCTACTTAGCAAGCTACAGAATGTTTGAGAACAGGTGCTAAGTTTAAAACGAGCACTGATTATTTTTTTTTTTTCAGTCTTTGTAGGTCTGAGAGGAGGGAAGGAATGAACTGCTTAGGATAAATTATTTTCCTTGTAGCCACTTTGGATTTCAGAAAGAACTAAGAATAATTAACATGAGGGTTAGCCATTTGTCGTTATCAACTGTATTGCTAGACTATTACCCGTTTTTTAAATTAAGGTGCTTACTGTTGGTGTCTGTTGCTTTGACAGTTTTTCAAGGCTGTTATGATCTAATGGAAATACACAATAGTTTCTGGGGTAATAAAATAATACATAAAACACTCTAACTGGAAATTTTAGATGTAATACATTTTAGAAGTTGTATTTTTGTGGCTCACTATTGATAAATTTCTTCATTTAGATCATGAAAAATTAATGTTGGCATTTCTTGTAAAATTCATGCAACAAGCATTGTTACTCAGTATTTGAAAAGGCCATATACTCTGGGTTTGGACTGAAAATTAAGGTCTATGCTGTGAATTTTTTATATTGCTTGACTTTACAGTTCTGACATAGGTTTGTATTCATACTGTAGATCTATGAGGATTCCATTGTTCTTCAGTCTGTGTTCAAAAGCGCGCGACAGAAGATTGCCAAAGAGGAAGAAAGCGAGGATGAAAGCAATGATGATGAAGATGAAGAAGAAGAAGAAGAATCAGAATCAGAATGTGAGTCCCCTACTCTAAATACTGAAAAGAAAGTGCATCTGGGGATGGAAGGGGAAGTTTTCCATCTTCTGCATGGAAACTGATTTTAAGGGTCTATTTTCTGTTGGTGAAAATAACTTCTTACTTAGTTTGCTACTTTGGGTGATAACATTGAGCTTAAATCTTTTGGCTGTATGTTCTGGCTATACCTCTTAGAGTATAGTAAACTATTTTTAAGCCAGAAACAAATAACAGAGGTGCTTTGTGGAAGCAGGTCTGACTGGCCATAAGTGAGTATAAACCCTTCTGGTTCTGTTCATATTATTTGTAAATAGAAGTGGCTGGAAAGGCCAGAGACAGTCTTCACCCACTTTCTGAATCCCTTAATTTCACTTTCTGCCACTCGCACCTGTCTGCGCATACTGTCCAGCTACCCCATCTGTCTGGTTACAGGAACTGTAGTACTTGGCCCTGAGTTACTCTTCCACGTACATCACGTGGGTGTGCAAGTTATGCGGCTTCGGCTGTTTGTTTGGAAATGAGTGGGTATTCTGGAGTCAGGAATTTAACATGTTCTTCAGAAAGGTGTCAACTCAAAATTTGCCAGTCACCTCCACATAGCATTTCTGTAGTTCAAAATATATTAAAAAAAAGTCTGTTGGTACAAAGGATAAACATTTGAATGTGCAAGGAAGAAAATATTCTTAGATCTTCTCAAAGGACCATATACTACCTGCAGACACCATGCATTCTGAGATGTGCATGGTTGACTTAATGTTACTCTTTATAGTTTAACAGAAATTATTGTTAAAACTATCAAGAAATAGAGAAGTAAAAGTACATACCTCTGCTTCATTGTTCCACAGCCTAGAAAAAGAACAGAGGGGAATATCTTTTCAGGCTGCTACCAGGGGTGAATTTCTGTGAACTGAGATAGAGTTTAAAAGTTGATAAGTGAAAGTCACATTTATGTATGCTGTTAAACTTTTTGCAGCAAAATCAGTGAAAGTCAAAATCAAGCTTAGTAAGAAGGATGAAAAAAGTCGGGAGAAAGGAAAAGGCAAGAAGAGACAAAGCCGGACAAAAGCCAAACCTGTCGTGAGTGATGATGATAGTGATGAGGATCAAGATGAAAATGTAAGTTTTGTTCACTGAGACTGTGGAAGTGGTTGCAGTGATTGCGTCTCTGCCCTGTCCTGCTTGCTGTCAGAATTTCCAACTATTCATGCTTCAGCACATTTTTTATCTGTATTGATCATCTTGAGAGAATTGGGAGGGAGTGTTAACTGTATATGGGTGTGCTTGTGAGATCTGGTCCCAGTCCTGAAAGACATTAAAGTCTAAGAAGTTTTGAGCTTATTTCTTGGAGCTGTTCCTACTTTCATTGAACCTTTACACCTATTTTCTTTTGTCCACAGACAAAAACCTCTTAGCTTCATTGATTCCTCACACCCCCACCCCACACTCCACCCCCCCACCCCACCCCCCCCACCCCCATCCCCCGGGTGCTTCTACTGTTGCTACAAATGAAAACAGATCTCTTCCCAGTTGTTTTTAAATAGTTGGGTAGAAAGAAAGATCTGGTGTTTCCTGACTCTGAGTCTTTCCTTCTCTAAAGAAGTCTATAGCAATTAAATGTAATGCCATGAGAGAGAAATATTAGATAACATGGTACCTTTCTTAAGGCTATCTTGATTTGTCAGTTTAACTGTAGTTTTTCTTCCTTATACTTTTTTTCCTTCTTTAACAAATTCCACAGACTAGCTGGCAAAGAATTTCTGACTTGTCTTGTGTCTCTTACCTCTAGGACCAGTCGGAAGCAAGCGGAAGTGATGATGAGTGATCCATAGGGTTTATTTTCTTGGCAGAACTGACCCCTTCCCCTTCTCTTCTCCCTTCTCCTATTTTACACCCAGTGAATTCATTTTGTCAAATAGACATTGGGTTGTTTCTGTATTCTCATTCTCTATAAATTAGCTCTAGGGTAGTGCCAGACAAACATATGATATCATGGTGTAAAAAAAGGACAAAAATGTAACATATTGTGACCAAATGGGCCTCAAAAGATTTAAAAACAAAACAACAACTAAAAAAAAAGCTTTTGATGGAAAATGTGGGTGGATAGTATATTTCTGTGAGCTGGCTTTAGCTTGGAGATGGTTTGATTGTGCCTATCATTTGATAGGATGTTTTTCAGTGGCATCAGAAAGACAAAAAAAAAAAAAAAAAAAAAAGTCTTTTGTAGCATTGATATAACCAGGAGAAGCCATTAAAAGCCACTGGTTATTTTATTTTTCATCAGGCAGTTTCAAAAGTTTTAATTTGTTCTGCATTGGTTTTTTTACACTGTGGTACATATATGCAACTTTGTTTAATAGCTTATAAATGTACAGTAGTTAGCCTTCATCCACCTTGTCCCATATACGTTTTTCCACTTTATGCTTGACGATCTTCAGAAAAGTGCTTTTTGAATTGTATCAAATTTATGGCTACTGTAAACTTTGCTTAACTTTTCTTTCCTCAATTAAAAAAGTTGGGTTAAAAAATGCTATTGAATATTGCAATCTATATAGTGTAATGGACGGCTTCTTTCATCAGCCTGATCTTCTATGTTACCAATATGGATTATCACCTTTTCCCTAAAGTGTACTTAATCTTTGCTTTCTTTGCACAATGTCTTTGGTTGCAAGTCATAAGCCTGAGGCAAATAAAATTCCAGTAATTTTGAAGAATGTGGTGTTGGTGCTTTCCTAATAAAGAGATAATTTAGCTCAATAGATGCAGCCTTGTGTTATGAGTTCCACAAAAATCTTTTTATAGCAGGGACAAAAGGGCAGGAATGTCTCCTGTAGAGAGGTCCACTGTGGTCTGTCCTGAATGTAAAATCAGAACTCATTCAAATACCATAGAAGTATCTTCAGAGATGGAGAGAAGATATGCAATGCATGTTAAAATACGACTAATAAAACTGAAGTAGTAAAATAACACTTAGTAAATAATGTAAAATAATGCTTAGTTTTAGCAATTTCACACATTTCATTCCCAGTGTGTGCTCCCTGTGAATGGAAGACCCTGTGTTTCACAGAGATACCACTGACTTCAGAGGGACACACTGATGAGACCAACGTCGGAAGCAGCTTTGCAGAAAATGACCTGGTGGTCCTGGTGGGCACCAAGTTGAACGTTAGCCAACAGTGCACCCTTGTGGCAAAGAAGGTTAACAGTATCCTGGACTGCTTTAGGAGGAGCCTTGCCAGCAGGGTGGTGATCCTTGCCCTCTACACAGCACTAGTGAGATATATCTGGAGTGCTTTGTCCGGGGTGGGGCGGGCTCCCAAGTAGAAGAGAGGCATGGACGTACTGGAGCAAGTCCAGTGAAGGGTCACTAAGATGGTTAAAGGACTGGAGCATATGACATACAAAGGGATGCAGAGAGAGCTGGAACTGTTCAGCCTGAAGAAGAGAAGGCTCAAAGGCACCTCATCAAGGTAATTAGTGTCTGAAAGGAGGGTGCAAAGAAGGCAGAGCTGGGCTATTCTCAGTGACAGGACCAGAGGCAGTGGGCACAGACTGAAACACAGGTTTCCTCTGAGCATTAGAAAAGACTTTTACTCTGGGGGTGACTGAGCCCTGGCACAGGTTGCCTAGAGAGGTTGTGGAGTCTCCCTTCTTGGAGATATACAGAAGCTGCCTGGACATGGCCCTGAGCGACTGGCTCTGGGAGGCCCTGCTTGAGCAGAGGGCTTGGACCAGATGACCTCCAGAAGTCCCTTCCAACCTCAGCCACTCTGTGATCCTGTGATACAAGTTTGCAGAAGCCATTCTGTCTCCCGTGACAGTTTCATAAGACCATATATAAATGTTATTTTTTCACTTCAAAATGAACAAAGTCTACCAACCCATTATGCATGACAAGAAACATCTGGCAGTAGGCTTCAGTCACTGCTGGCCTAGACTGGCAACTTAGATGTAAAAGGCACAGTATCATGTTACCCATCCCCAGGGTGCCTGGTGACTTTGCAGTGACCCAGTTTGATTTATTTTTCAAGAACTCATTATTTACAGATGAGTGTTCAGCTGAAGAATAAAATGAACCAAGAAGACCCAACACCTCTGTGAAAAATGAAAGTAACTTTTTTTTAAATCAATAACTATAAGCCGTATGAGGATATCGGTTTCAATGACGAAATACATTTGAATTCTTAGCTGCAGTTTTTGTTTTATCAGGTTTAAGTAATTTCAAAATATTTTCTATTTCCCCTCTGAGTTTCAAGAAAAAATGCAATTATTTTTATCATTAGGTTAAAATTGATTTGTGATTGTTAAGTTGTGCCTATGCCTCTGCTGCGATTGGTCCTGCTATTTTGCTTAGGATTTTAATTTGTTTCTACCCAGAGTGATCTTTTAATTGTTATCTTGCTCTTTCTCTGTATGAATTTATTGCATTTTGCAAGATGAGGGTACCAGATATGCTGGTAATCTCAGCATATCACTATATGAAGAAGGTTCTAGCTAAATTGTTGTCATACGTAACCTTCCAAATTTTTTACACGACGAGGAGGAAATCTTTTTTTTAAGGTAGGTACAAATCCATGATAAAGATGGAAGCACACTTTTTCTTTTACAAGATTCCCTTTCTAGTACAAAGTTACATGCAAAGCTCTTGGAATGCCTTTTGGACAATATACAAATAAAAGCACAATGCTACAATCCATATGGAGGGAAATTAACTCATTTCCTACCTTAATTTCAGCAAATTGTCTCATAAAATTGGAAATGGTGTAGCTTTGAGGAAGTTAAGCACAGTGAAGTAAACAGAGGGAGGTTTTCTTGTTGCATCTGCGTCTCCTGGGAAGTATACAGCAGTGTAAGTGGGCCAGATGAATAACATTTAACAGCTTTTATACATTTCAGGTGCTATTAATATTCTTTATTTTCTCACACCTTCTGAAAGAAACAAAATGGACTAAACTCATTAATATAAATGGCTTCCTGCTTAAATGTGTTTGGTCAATGCAAAGTATTGCACTGTTTTCAGTGCTATGTTTTCAGACTGCCTTTCTCACTGCTCACTTGGTTCATGAATAAAGCTGGCAGTTCAGTGATTTCTGAGGCAGAGAGACACGGCTGGGTGTGTCATTGCAAATACTGCCACAGCTGCTGTGCACTGTAAGACAAAGGCACAGCTGATGCAGTAGTAAGCCTCAAAGTGGAGTGCAATTATTAAGCTGTTGGCACATGCTCAATCCTGTCAACTACCCAGGCAGGACGTTGATAGCTCTATTAATAATGCACAGTCTACGGTCACTTTTTCATTAAAAATGCTTGGACAATAGGGTTTACTTGAACACAGCGTCTAGTCTAGAAAACAGGTCAGATCTTAAAAACGAATTTAGAAGTTTTTATAAAGGCATTTTCAGACTGGTCTCTTACTTTCCCCTCTGCTCATCCCCTGAAATATTCTAAAATTCCTGCAAAAAAAAGTCCATTCTCGATTTTGAATAGGGACTTGAATTGCAAGCTGAAACATGAATGTAAATCAAGTTCTGTAGGTTCACAAAAGGGGATAGCAAAAGCATTTATGTGTGTGTTGACTGTAAGGAAGAAGGGGAAATCGGTTCAGTGCAGGCGAAGAGGTGAATGACACACAATTTTGACTCCATTGCAGTAGAATTGTATGTCATATTAGGAGTCACTCACCTCTAATCTTGCTGTGCCGCACAAGGGATAGACGGTAGATGAGACAGAAAATAAGGGGAGGATGTGAAACAAGTTACCAGTCAGCATTTCCCTAGTTCTATTTTACTGAAACTGGACATCCCATTCAGTGGGGACAGAACTTTTTACTTTGGGACTGTGCATTCATGTTTAAACATCAAGGACCATGCTTATGCTTGGGGTAACTTTGTTAATTAAAATGAAAACCAAAAATGCCAGGAAGGATTATCCAGAGGTAGCGTGCTTATTCTCTTTGAGGGAAGTCAGAAAGTCAGATTTTATCCAACGATTATATGACATATGTTTTGTGTCATACTTTAAGTTAACTGGAGGCTGCAGCATCACTCTCTTGTTTCCCTTTAACAACCCAGAACTCACCCTCTTAGATGAGATGTGATTGGTGCAGGCATATCTCTACTTCTTTTTGATGTGGAGGTCACACCTCCTTTCCAGGCACTAGTCCTTGTCTCTCCATTTGCTTTACTTATGAGGGTTGTGAATATGGCAATATTTACCATACTTCTGACCCTACATTCACACAGAGATAGGTCTGCTGAAGAACATGTTGAATTCTCTGCCTTGATCTGATACTGTTGTGAGGTAAAATATTCCCCTGCCTCTTATAAGGAGCTTGTATTTCAATCTAGATGGTATTTCACCTCTGTCCTTACAGCAGACGTGCTAAGAAAATAATTATTCTCCAATTAGATGATGACAGCTTGTGTTTTCTTCCTGCATATACCAAGTTGGTGTCAAAGGCTGAATCACAACAAATAACTGCAAAGTGAATTTCTTGCATTTTTGAAGTGACCATAAGACTTGTTTTGGAAGTTATACTTGATACAAGGACCATTTTCATGACAAATTTCAGCTCGGGCAGCTCCTTCCTGAGTTTGTGCTTGGTATTCCGTGTCATATTTTCACAATCCATTGCCGTGGTGACATATGCTGATGCTTTTACCACTTTTATCTGTTTTGATGGTCTTGATGGTTTTAAGCTATGTATTGCATCATCTGCTACCTGTGAATATAACTGTTACATCAGCTGTCCTCACATGAGGAGGTGGAGATTAAAATATAGGGAAGACCCCAATGCTAAGACATTAATTCACTGCAAATGAAAGAGAACTATCTATATACCAAACATTATTTTCTTTCTCTGAAACAGCCATAGTTTCTAGTGGAGGTGAATTTATGTCCATTTGTATTATTTGTATTATGGTTTATATCCCATTTGACTGTAGTAGTATCTATTATGTGCATTCTCCCTTTGGGCTTCCAGCAGAGTCGTTCTTCTGTCCATCCCCTTCTATTGAAATCAGTTTTATATGCACTTGGATGCCTTACAGACTTGAAGAAGTGACTGCTTCATTATGCAGCTCTACTTCCCATCTCCTTTGTCCTTCTAGCAAGAAATGAGAGGGAGAAGGAGGAAAAAGGCATTGCCTGGCCATTCATTTAGGGGTTCTCATTTTCTGAGACCAGGACACCTTGTTGCTATTAGTGCTGTTGTCTGCGGGTGCAACCCTAGGGACACGTCAGTGCGCCTGCAGTTCTTGAAGTTTCTTTGAGCAGTTCTTAAGGTCAAGGAACAAAGCAGTGAGGCTGAGTATGTCTGACATTCTGCTGATGCACAAAAGACAGTAAGTGTTCCATGTCAGTGCACTTAAAAGCAGTAATTAAAATAGGTACGTTAAACTTCAAAATTCATTTAAACTACATAAGGGGTATTCTTATCAAAGTAAGAGCATTTTACTTCTGTTTTGGGAACCCTTTTAGACCAACTTCCATCCTGCACCACTGGATGTAGCATTTTATGCTGTTTCTTCATGCCATCCTTACGCCCTACTGTTTCTGTGCGACAGTCAAGATTTAGATCCTGGTCATCCTGAGGGCTTACAGGAAAATCATTTACCTTGCATCATTAATGGAATTCTTCACTACTACCTGGGAATCTGGAAGGTACAGAGATGCTGTGTAGCAGGGCCCATACTAGAATCTAGGGGCATTACACTGATGATTTCCCTGAGATGGACAGGTTAGAAAAAAAAAAAGGCAAAAAAAAGCTTGTCCTATATCTGGCAAGTTGATTATTTCTGCTTAGGAGTAAACAAATTGAAAAGAATATTACTGTCTATTTCTCCTATGTCACTCAGATTTAATTCAAAGCTTCCTCCTGATTCCCAGAACATAAATGCTGGGTTCAGCCCACTTGAGACCAAGCCACCAAGCCGTAGGTTAAAGGGAGAAACGAGTTTATTCTTCATAAATACTCCAGTGACACATTTTTTCTTGGGAGGTGTCATGCGGTTATTCTGTCATTCTGACTGTGTCTGGGGCTGGCGCTCTGCCTTTCCAACTGTGCCAGGTCCTGTTCCAAGTCAGCACCCAAGGCACATTGCTGCTACAGTCCCTGGAGTAGAAACTAATTCAGAGCAGCTCTTCCAGGTGAACATGTTTTCCTGGATAGTGCACAGAGATTAATAAAGGAGGCAAACTTTTGGTAAGACCAATCGTGTGAGTGGGCAGCTCATCAATTCTCAGAGCTCAGGTGAGCACAACCATCTCATCCCCACCTGTGACTCCTTGTTCAATTCAGCAACTAGGGTTGCTGCCTGTTCTGCCTGTGTCACTCACTGTTCCTCTGACCACAGAGTGCTTCTTGCTTCCTTGAGACTGTTTGTTTTAATGGCCTCACAGCTGTCTGATAAGAGATTTCTGGCCTTGGGGAACAATCCCTTTAACTATCTGATAACAGGCAGTCCTGTCTGGCTTTCTCACTGCTTTCCAAGAGCTCGTGGCATTCTCTCTGGAGATATCCGCGTCACTGCTTTCCTTTCTACTTGCTTGCTGCTGTAGGCTCCTTTAATGTAACTCTGTGGGATCAACCAGAGTAACATTAGGTAGGTAGGTAAAGCGTATCACAGAGACTAATCCTGTGAAATAACAAAGGCATCATCCTTACTGTGTAATGGTGTGTTTCACCTCCAGCTACCTCACCTGCCTGAGGCCCATCAAGTGGTCTCCTTGCGGCTGTTCAGCCTTTGGAGTCACTGAGCAAAAAGTGGTCTCTAGTTATTTTTAAAATAAATGAGCTTGCACAGCAAAATATTTCTTAACTTATCCCATAATTGTTTCTGTCCAGACATATGATGAACAAATACAGTGCAAGACAGTGACAGCTTCAAGAAAAGATCATAATTTCAAACTCTGAAAGCACCTACTGTACAGAATTCACACAATTATATTTTCTAAAAAAAAATAAAGAAATTCTTCATATAAGACTTCACACTGTGCTGCTCAAAAAGAGAGCAAAACGTCCCGAGAACTTGCCAGAAGACTGTCTTAAACACATCATGCCCCCTAACCTCCCGCCATCCTTTTCAGCCATCAGCCCCCACCTCAGTCTTGCTGTATGCTTCGGTAATAAGCAATTGGGACCCATCAAATGACAGCCCTGTTTGAGTAACACCGCCTTTATTCATCTGTCCAGCTTAAACTGCAGTGCAGGGAGCATGGTCTTCGGCAAGCACAAGGTCTGACAGTGCGCCATGTGATGTCACTATTTGACTCACTACGGCATTCGGTCCTGAAAAATGCTGGAAAGATAAACATGAAATTTCAGTACATGTTTTTTAACCTTAGTAATACAGAGAGCTACAGAAAATACTGTTCTGTGAAGGCTGCACTCACTGCAGGTGTAAACATTTTCATGAAGGTTACACATGTATTTTCTTTTCCTGTGTTCACTGATGGGGCCTATTTTCCCCTCCAGTTTTTCCAGAAAATACTCTCTGTCTCACACAAATGTGTGAGCTGTCTTCTGATAGCCTTTACACCCAGTAGTCAGTGTCAAGAGTTACCCAATCGTGTCAAAGGCAGTAACCCATTGACTCTGTATTAAATCATCCCTCTTTGGAGAGGGTTTTATTTTGCCTTTAAGATTTTAGATAGAAACGACAATTTTACTTTCCTAAGGGCAAATCCTGGGGAACTTCTAAATGAAAATGAAACTTAGTAAGTGAGGAATGCATGGGAAGTTTAAAAAATACCTACTTTCATGATAAAGTAATTTTTGAGATCTCTGCTGAAGCATCTCTTGCTCTTTAACCAGAAATGAGTTTCAGCCTAATGAAAGGTCTTGCAGACATGCCTTCAGAGGGCTGTGAGGAGCCATGTTAGTCCGCAGAGTCTCTGAAGGCCATGTAGTCTCTCCATTCCAGCAAGGAGTTTCTTTATCACTGCAGGGGAGGGAGGGAGGGGAAGAGAGCCCAAGGAAATCTGCTTTCTCAAGCAACAGACCTCAAACAGGCAGGTCAAGCAGCCAATGCCTTCAGGACTCTGGGCTGGGAGACAGGGAGGTACAATTAACACTAAATTAAATCCCTGGTTCTACTTACGTAACTATTGATGCTTGCATAGATTATTACAAATTGGCAACAAAACCTTTGCTGTAGGAGATACACACCTGAATTTTCATCTTTTGCTTGTAAATGACCCAGTACCCATGAAAATATTTCCAAGTCTGAATGGAAGAAACTACTGTTATAAGCTAAAGAGATATCTTGCTCTTCATGCCCTTCAGTCATGAGTCTTTTTAGATGTCTAGTGCACCTCAGTCACTACCAGGTTTGCACTGAGGATATATGTCCAATAGGAATTTGAGTTATGGTGTCAATATTTCAGGTAAACCAGCAAGCAAATGACAAATAGTGGCAGTTCTTGTCTGAATAAATTCAAGCTCAACTTTTATTTCCTCTAACCTGAACTGAAATTAAGCTGCCAGGCTTCAGATCTTAATATTGATCCTTCGAACTATGTAGTAGCCTGTTTTTATTTTTAATAAACAACGCTCTCTTCTAATTCACATCTACATGACTGCTCCTTCTTTCAAGTGAATAGCGATATTGCATAAGTGGAGTCTAGGTTTTAAAGTCACAACAGGAAATACTTTGGGAGTACCAGCAGTGATAGGACCTACCTGCAAGTCTACAGTGTGTGGAAAGGAGACTATTTTTAATGCTCCAGAGGAAAGAAAGAAAAATCAAACTTACTGGTATTTTGTCTAAAATTCATGCTCTTCTCCTGTAAAGCACGCTGTGATAGGCTTCCATTATAAATAGTATGATGTATGAAAGGAATAGAAATATTCCTGTACCCCTCTGCATTTTTATCTCTATATCTCTGACTTGCAATTTTCTATTAAACCTCTGGACCTGCAGATCAGGATTCACAGTGTTCATGGACAAACACCACAGGAAAGCTGTCCCTCAACCTGGCACTCACTGAAATCCTGATGTAGAAGAGGAGAGAATTACAGCTAACTTGAAGAGAAGTTATGTTATTCATACCATTCTGCACTTTTGTCTTTCCTCTGCCTTGTCTGTGGACTCACAAAACAGCTTTGGAAGGCAACTGTGTATGGTGAGGGTTTATGGTTTTTTTGGGCTTGGGACATGTACTGTCCCAAGGCAGATGAGCACTGTGCTTTTGCTAGCACTCATTCTTCAGCAGAGTCCTCCTAGATCCCAAAACTCCTGTCCGAAGTATCACAAAGTTTGAAATGAATATGTCAAAGATATAGGAGAAATGGGGAAAAAAATAGTCCATTTGCAAAATACTAGAAAAAGCAGTCCTTCAGAATCTTTACTGAAAGACACGAAAAATACATGTTACTACAATTAGAAATAGCAGTATTTACATGCATGCCCCATTACAGAATCATCCTGCTCCACCCTGGATACCAGATTTATATCCTTTCCTTCCCTCTGTTTATGTTTTTCCTAAATTCCATGTGATTTAATTTCCCTTCTCAGGCTCCTATGAACTTTTACAGAATTAAAAATCTTGACTGATCCTGATCATTGACCTTTCCTCCCAAAGTATCAGAAGGCAGTTGTAGCATGGTGCTGATTCAGTAAGTCAGGCTTTCCAAAATGGCCCAAAATCCTTTGCTTGTCCAGCTCCAGATTCCAGATATTCTGACACAACACAGACTGCTGTGTTTTTCACTGAAAAGGAAATAAAACTGTGGAGTTTACTTACTTTGTGATATGGGGTGGGGAAAAAAACCCAAAATCCGAACCAAACCAAACCAAACCAACAAAAACAAACCAAATGAAGGGATTATAGCAGAACAACCAGAAACGTGAAGACAATGAACATGAGAACATAAAAACTAAGACAAGGTGGCATTGCTGGATGCTAGAAAAGATACTTACCTTTTGCTTTAGAAGCACTTAATTGAAAGTTTAGAAAGGTACTTTAAAACTCTGTTTGTTCTGTTGTTATCCTCAATGTTTCACTTATGTTTCATTGCTTTCCACTGTCATAGATTAGAATAGAATAGAATAGGATAGAATAGAACTCTTTCAGTTGGAATGGACCTACAACAATGATCTAGTCCAACTTCATGACCTATTCAGGGCTGACCAAAAGTTAAAGCAGTTATCAAGTACATTGGCCAAATGCCTCTTAAACACTGACAGGCTTGGGGCATTGACCACCTCTCTGGGAAGCCTATTCCAGGGTTTGACCACCCTCTCAGTAAAGAAATGCATCTATTTCTTCTCTAGACTTTAATAGACCAAGGAAGAGGAAACATTGTACAGCACCAGTATATCTCAAGCCTGATGGTAATCTTTGGATTATATCAAAATGGAAATATTACCGAAGAAAATTGATTTAAGCAAACAACAACAACAACAAAAAAACCTTTAGGGATGTAAGTACTTAGCTTTCTTGGGTTTCAGTGGGAGAAATACGCTTTGCAGTAACAATCCCTTAAGCAGTCCGTCAGCTTCTTTGTTTTATGACAGAAGTGATCCTGACTTTAAACACAGACATAGCAATGGAGTATTTTTATGCCATCTCAGCATGTTGGAAACAACTCAGTCTTCAGTATGTTGCAACAACTGAAAACATCAGCAAACTTCAGGTTATATAAAACAATGACTACTGCAAGAAGGCGGCATTTGTTTGATGACCATGTGCTTCACGCTTTTTATTTTTTTTCTGCTTGTAAATTAATGCAACTGTACAAGGTAGAAATTAAGGCATAACTGAAGTCTCCAGGACAGTCAGTGTTCCTGGAGCACAGGAATAGGCCTGTTAGGGAGGGAAAATGAGCAGGTCAAGGGCGGGTGAGCTGGGAGCTGCAGGTGGCAGCAGGGCAGGCCCATGGCAATGACCAGAGTCTGGCCATGGGGTTGGGGACATGGCCAAGGTCACGCTCGACATCAGTCCACAGGTTACCATAGCTCAGGGGGCCCATGGCCAGGCAGAGCCCACTGGTGACACAGCTCTGGGATGGACCAAAAGTGAGAGCCCAGCTTAAAAGCAGCCCCCAGGGCAGGTTGGGAGAATCTCCCTTGCTGAGGCTTTGACAGCTCAGGGTCTTCCAGTTTACCAGACCTTTGGGATTGTTTTTTTTTTTTCCCTTTTCAAACAGAAAATAAGTAATTGCTCACATTCTTTCACATTGTCCAGAGAACCTGAGAAGATGCCAGCAGAGATTTGCTGTGTGAAGAACAAACCATGAAAGAGCCTTGACCTCTGCCCCTGCAACGCTGCCTTGCTGCCGTCCTGGCACAGCATGGAGCGGTCTGAGGGTGCATGCGACACTCAAGCTCCCAGCTGCCACAAGGCAAGGAGGGTGGCATGGGTCTCCCAGGGCTCAGAGGGAACCCCAGCCACAGGCAGAAGTTTGTGGTTTGCTTCTAGTGCCAGGTAGCAGATGGAAGAAATCAGCGTCAAGGTTGTCTCCTCTGTCTTCACCTTTCATGCATCGTCGCTACTAAAATATTTTGCTGGTACAAAACCTTTCATAACGTCTCTTCTTGAACTCTTTCAGTCACAGTGCCATCCTAGTCTGCATAGGATGATTATAATTAGAAGCCAAAAAGAAGGAATACAACAGAATTTAGTAAATTAAACTGTACCACTGATGCTAGGGGCAATAACCTGAATTTCTGAAGAGTTGTACCCTGCAAACACATGCACTGACCAGTCAGTGTCAATAATTTATACTGATGAAGCAATGAAGTGAGATGCAATCATGCATTCTCTGAACAAACCCCCACGGGCTGGTCACACTTTGAGGTAGTACAATGTCCTTAACGGCCAATCCAGACTAGCCTTTTTGAAACAAACCCTTCTGTGGACGGCAGATGGGTGTAAAACCAGGCTGATGATTGCTGCAATTCAAAATTTTATATCTCTGTGGGCAGATGGACTGTGTAGATGCCATTTTCTATTAAGCTAGCACCTTTCTGCACAAACAGGGACGAAGAGGCGGGTTTTCTTTAAACATCAGTTTTTAGGACCTGCTTCCTTGTTTTCCTGAATACAGTGTCTGTTTCCATGGAAATAAACCTTTAGCAGAGAGCAAATGCCAAAAGTATCAAAAACCTAATCAGCAGGGAAGTGCACAAGTCCCCAGGGTCAGTGTGTGGCTAGAAATCAAATTTAGGGGATCTTACTTGCAAACTTTTCAGCCTGTGTTAGTCTTGGGCTGTTCTTGGTTGCTTCCTCTCTTCTCTCTGCTGCTTGTCTTCAGTTCTGGAACAAGAGGGTTTTTCTCATTGTGGTCTTCTTTTTCACCAGCAGGACAGCAAAGGTAATCATAATGCAAAAGTCAGCCTATGAAATATATTTAATTCTTAACCAAGATCATAATTTCTGCTGACTGTGACTTCTTGTTAGAGCAGACTTCTTCCTTTTAACTCCTGGCATACACTATCTAAACCTCGACTTTGTTTCCAAGAAACTCAAAGCCACTTTACTGTATCAACCCAAAGAAATAGAAAGCCATTTTTTTTCCTTATATCAAGGTCAAAACAACCTGAAATATTCCTCCCATGCCAGAACTGCAGCTGGTGGTTGATCAAGGAATAGCAGAGCAAAGCTGACCATTGTAACCGACACAGCTTTTGAAATTCGTAATGATAAAGAAATCAGAAATATCAGACAAGAAAGAGAAAGGTGTCATTTTTTGGCTTCTGTTTTAATGCTTACATTCTCTATAGAATGTAAGAAGATAAAATCCCCAAGGACATCCATGCCCAGGACCAGCAGCCTGCATGTGGATGTGGGTCACCACCGGCCCTGGAGTCTCACCTCATGTGACTCTGTTGAATCCTGTGATGGGATCCCACTGCTTGAAGAAAATTTCATTCTGTCTGTGTCTTAATTAGTTGGCATAATAAAGTTAGCTGACATTCAGATCTTGGAAGAGCCTGCTCAGGCTGAAAGAAGTTCCTTCCTGTCCAATTGACCTCGAGTCTGGAAAGAAGTAGAACTGCTGTTTCCTTCTTCTTTTCTGGCTGCAGCAAGTATCTGAAATAAAGTGCTTTGTTTGTGGCAGAGTTTTTGCCGCATAGTGCCAGCTAAAGCCTTTCTGGGAGGTCTGTAAGTTTTCTCCTGTATAAAGTTGGCTTTCTTGAATATTTATGTTTAGAGTTTATATATAAACTAATTAAGAAAATAAATTAAGTCCATAAAACCCAGTTCTGTTAGAAGCCACAATAGCCCTGAATTTTTACTATGTGTTTTTGCCCAGGTTTGGTCAGAGGGCTTGGTTTTCTTTTTTGTAAGAGTTCAGCTGAGTTGTTTAATCAGGCTTTATAAGCAGGTGTCTTTCTCCCCTTTTCTCCCCTTATGCTTTCTTTCAGCCTACGATTTCTCGTGCTCTGATCTCTTCTCCCAGTTTCCCATGAAGTTGCTTTGGGAATTAACTCATTTAGTTTGGCATCTTTGGTCAGCGTCACAGCCTGGGGCCAAGCAGGCTTAGTGCTAAGTCCTTGGAGCATACGCTAAACATCACCACCAGACTGTGACCCATTGAAAGGCATCCTTGCGTACAGACCCCTTGTCTGTCCTGCAAGAGGGAATTATACCTCTAATGCAGCAAATTATCAGACAGACTTGCTTTTGCCATTTCCCTGTGTTTAGGCATTTTCATTCATAGCACAGATCTTACCAATTTCTTTCTTTGCTGTATAGAGGAATTGGCAGTGCCTGAAAGAGTGTTTTTAGCAGTTAAAGAATGAAACGGCAGCAGTATCCAGCCCATACTTCCTTCCTGGCACTTCACCCAGCTTTTCTGTACCTATTCAATTCAGTTTAATAATGAATTGCATTCCCACTAGAATTGCATATGATGGTTCAGTAACCTACAGCATCCTGTTGAGCTTCTGGTTTCTATGTCCTATCAGGCTTTCTCTAAGGAAGTGGCATCTCTTTTCTGCTGATGAAGGTAGGCAAGTTAAAGAAATGTCACCTTTAAGTTAAATAGTATTTTTGGTCAGACGAAAAAAAGTAAAACTAAGATTTAGCTCCTGTGTCAGAGTGTCTGACTGATCAGATGTCAGGCTTTGTATACACGTTCTGACAATTGATTATACCTTTCATTGCTGTTTCCTCATCAATCCTGACATTGGCTTCCAGAGTTCAGTGCTATTACTGTTTGCAGTGAGAAGCAATGACCAAATTCTCTTTTCTCTCCACAGCTCCTGGCTATTCTGAAATTTCCCCTCAGTATTGCTGACTCATTTGTGAAAGCTATCGTTCCTTTTATTCTTTTTTTTTTTTTTTTTGCCTTTGTAGGTACCTGTGTCCCAGGCCATATGGATGCCTTAATTCTTCTGACCACACTGTATCTGTAATGCCCTTTTGTATCAAATCTGTTGATTCATCTAGTTTGCAGCCAACCAGGTTGAATAAAAAAGCTGAGTTTAGTGTGGAACGTGCTTTCAGGAAAGCTTTATATTACCTCTATGGCAAAGTTCAGCCAAATAAATCCTAGAGTTGCTTGCAACATGGATGACAAAAAGGTTCAAAATTGTAGCTGTCATGAGTGTTGCAAGACTGGCACGAAGAGGTTGACTTTTACGGAAAATGGATGACTGAATGTCATCCTACAGCTGATGAAAAGCTTCGATGATGGCAAATGCAGCTAACAGAGGGAGCCAACAGTGAGCAGGGGTTTGTGCAGAAGAGTCCACATGATGGTCCAAGAGCTTTTTTCAGAACAGCATAACTGTGTCACTACCATGGCAGGATCACTGACATGTTCCCGCATCTATGAAGTAACAAGCTGTTACCTACAAAAGTAAGTGTTGTTTACTTACTGTGGTTTTTTGCACCAATAGACTTGATATCTAAGACACTTCCAAAACAAGAATAAACAACAGCTTCCCAAGATAGGTGATCAAGCAGACAAGGAGCAGAGGTGCTCCACTGGACCTGTTACAGACAGGGACAGATTGGTCAGGGATGTGAAGATCAAGGACAAGCTTGGCTGCAGGGACCATGAGATGGTAGAGGTCAGGATTCTGAGAGGATAGAATGGGGCAAACAGCAAGACCACAACCCTGGACTTCTGGAAAGCAGAATTTGTTATGCTGAGATCTGCTCGGAAGAATCCCATGGGATATAGCCCTGGAGGGGAGTTCAGGAGAACTGGTGGGCATTCAAGGGTCACCTCCTCCAAGATCAAGAATGGTCTATCCCAACAGGCAGAAATGAAGCAAAGGGAGCAGGAGACTTGCATGGACAATCAAGGAGCTCCCAGCTAAACTCAGACATAAAAGGGAGGTGCACAGGAGGTAAAAGGAGGGCCATGTGGCCCAGGAGGAATATGAAGATGCTGTCTGACCATGGAGGGATGGGCTTAGGAAGCCAAAGCTTACCTGGAGTTGGATATGGCAGAAGATGCGGAACAGCAACGGGAAAGGTTTCCACAAGAACATCAGCAGCAAAAGAAAGACTAAGGAAAATGTGGCCCCACTGCTAAACTGGGCAGGGGGCCTTGTGGCAAAGGGCAAAAAGGTGGCTGAGGTACTCAATGTCTTCTTCACCTCTGTGTTTACTGGTAAGACTTGCCATCAGTAATCTTGGGCACCAGTGGGAAATTCCAGGGCAAAGCAGATTTACTTTCGGTGGAGGACGATTATGTTAGGGAACATCTAAATAACTGGACCTACACACTTCCATGGGCCTGATGCATTACACCCACAAGTACTGGCGGAGCTAGCCTGTGTCATTACAGGCTGCTTGTGATCATCTTTAAAGGGTGTGGAATAGAAGGGCGTGACTGGGAGAGACCCTGAGGACTGGAAGGAAGCAAATGTCTCTCTCCAGGAAGGGGAAGGAGGATCCAAGGAACTACAGGCTGCTTAGGCTCACCTAGATCCCTGGGAAGGTAGTGTAGCAGCTAACCCTGGAAACCATTTTCAGACATCATGCAAGTCAAGAAGGTGACTGCAAGTAGTCAGCATGGGCTTATGAAGGGGAAACCATGCCTGACCAACTGATGGCCTTCCACAATGAGGTGACTGGCTCAGTGTATTTATGTACAATACATAATAGAAAAGAAAGACTGGAAAATAATTGCTCAGAGCAATGACCAGAGAAAAGCTAGGTTCTTGCTATATGTAATAGATTCAAGAAATGTTTACTTAGCATAAATTTGGATGCCTGTCTGTTGGGTAATTTTTATACCAGCACTGACAGCTGCTTGCTGTAGCAGATGAAAGTACAGTGCTGCTGCCCTCTTTGTGTTTCTTTCTTATTCTGGTGCTAAGCCTCCATTAGCATTTCTGGAGGAGTAAATATGTTGATTGGGAAAAGATGGCTTTCTTTTCAATATTTGACATCGGAGCGTTACTGAGACATCTAGAAGAAAATGCAAAGATAAAGGAGGTGCTGTTTGTCAGTGTCTGTGTCTTCAAACGCCCACCACTACAAGCAAATCTGCTTTATTTTTAGTAAGAACCATAATGGAGCTGACTACCACCAAGTGACATCACTTTTATGAATACACTGTTTTCATCAGCTGAGGTGCCTTTTGCTGTCAGACCTCCTTTCCTCTTCGGTCACTGTCCTGGCCTAACAAAGAAAGGCAAAAAAATGAGTAAAAAACCTACTAAACTAGCCAAAAACAGCCAAAGTGTGTTGGACCTGTCCTGCTTCTGTCTCTGTTTCTGACGGAAGCTAGTATTAGATCTATTAAAAGAACATGAAAGAAAGGTTGTCACTAAGCCCTCAGCCCAAAGGGAAAGGTTTTTATTATTTTTGTCATTCTTATGGTGATGGCACAATGCTCTTTTGGAGAGTAATTAGTCTTCATCAACCTTCTGTAGCAGGATGCCATGCTGTCAATATTTGCTATTCAGTCCTTCTATAATCCTTCTAAATTATTGTTTTCATTTTTAATTTGTGGCAATGGTTCCATATGGGCTTGTTATCTGATGAAACCGATTCCTGATATTGACCTGAAATGCTTTTCCCTTCAGTTTGTCTCTGTTCTACTATTAAGAAGGCCAAGTAAATAGGGAGTTTTCACCAGGCTTATCATTAATATTTTCCCCTTGTGTGGTTCCCTCTTGTTCATCATAGGTAAAATCCTGCCTAGGGAGAATTACTACAGTGACTTCTTTGGGCCAAAACCACATATCTTTTCCCTCAATTCTTGAGCTACTGGCTTGAAAAGAAACTTTACTTAACATCCCAGTGTTCTGTCACTCCTTTTGTTCTTGTATTACTGCTATATATGTCTTGAAGCTACAGTGAGCAAAGTCAAATGTTTTTTATAGACCATACCATCACCATGGTTAACAGTATTATTTGCTTGGAATAGAAAAAGCTGAGTGTGCCTGACTGGGAAGAAAAAAAATTATAGACTATCAGGTGAGATACATTCGGAAGTATCTAAAAAGGCTAGTATTTTCAAGGTCAGCCTTTCCTTTTCAGTGGATTTCTGAGGTTTTAACTAATGGTGCAGAGGGGCACTTTCTGTGATTCCTGTCAAAAGTTTAGTCTGTGCAGGAGCTAAGCAAGGTCAGGTGTTTCTGACAAATCTCGGTAGGTATGGAACTTTACTACAGATGCCCAGGTAACCTGTGGCATTTCTGGCTTACCAGTGAGCAACACCAAAGGTACAAATGCTGGCAGTTCTCTGAGAGCTGCAGGGGCCTCATGCTTTGGAAAGTCATCCCACAGCTTTTCCAAGTCAGGCCATGGGAAAGAGGAATCAGCGAACCAGCAGCTTTTGCCTGGAGATGGTATTCTCAGGAGCTGTTTTTTTTCACATGATATTGCCTTTGTGAAACAGTAGAAACATGTTCCTCATTTGTACTAAACTCCCACATGACTGGGACTTGTCTTTCTCTCACCTATGTTTTCATGATGAAGGACACCTGCCACTGGAAAGAGATGATAACTTGAAATGTTTTGTCTTTGCAGGTGGTTTCAGTCCAATTAACAAAGTAGGTTAATTCAGATTCTGGTGAATGCATTTATCTTTGTGACACATCTAGGCAACGTAAGTAGGACAAAGAAACTGATAGAATTCTATATTTCTTTAACCTGGTCCTGAGGTGACGCGTTAGCCATTACATGCCTACCTACCACCATCTAATCAAGCAGTAGAAACATGTTTGGCCTTACCTGAACACCACTAAAACTCTGTTTCTGCTGTGACTAGTTTGAAGTCTTCAAAACAGACATAGATAAAATTCACAGGATGACCTAGGGAAATCTTTCTGGCATTTTTCCATGCAGCTTTTTCTCTCCTCTTATTCAGTGCAGTGGTAAAGAAGACATTTGGCAGACAGAGGACTGCAGCTATGAAAGAAGTGAATCTCAGTAAACGTCTGAGGGCATAACCTTGTTACACATTATGTAGGACATCCATTTTTTTATGATCTAGGCTTTTTAAATGAGGCTACTCTGTGTTCCTCAGGCTACGAGCTAAAGAAACAGGAGGTTACTGGGAAGGACCTGCTTTGTGTGTGCTGCTTGAGAAGCCCCTGTCCTGTCTGACATGAGTGATGCTCTGTTTGCTCTGATGATGATAATCTAACGAGGAGGGAACAGCAGCACAGTGTTCCAGGATTAGAAAGTTATGTGTTGTGGCAGGGACATTGGTGGGGTCTTGTATGGCTGTCATTGTAATCGTAAGAAAGATGTAGCAAAGCAGCAAAAGATCAAACAATTAGGCAGTGCATGTAGTTTATGCAGTGTCCTGATAATAATTAGAGTAACTTCTGGCTGTAATACTGTCATAGAAGTAGTGGGGTAAAGGCCTGAATAAAGCAAAATGAAAGTCATTGCCAAAAGTGTATCTTTATTTACAGCTTTGTCTTCTAGACTACTTCCTTTCTTGAGAATTTATCTCATACCCTGTGTTTAAGTCATAGTCTTCTTAGACACAGATTTCTGTTGGAATCTTTTGTTTTGTCAATCAGGTGCACAAAACAGTATTTAGTTTTAGGTTTGAGTTGCTTTTTTTTTCCTTAAATTTAGGGGAAATGTCAGTCCTATGCATTGTAATACAGCTGGATTTTTTAACCTGTTTTTAACTGATCATAAGCTCAGAGGGCACGACTACGTCACTTGCACTGAGTTCTTGCTTGATGCACACCATACAGTTCTGCCCAGCTACTCTGTGGAGTCTTGCAATTTGTGTTTAATGAAAGTATTGCCTTCAGGGGAAAAAAATCCATTCTTGATCACAAAAAAGCAAGAAATAAAGAATCCACCATTTCTTAATGGTTTATTCTGGTAGTTAACTTTTGCATTAATTACAGCAACTTTACTTTTACCGTCACAAAACAAGCAAAAAGGAATCCCATGTCAATAAGCTTGCAAGCAACACCATTCCAGGGTAAATGTGTATGATCTGAAAGTGTTAGGCTGGATTAATTTTTGGAGTACAGCTCTGCTGAACCCCGTGGAGCAATACTGGTAATATAATAGCCTCACAGGCACACACTGCCTCACCTCTTGTCAGAACAATGTATACCCAAGACTTTCATTCACACTAACCCAGTTTAAGTCTGGCACAGCTGTGCCATTTACTCTGTTTCTGCAGCATAACCTTCTTGATTAAAACCCAGGTTTGTGTTAGCACATAACCAATGTAAACTTCTAGTGATTTTGCCTTTAGAAAATTGATCTGCTGATATATCTGTACCTGCTGAAAATTAGGTCTTTCCCTTCTGATGCATGGAGGCAGGGAGAGAAGAATGGGTAACAGCACTAACATCCCTTAGGAAAGTAATTAATGTACACAAAAACAATTGTGGAGAAATAAAGTTAAACAAAACATAGCATTATGACAGGCCTTATGTCTTGTGCATTGCAGATAAATGTTATACCTTTCGCACTAATCAAACAATAGGGAACAATTATTCTGTGCTAACAGCCTGTTCCATTAACATTCTCCCCTGATTATGTCCTCAGGTACTCGTAACAACATGCCAAATAGAGAAAAGACATACAATGTTTTTACTTCGTTTCAGCTGTCCAGTGTTAGACTCACTTTTCAGATTAAGGCAGGTAGATCACTACTGCTCTCATTAAGCTTAGCGACAATTTAAACATTGATTTCAAAGGAAGCAGCACTGGACTTTCATGGAACACGAAATCTAAGATAAAAAATGGTGACGAAGTAAGGTTCTTGTTCTGTCCTGCCAGTCTGTGCAGTGCATGTATGAATAGAAGGTAAGCTATAATATGGTTGTCACTATGGAGAGAAAATTATGCACACCCACTTCCTGGTTTGATTTCACACACATCCTTTATAACATTGTTCGATAATGCATGAAAAGATCCTGGACCACATCCTCTGCTTATGTAATAGGTGTAAAACCAATGATTTCCAAAGAACTGTTCTAGCACAGTATTCTTCACATAAGGATGCAGGCTGTGAGGTATGTTGCACTACAGGTGGGTAAGTATTGTTGCCCATACAAGTAATGAGCCATGAGGCTTTTTTATATAGAATTAATTTTGCTGAAAGTAATACAGCTTTTCACAGAGTCACAGAATGGTTGAGGCTGGAAGGGACCTCTGGAGGTCGTCTGGTCCAACCTCTCTGCTCAAGCAGGGCCACCTGGAGCTGCCTGCTCGGGACCACGTTCAGACAGCTTTGCTCCCTTCAGATATTCATACACAATGATAAGATGATCCCTTTAGGTGCATGTGCTTCACTGAACAGTTTGGTGTGCAGATGATGTGTGGTGCTTTTGTGGTTTTGTATTTCCTGGCAAGCCAGTCCAAACACCTACTGATATGGACCTAATAATTAAATTAGGAAACCATTAAATAAGTGGTGGGTTGCAACTTCGAACATCTCACGTGCAGATGTTTCAACACTGCCATCTGAGTAAAAAGAATGATTTACAGGATATCTTCCACAGACAAATTCTGAAGTGCTTTTGTGAAGAATTCATTCTCGATATTGGCCATCTTATTGTAATCCCAAAATAAGCAAACTGATCCATTCCTTGCTTTTCTTGCAGCAACTCTGTTTAAGAAGCTAAACGCTCATATAAGAGCCAAGCCCTGATTTATGTGCTAACTGCTGTTAAGACAGAAAGAGATGCACTATTTGTAGGTCCTGTCCTACCTTCCAACACATGAATGAAATTTGTGGTTGAAGTCAAGATACTGTGTTTTGGATGCCGCTCTATGAGCAGGCTGAGAGACACCGCCCTTTCCAAGAGTTTCTGCAGAAGGAAAGATGTTGAAAATGACACAGGGACTTTACAGTAGTTTTTCTAAATGCCTAAAGTTGGTCCCCGTAGCTCCATCCTACCCCTCAGGCAGCACCACAAACAGATGCCTTGTACTTGGGTTCTGACAGCAGAGCGAATCAAGGTCAAGTGGTGTAAAGTGTTCCCAGGATTTCTTTCCTGGCCTCTGTCTCTTCTGTCAGTCCCATTAGGCTAAATTGCCTGGAAATGTTAAAGTGATGCGAGCTTGGCAAACCTACACACACACACACCTTGCCAAACAACCTCTCTGGTTGCTGTTAGAGCTCTCAGAGGTCCCCTTTCCAGGCATGACTATTCAGTTAATTAATTGGAGATTAAATACACAGTCTGACTGCATGAAAGGTGAAAGCCCACAGGAGAACCCAGGGGTGGGTACAGCTTGCAAGTGGAGCCTAGGTAATTCAGTTCTTTAGGACAACTGGTGCTGTGGTTTAACCTCTTGCTAGTATGGATGGACTGAGAACTGTTCGGAAAGCTTTAAAGTGCAAACAGCTCATGTAAAGCAAGGCTAAAAATGGCAGATAAATCCTTCTTTCTTAAGCTGAGCAGCTACTCTACTGCTGCTGCACTCGGTCCAGCCTCCTCTCACACTTTCTTCTCCTAGTGGTCTGTCGTTCGCCCACCCTGGAGCCCCCGAGGGCTTTGTGACTCTCAGTCCCAAAGAGGGCACCAGAGAACATCAGATTTGAGTAGCTCCTGGGCCTGCTCATCCTAGCCAACCACGTAACTGGCATTTTAGTGGAAAAGGTAACTGTTATGGGCAGAGGAGTGTTCGAAGTGCAGGCACAGATGCTCGAAAAGAAGAAGAAAACTAAACCCTGAGGTGCTAAATCCTGCAGGTAGCATGCCTTTCTTAAATACCAGACAGCAAGCATGGTAAGGAGCCTTTGAGGGCCAGAGTTTATCCCAAGAAACATGTAATTACCATAAGAAGAAATTAAGCAGGGGTTTTTCCTGAAGAAATAGTGGAACAGGGGTCACATAGGCACATAAGTATGTGTCACCTTTTAGATGACAGTGAAAGCCAGATCCTCGAATCACCACTTCTAACTCATTTTCAGCACTTAACAGTGTTAAGGGCAGTTTTTTGTCCTGTCCCTGGCAGGATCCCATCTGACATTCTCCTTCGGTTATTGTCCAGAAATACGATACATTTCTGCCAACTGCTCTCATGTTTCGTTTCCTGAGGTGGTGATATTTTCTTGTGGGTTGTGATATAAAAATCTATTCTTTACCACAACTCACTCAACACGGTACTATTTTGGTGGCTAACCAGGGCCAGTGAATGATGCAATGTCCTTGGCATAGTAACACTTTTTGCTACCACAGCTGAAAGCTGCTGGAAGTTCTTATTATATTAAAAATTCTGTGGAGTCTACAATAAGCATAGTGTATATTAAAATACAATAGTTTTTCTTCATAAATTACTAGATACAGAGAGATTGAACATAGGAAGTTGATGAGCACCTTAGCTAATGAGTCAATATTGTTTCAATAACTGCTGTTTTGTAAATTATTTTCTATGCCTTTTTATTTATCTATTTCCATTTGTAGTATAAGTTGTATTTGGCTCTAAGCTCTTTACTGATATGGTTGTGATATGCAAGAAAGAAATTACAGCAACCTGTAAAGAATGTTTAAAATGCTGAGGGCCAGCTATTGAAAGCAAAATCTAATTATTTTGGATATGACAACAATTCTTTTACCGCTTTTGTTATTTCTTCAGAATAATTTGCATCAAAGGCTAGAAGAAATCCTATGTGTAGCTATAAAAATCTTGGAATGCCTATGTGGAAAAATGTCCCTTTTTCTTATGAAATATAATCTAAATTCCACTTGTACCATATTCTTGTGCTACTGCTAACTCGCAAGTTTCTCTGCACTTCACTTTAAATCAAATGAAAAATAAATGGTGTGGTCTCTATTGCACACCAAAGATGGAATCAGAGTTGCTTCAGTTAATATTTGATTCAATATAAGAATGGAGCCAATTTCAAGAATGTGTTTATCCTGGGCCTGGTGCTTACACCCAGGGAAGATTTCTCTTTGCTGTCACAGGTACCTGCAAACCTATTCAAAACAAAACCAAATCAGACTAATTTCCCTTGCACTTGTTAGCAAGGTTACTTTGTTACATTATGAAAACAGAGACTAGCGCAACAGGAAGGTGTAGGAGGGTGTTGCCACTTGCTGTCTCTGGTGCAAGGATACTGATGGGACTGTCTGGGACCTGGTGATGTGACTGTAAAAAAAATTGCCTCCGTTAGGTCTCAATATCTCTACAGAAAACCCTCTATCGCCTTCCTCTAGCAGTATGTTTCTTATTGATGCTGAAGAACCGACCCCTGCAAGGCTGAGCGATTGTGATGATTCATGTGTGACTGCAGACTCACAGCCAGCGAGGCAGGGATGCCCTCCCTGTGCGCCTGCTGCTTTCCAGCTGGTGCAGCTCGTCTGCCAGGAGTGCAGGACTGCCCTTTGCCTTCTTTGTGCCAGCAGAAGCAAGTGAAAACCCAGGCCTGACACACCTCTTGCCTCACATACCAGGCCGAATAGTGTTAATTATATTACTCAAAGAAACCTCTTGGAGCAAAAGATGGTGTTTTGACATTGTGGGGATGATGAAGCTACTTAACATTCAGGCTTCCATCCCACAGTCCTTCCCTACCCACAGAAATCCTTGAGTGTGAGCTTCAGTTTGAACACATACTATGTTGCATGGACTTAAATGTTCTGCTGTACAGACAATTAAGTTTATGTTTAAACAGGATGGGTATGTTTGATCTCCCTGCTTACTCACACTAGCCTCTGAAGTTGAAGACCTGCTTATGCAAGCAACCTGCAAGGAGTGGGGGGAGGCTGAGATGCAGGTAGCTCTTATAGCCCATTCAGTTTGTTGGTAATAGGGTAGTTTTTGTACCTCCTCAGATGCACTCTCCTGAAGTCTGATATTGTGATGGCAGGGGTTTCCTGGTGAAAGCTACAGGATGAGAAAGCTTGATCTAGCTGTCTCTGCATCTAGACATAACTGACCTAATTATTCCAGACATCTGTGCATCTTGAAACTCTGCTGGTCGCAAGTGGTTAGTAATGTAGTGTGCAAATGAAACAGTCTCCCTATTCCCTTATTTTTTTTCAGGCAGCTCTTACCATGGCATCTCCGCTCTCTCACCCTCTTCCCCAGCATGCATCTTAGTTGGTGGCTACCACACTCCCTCTCATTATATATTTTGGTGCCTTCTTATTGTATGGGTACTTTTTAAATGCTTAGAAACAGAGTAACTTCCCCACCGTTTTAGTTTCACAGCCTTCTCACTGTCTGCAGCTGTAACTGTTAAAATAACTGTATTGTGAAAGTCATTCTCCTGAGCTATGGGATTTGAGGAAACGGTTTCTTCGCTGAATAATGTACTTCTGCAAATCTCAGTACTGTTTGCATAAAGGGGTCAGACATAGGATGGCGGGCAACAGGCATGTCATCAATGAAACTACTTCTCTTATCAAGGGCTGCACTTGCCTAGGGCGTGTGAGACCGAGGTTCAGCGTCTTGCTCTGATCCAGAGATTGCTACACAAATTCTGTGATAAAATCACTAAGATATTGGTGGAGCTGGGACATGAACCTTCGTGTTCTATGTCTGTGGCTAGTATCCTAACCACTTGCATGCTGCTCTTTGATAAGTAACTAAAGGTGCCACACAAAGAGGAGGACTCCCAGTGGAGGAGAACAGCCTCACTACCCCTGCAAGAGCCCTGCCTCAAAACCAGAAAAGTATGCAAAGCTGCAAGGAGGCAGGGTCAAGGAACAAGCAAGGTACAAGGAGGAAGGAACAAGGTCAGGTGCAAGGAACACGGGTCCCTTGTCCTCAGTGGTTAGAAAGAAGGGAGACCTTGCTTCTCTGCTCTTCTGCTCACCCTTGAGCTTAGTCCTGTTTCCTCTGCTTTTGTTACACAGGCTGCAAAATCAAATGCTTTGGTTTGGCTGGAATGAAGTCTTTTTGGTACAAAAGGGAATTTTTCAGGTTTCCACTTAACTGGTAAGAATAAATGGTCTAGTGAAGAATGAAATGTTGGGGCTGGCTACCAAGTTAAAGATGAGCAATTGCAGTGCTCATTCAGCAGTCTGACTCCTTACACTCCCTCCTCCCCTGATCTCTGCTGAGGAGCTGTTCTCCAGCCTGTGGTGGCCACCTCTCCCCACTCTTCTTCCCTGTTGTTGAGGCCCATGGAAATGTGCTAGCATCAGCTGCCATTTTACAACATCCCTCCTTCCCTCTCCCTGTGCTGGTTCTCTATCTCGGTTTGTCGCGCTATTACCTTCAACTCACTTTCAGATCTCATTTTTCTTCCTAGAAAGGTGCATTGCTGGACCCCTTGCAGGGGAGCTCAGGGAGCAACATGGGAGATACAGGGCAAATCACCCACCCAGTTCACTCTTTCCTATCTCTGTAAGAGACAAGTGTGAAGCAGCTGCGGACCAACACTAGGAATTACTTTTTTCCTTTGTGATTTCTTTTTTTGTGATTGCTTTGTGATCAGTACTCGCTTTGTGATTGGAGTTTTTCCTTTGTTCTTGTTTCCTAATACCAACAGTTGCTTTACCTTTTCTGTGTCTGGCATGTTAAATGTTCTTCTGGAAAAAAACTGGGAGCATCCACAGAAACATTTACCCACCTGCTTCACGGCTTTCACCATTTTCCCCCCCATTTTTTAAAACTGTTTTTATTTTATCATCTAGCTCCTTTGTTTCCCAATAGGCACCACTTATGACCACCTTCCCATGCACCACAGTTGTGAGCTCATCACCACACTATGCCTTCAAGCTTTTGGGTTCTGAAAGTAGCCATACCCAGAGTTGAGCAATCACAGGAGAATTTCAGTGGTTGGTTTGTTTATTTATGCAACTATTAAGTTTTGGGCATACATGCTGAAAGGAAAGCACTGAAGTCCTCACCTGAGCTGAGGTTCAAAACAAAAAAACCCCAACCCTTAAGTTTCAAATAACAGAAAATAGACATCTGTATTTTTTAAAAATCTAGTGAAAAATGTGTTTAGGACCTGACCTGGGTCTAGCAGTATTATATAAAAAAAGCAGGTCCTTTTTTTCTTCCGCAGTTACCATATCACCCCTTTCTTTGTTTAGACATTTTGAACTGAAACTAACAAAAATAATCTGAAGATCTTGAGAAGAAGAAGAATGTAAGCCTCCTAGGATATCATTAGCAAATGTCATGGAGTCACAATACATATCTGAAAAGTTTCTGGATTCATTCTCTCCTTCCTCTTTTCCTCTCTTTTCTTTCCTTCTGTCCCAGAGGCAGATAACTGCAAATCCAGATTTTCAAAGCTGTGCAGAGGATTGATTTAATGGCAGATGCATGGCTAATCCCATGCAATGCTTTCATATCTCAAACCCCACTTCTTAGTAACTGGCTGGGAAAGGCTGCAGTTAATCTGGGAGCTAATGCACATGTCTGCTAAGCATTTCTTTTCAGCACAGATGTCTGGGTATACTTGTGGCCCAGGAGGGCTGGAGTTCTATTAGACACGGGGCTCCTGTGGATCTGGCAGCAGCATCACTGCACTCCTCTGCGAAGCCCTTTGGCTAGGGCTGGGGAAAGCCCCTGGCTCCCGGCTCCCAGGCTTTGGGGCTGGGATGGTATGCACCCTGAGACTTTGTGCATGCATCAGTGCAGTCACACTCCCTGGACAAAACCAGAGTTGCTGTTAGAGGGTCTGTGATGGGCCCCATCAGGGTCCCAAAGCACCTACAGCAATCTGAGTCTCCAAAGAACTCCTTTTTTTTTTTTTTCCCACCATAGAGCTCTGCACAGGGCTGCTTGTTCACCACATGCTGCAGCAAGCCTCCTCAAGCAGCCCGTATTCCCCTTCAGATTGTGGTCCCTCTGCTGCCACAATTTTGGCAGCGGTGCCTTTAATTGGCACATGCAGGTCTCACCATAACCTGTCCATCTCCCAGCCACTGTGTCTGTCAGAGCTCAGAAGCACCCTGTGTTCCAATCCTCTAAAAATAAGCTTTTGCTGCATTTTCCTTGGAGGATGTCTGTGGGCCGCTGGGGAGTGCTGGCTTCAAGAAGAGGGCTCCAAGTCCTTGCTTAGCTGGACACCCTGGCACAGTGATTTAAAGCTGCAAGGGAAAGTCGCTGTTAGTGGCAAAGCAGCAGGAGGGCAGTCTTGTGATGAAATATGAGTTTATGTTGCCTGTTTTCAAGTATGATATTTAATTGTCACTAATAATGCCATGAATCATTATTATGTCTATTGTAGAAAGGTTTGTCTCTGATAAAGGAAAGCAACAAATAGTATTAGCCGTGGGGATATTACAGTGCACATAAATCTTGCCTTTGCAGTCTGGCTGGTGTACAGGTGACAAGGGGTGCAAGGGGAGACTGTGGCTCCAGGGAGGGCACCTGAGCCCTGAGGGAAGAGGCCAGGAGAGACCCGACAGAGGGAAATGGCAGGGGACGCCCTCCCTGATGCTGTTGGGATGATCACCCTGCCTGCTTGCCCCTCCAGTGGTTGCGCCCCTCTCCACTCCCAGGGCAGCCCTTGGAGCAGGGTGCCGTGGGGGCTGCTGAGATGGGACTGCAGGCAGCGTGTGGGCATGCAAACCTCTTCATGGGTTAGCTTTCCCAGGGAGCTCATAGGCTGCAAGGAGAAGTAGGTAGAGGTGAAATGAAATGCTCTTAAGGGCCACTGCCACAGCGGTTAAATCCATGTCCCCAGGGTCTTCTCCTTGCCTCTTGCAGGGCAGAAGACCCTAGACTTGAACTTGTGGGCCTTCCTGTGGGCCAGAGGGGACAACTGCAGGGTCCTCAGGAACAAGTTGGGGTCACCACCTGGTGACCTGCTGGGATGCACAGGGCCATTAGGCAGAGTGCAGGTGGCAAGGGAAGGGGGAGAAATCTGGTGTCTGTTTCCTACCCAGCCCTCAGTGCTCAGCATGCTTGTAAAAGCATCAGTGTCCTTGAGGGTCCTATCTCTTCATTCAGATGTGTTTGAATTCTGTCAGAAGGCTTAAAGTTACTGCAGGAAAGGGATTATTCACAGGCAGAAACAGCTGGATCCCCCTTATGACTTATTTCCTTAGGAACCAGGCTTAAAATACACAATTTTCAGCATCTGCAACTTTTTACAGATTAAAGGAAGTAGTTATAAAGCTGTGATGGGTAAAGCACAGCTGACTGCCTCAGCAACCTGCCTCCCTGTGAAATAACATGACCTTAAAGCAGGTGTGGAGGCTTGCCCATGTCTTTTTGCACATTTTTTTACCGCTAAGGGGCCACAAGTGATGCATGTTGTGGTGCAAGGACAAGCTCAGCCGCTACCACAGCTTTATCGTTTTAGGGGTTTTAGGTTTTGGTGGTTTTCTTTTGTTGTGTTTTTTTTGGGTTTTTTTTTCATGTGTATGGATGTATGAGAGACATTTCCTTCACATGCCCAGATGATGGGAGTTTTTGCATAGAGGGAGCACAAGATACATAAGGTTCTACAGCCAGAATTGCACAGACTGATCATACCAGAAACAGATAATTTGCAAATGGCCTTTACTCCCTTAAAATATGTCTAAGAACAGGGAAATGACTGTGTGAGTGATTCCTACACTGCACAACAAAAGCCTCAGTATAATCTTGGAATGTTTTTTCCTGATAGTTGTCAGATGCTAATTAGGGAGACAAACAAGCATTCACCAAAGATGCCTGTATTTATTTCAGACTTAATTATGCTAACCTAGAAACAGGAATAGACAATCATCCAGTGGCTACTCTTAGGCTTGTTGTTCAGCTGGCAGCAGAAAACCATGCTGCAGTGCATTATTTAGGATATAGGGATTCAGAATAATCAACTCAGGCTTTCTCTTTGGTATTTTTCTTTTCTTCTTTATGGAGAGATTCTATCTAAGAGTTTGGAGGAGGCATGTAAGCACTCACTGCAAGACAAGAAGTTATTTTATAAGAACAAATGCTGGTTGCCATGGTTTCCAAGAGGCAGAAACTCCAAGGTCATGCCCTGAAAATTCTTCACAACTGGAACCAGCAGGAAGGATACTCCCTCACCTCAACAAGTAAACCTCCCTTGCCTACAAATATGGTCCTCCCATCTCCACTAGTATGCAGCTTCCTCTTTAAGCCCTGGTAACATCAATAAGAACATGATGTGAAAAACCTGTAAGGATCTAAAAACAAACAAAGTCAAACCTGGATTTACAAGCCTGTGGGTCTTCCTGGTTGGCTGTTCTCTGGCTCCTCTGTGCATCTGCTGGAAAACCTGACCCACCTGCCATGTTTGCTGACTGGGAGGTTGCAGGGGCCACTGCGAAACTTTCACCTGAAGGAAATACCAGAGTAGCCCTGTACAGAAGGGCTGACACAGGGACAAGCAAATGGAAAAAAAGCACCAAAGATGGGACCATGCATTTGGACTTATGTTGGAAAAAATATCAAAAGCTACATTTCTTGGGTTTCTCCTCTTGGTCTGAAGTACAATGAAAAATATGTTTCTTCCTGTGGCTGAGGTGTATGGTGTCATTACTGCTCCTGAATGCCTCAGTATTGACCTATGTGCTAGTGATGATAAAAAAGACATCCTCAAACACAAGTTCAAAATCCAGCTCTGTGACCCTTCAGCATCCACCAAAAATGCCAGCAACTTTTACACTGCTGCTATACCTGCCAACACAGTGATTAGGTGAAGTCTGCCCTTACATGGAACTGCAAGGGCAAATTAATTAACAGATAATACTATTCAGCCGTTTGTTTAAAACCATGAATCTTCATTCTGGCATGAATTCACAGGGGAAGGCACATGAGCCTTTTGATTACATTTTTACAAATGAACAAAACTGTGTGCATGTTATGGCATAACAAACTATGGTTTACTAAACTTAGCTCATGGGTAAAGAAAATGTATCCCTCTGTGTCCAAAACCCTATTAGTGTAGCAAGCATATTTCTTTGCATGATTGGGCGTGTATATGGAGCCTCAGTCACCAGTGCCATACAATCAATGACCCTTGAGTATTATCTGTTTTCCATTTCTGTCAATTTAAAACCAGAAAAAAAAATATATCAAAGATTAGAAGTGACCTGGGAAACGGTTACATTTAAGTGATAGAAATAAGATTGTGCCATGGATCACTGGATGCACAGTGTGCACAACTACAGCTCCCAACCTGCCAAGCCACCATCTCCTCGACAGAACATCTTGTGCAGAGCAAAAAATTTTTGTTATTAGGGCACTAGAGAGTGTATAGGCTGCCAACGCAAGAAACTCCCTTCTGACGAGATTCGTGGAGCCAGATAGGAAAGAAGTCTGTGAGTGGGACTAGACCTTCTGCTGCTAGCTTGCTATTCAAATGAGAAGAGATTGATGCACAAGTTTATTACAGAGAAAGAGAAGCACAGATGGAGATTCAAGGGCTGAATTTTTACAAAGGATTTAAGGACCCAAGCTCTGTTTAAGTCCTGCTTTCAGCATCTAAATCCTCAACTACCTTCCTAACACTCCAGCACAACTGCCAGCTCCTCTGGAAGCCTGTTACCTTCATGGCACAGCAGTTTTGCCATAAAGCTGCCTAAATGCACAGAGCTCTGTATTTGCATTTGTGCACTCTAGCCTCAGTGTAAACAGCATTTTAATTCACTAACACTTAACTCTGCTTGGGTATTGAGATGCCTGAGCCTGGCTCTGGGTCTTTGGAGGCTTTTATCAGAAGTGCAAATAGAAATTCCACAGTGGTAAATAATTAGAAATTATCATAATCACGCACTGGCAAGGGAGTTCGTGCACCCGATAGCTGCGGCCCTGGCCTGGAAATCTGAAAAACACCACTCTGTGTTGGTCCACCTCTGACTCATTATCTGTCCTTGAAGGAATCATGTTGACCTCTCTGTGTCCTGATTTTCCCAGCTTTGAAATAACAATGATATGTTCCCACACTGAAGCTATGTGGTTGGAAAGTGCTAACAATTCTTTCTCTGTGACCCCTTTGTGAAAGCCAGAGGGACCTAATCTATGGGAGTTCAGATGCTGACCCCTCTTAACTGCCTCACAAAAGTGTCTTTTGATCTGTCTTGTCTTCATTTTCAGGCTCAGGTCAAAATTGTTAAGTTAGTCAGATACATGCGGCTTTACCTGTCATATATCCCAAAATGATTTTTGGTGGGGAAGTCCGCTTTATATAGGTATAGGTACTTTAACTGAATGCATGTGTTCATAACATCTCTACAGGACTTGCAATTAAAGAAAGAAAGGTGAAACAATAAACATGTTCAAAAGATGTTACTGAGATATTTCTGGTTTTAATTATGTTAATTCTGTCTGCAGATGTGAAATACTTTAAAACCTGCGCCTCTGTCTAAAACCAAACAAATCAATATTGAAGACTAGATTATATTGTTCAGCAGTACCATAAGCATTCACATAATTTATAAATCCTAAGAAACAAAGAAGAACAGAGTCTCAGGCTGTCCATGTAACAAACCAACAGATTATTGTAATCTAAGTATACAGAAATTACTATTTCAACATAAACTTTCCTTTCCAAATTTTGAAACAAACAAGTTTGATTCCTTAAGGAGCCTGCAAGGAGTCTGTGTTAGGCATTGTAATTGTACCCACTATGCCAGCAGAGTGGGTAATTTCCCTTCCAATACACGTCCAAGGAGAAGTACCTACAGCTTTCCCTTGCTACATTTAAGATTCATATCAGTTTTCTACTCACTAAATCATAATTTTTCATATGTAAGGCTGCCCTACAGTCTGACACAAGCTGAGGTGAGAAGGGGAGGGGCACATATAGAGGCCACCATCACAATGTAATGTTGCCACTTAATGTTTAAAATACCATTTAGGTTGTATCTGTCTTTCCCTTCCACTTTGTTCCTGTCCAGGTTTTCATTTTCAAAGTCTTTATTTTCCCTTCTGCCATCATGTTTGCCTTCTTTCTTTTTTTTGTTCTTTTATGAAGCTCTCTATTTCACAACTTAATCTTTCCCTTTGGTTCAGCCTTTCTGGTGGCATCTTCTCATGGTAGTAGTCCCCCTTCCCCATATGTGCATGTACACAACTCATGGCACTCCCTGTGCCTTTCTCTCTGCTTATTTTCTCACAGTATCTCCAACTTTTCCCTCCCCTTACCCTCAAGGCGGCTCCACTCTCCCCTGCCTGCCCAGCAGCACCTCTCCTCTCTCCTCAAAACCCCCAACCTCTCTGCTGAGTCTCACCTGCTCACAGGAAGAGGGCTCACGGGAAGATGATGTCGAAGAAAAAAGATGTGCCTACAAGGCTTTCTTGCCTTCTGTGACTCTGGTATAACCCAGCCAGCTTTCTCCCATGTCTGGCCTGAGCTGTAGCACAACAAACTCTTGGACAGTTTTTCATCACCAGTTACTTTTGGTGTAGTCTGAACTGATAAATAGATAATTTTGGTTCATTTAAAATTAAGCATGTAAGTGATTAACTTTATCTAACAACAAACTGATGATACGCCAAGTGCAATACTCATCTGGTATCCTGTTTGAGTATGTAAAAGATTTTTCTCTGTGGAGGATGGGAAGAGAGAAGTGATACAAAGAAGCAAAAAACCAACCAAACAAAATCTTTCCAAAGTGAAAAATAACTCAGTCCAGGTAAGGGTTTGTGTGTGTATATAATACCAAAAATATATGCATGTATACATACAAGTAAGTAAAATTTACAGTGATATATTTGTATATACATAGTTTTAATATTTTCCGTCCTACCTGTGCCCAATCATAATTTGCTTACCATCTATACACACCAATTTTCTTGTACAGATCACAGCTGTTTGCTAAAATTACTCTGCTATCCAGTAAACAACCATTACTATGGCAGTTACATGATTAAAAAGAATGTGTGTCCCACAGTAAAAATTTCACAAAATAACAGACTACATCTCCCAGCACAGGTTATGGGCAGGAAAGAGGACTGCCTCTCTCTAGCCACCCTCTCAGAGTCCACTAGAGAAAAAAAAATGCTTTTTTCTCCATCCCATTAATTTACTCTTGTCCTCTGAGAAGAAATAGAGGAGAATTCTCCAGATGCAAATATCTTGAGCCTAACTTCAGGAGGGTTTTATAATGCTGTCATTTGCATCCTTTAGGCTATGACATTTTAGTAATTTAGATGCTGGTGTAATTTATGCCTTCTCTGACCCTAATTTCCTCCCCTGGTAGTGCCTTTGCAGAAATGTTTGCACGAGCATGTACACAACATGCATGCAGGGAAGATGGTTTTGTGAATTTATCTGGGTTGCATCTGAGAGTAAAATCAAAGGGCGTGAGAGACCAGCTGGGTCCACCAATCGTTTGCCTCTTCTTGTCAAGGAAGGCTGGCAAAATGCCATGAAACAGCCTTGTACTAATAAATATCTTCTGATATTTAATAAATAAGAGAATGTGTTTTCAGTTCCTGCTTCCTACATCAGAAAGACACATCATGTGGACCAAATCAAATTATATATAAATATATATATATAAAAACAAAGGAAGAGGAAAAAGCCAAGTCTATCTGCTTTATGTCTCTTTTCATAACAAAGGAGAAATTCCCCCATTTCTGATCAATAAAAGTTAATTCAGATGAGTATATCATACTAATAAAATAATAAATCCACGTAATTATTAGTTTGATCTTTTAATCTTTGTTTCCCAGCTACAGTTTTGTTCAACCCAACTTCAGCTGGTTTTAGACCCAAAAGACAAAACACTTTTCTGCTTCACACAGAAGCATTTTGGGAGTATCAGTAAGGAAGTTGGTTGTTATCTTGATGTAAAGCTAGAGCAAAAGGGGAAACCATCTGTAGCCATCTCCTGTCACATCTCATGTGAAGCTTAGCCTAGTAAAGAAGGGCTGCTTCTCTGATCCAGGCCCCGAGCATTCCTGTAGAGAGGTATAGAAACATCTTCTCTTGATTTGCCTTGATGACCTCATGTAAGACCCCAAAAGCCTACTTACCATTTAATCCCAGATGGTGAATTTCTGGGATGTTGTCAAGAATCACTCCCTCATTGGTGTTTTAGCCAGGCCCTGTTGCTTCTTCGAGCAGCTGGGCTTTTAAAAATTATCCCTCCTGCCCTGATGGTCGTGAATACATGTGATGCTGGGACCAGGATCCAGGAAGACAGAGGTCATGGGGGAAGGAGCAAATCTAAATCTCTGTTGTACTATTCCAGCTGCCGAGGCAGGTCCAAGGGGATGTGAACCTCTCAATGGGAATTTGGCCATGCCTGCCAGTGTCAAATTAATTACTGCCTGTGAGGTGTAAAGAGCAGCTGTAAAAGGCTGGAGGGTGCAGATGCTGTTGGAGAGTGCTGGCAGGAGCAACAGGAGGAGGCTATAGAGTGATTAGGAGCCTCTGGAAGATGAGCAAGGACAAGGAAAAGACAGTGTTTAAGACCTGGAGGCCTAGCGATATGTGAGACCCTCTGCTGGTTATGCAGGTCTGCAGAGCCCAGGCAGTTCTCATGTTTTCCCAAGTAGGAGGGTGGGACCCCATTGTGGATGGTGGATGCCCTGCCATCAGCAGCGGGAGAAAGGAAGGGGTAGGAGGCAGCATAGGAGATTTTTGGGAGAGATTCAGGTGATGCTAGGGTTTGGATCACAGGCTGATCAGGGCTTTAGTGGTTTACAGTTAGAAGAGGTAGAGGTAGTAACCAGCACTAGTCATGTCCCCAATGTGGGCATTGTGAGCTGTGGTGCAGTCCCTGAGGGTGTCCGGGCTACGAGCTGCTTCTGTGAGCTAGGCAGCTGTGGGCAGCAGGGTGCCTGGAGAAACCAGGTGAAGAGGTCTGCTGTTTGGTTCCCTTTTTTCCAGACATGTCCTTTATACTGAACACGCAAAGAAAGACTGCTAAGAGCAGTGCTACCCTCTGGGTGCCTCCTGGGAATCCCACCCCACTACCACATTTCACTGCCCTGTGGCCTACTGCCTAGGGGTACAAAGCAGAGCTCATGGCCCAGACAATCTCTTCTTGTCTTGCCCTTCTACAGGCAGCTGTTCTCATCTTGGCTTGCAGAGCATTTAAGCTGGCATTTATCCTCCGTAACAAAACAAGAAATGTGTCCACCTTGGCCTCTGTCCAGCATTTTGTCCAGTAGCAGTGAAGGGATCATTGGTGGGTACGGATGGAGGTCAAGCAGTGATGATGGGGAGAAAGGGCATTTTTCAAACATAAATGATACTGTATGCAGCTCCCTCAGTGCCTCTGTCTTTCATGCCTGTATTTCTGAAAGGCCATAACCATCTTATTGTTTCCATCTCTACAGCGATTCAATTCTTTCTCTTGCTCTTTCTTTAGCACTTAACTGATCCACAAGCTAGAAGCTATTTGGCCTGTAGTGCTCCCTTGGAAGTGTTATTTGGTTAATGCTTCATCAGAATTAGAGATACTGTACTCTAATTAGAGATAGAGATTTTATACAGTTTGGGTTTTTTCTCCATCTGACCTGCTTTCTTCCAGAACAAAGCCTCAGCCTGAAATGCCAGAACTGGAAGGACACAAAGACCTGATGCAAACGGAGATAGTATGAGGCTAATGAAGCTGAAACAAAATGAAACTCTGATCATGGTTGTCCTGGTGGCCACCCCTTCTTTCTTGCAAATAACAAATTTGCCTCCTGTAACTTTCCTGCTTCTCCGCTGTCTTTACTCTTGCCAGTTCAAAAGATAGTTGCTTGTCATTGGGGGGAATAATGTTTTGACATAAATGCTGGGTATGCACACCTTGCTGCCACTATATCAAATTTCTTGTCTCAGACAGAAATCAGAGAGTAGGTGTGTATCTGTCTCACATCTTTCTTTTTGCTGTATATACCTCTTCTGATTTCTGTCTGCAGCCTGCCATGCCTGGACAAGGAAATTTAGAGTTCTCCACTAGGCTGGTTTATGCTGAGCTGACTAAATGACTGTTCATTACCTATCTCCCCTCAGACCACTAAGCTTTGAAACTAAAAGAGGTTTCATTAAGATGATGTAGGATTCTGCAAGGCACTCTATCTTAGCTTGAAACCAATAGCAAAGGGAGTTGAATAATTAATGTTGGCCAGTAGAACCATGTGAGGCTAGAGACACAGAGGCTAGACGGTATGGAAAATCACATCATTCTGTATAAACATTTACAGCTTTGTCATATCTGTTGGAACAACTTCACTGAGGTCATGGATTAACCCATAAGGTTTTCCTATTCCGTCATGATTTTTTATTTAACAAGACTATGTGTACACATGTGTGTTTCCAGGCCAAAAAATATGTAATCTCCAGGTTAAGAAATTGGAACTCAGGAAATGAGAGCCTTTGTTCTTGGAGCTTTCTTACGGCATCAAACAGATGATTCTTTCTACTCTAACTTGCCAGAACTACTCGTGCAATCCTGACTCATCTACAGTGCAGCGCTTTGCCTATAAATCTTTGTCTCATGGCTGTCTAGAAAATGAGTCCAATTTTCAGGAAAATTTTCTATAGTATCATGAACATCCTTAGGCAAATGATCCAGAAACTGAGGTTTCCTGGGCAGAGTGACGCTCAGATGCTAAGTTCATCATTGACAAAAGCACATCACTCAATGATTTTAGGGTACTGCTGGTTTGGTGAGTAGTTTGACATGTTTCCAGTTCCAAATGGAGAAGCCCCAACCTCCCTGGCTACTGGTGGAAGCTGAGTTGATACTAGTGAGTGCACATAGCTTTTGTATGAGTCTTGCTAGACCCATGCCTTAGAACAGTTTTATCTGCTTTATGAGTAGAGGAGGAGGGGAAAACACAGCCTGCCAATTTGATGCAGCTATATTGTGTAGGACTCTGATTGGCCTTTGTGCAGATGAATTATACATCCAAGGAGTTTCCAGCTCTTGGCACAGGCTGCTAAAGCATGGATAAGCTCAGCATTTCTTTGCTCCCAGCAAGGATCAAAGGACAACCATCCCATCTTCGGAAGCTGAAAAAATCCGATGTGGAGGGGAGGCCAAAGCCTGCCCATGAGGCTAACTCACAGATTGGAACTGATTCTCCCTGAAAAAGGAGATAAATCCTTTTAACACCAAGCAATTAGCTCTCCCTCAAGAATGGTGCCCATTGCAGTTGACTAGTTTTTAGTCTTTATGCCTTGGGCAGGAGACGTGAAGTCTGCTTCACACTGATTTTCTAGTTCACCTGTGACTTGAACTAACACAAATCCTTTTAAGCACATTCAGTAAACTTGTGTTTTGCTACATATTTGAGAGCAATGGTTAGCTCAGTGAAGAAGCTTAATCAAAATCTATCTGTCAAAGCCTACGTATTTTGGCTGAAGTCAGTGTTTCCCTGAGAATATACTGGCTGTGTGTCCAATAAGCAGTTCAGCCTGCATGTTCAGCGGGTTGTACACTAGAGGGAAAAGGCAGCTCGGCCTTGTTTGTCAGGATGTTCTGCTTAGCCTGTGCCATACTTTGGACAAAGTAAATAAAGCACTATCACCTAAAACCTTAAAGGCTGTTGAAAAAATACCTGTGGACAAATCAAGAATAATTCTGCCAGTCCTGGAATCCTCAATTTGATCTATTATATCTGCTTCATAGGTTTGAGCACTGTACATGACGTTGAAGTATGTGGCAGCTGTGCTAATCCCTAGATTGCCAAAAAAAAAAAATTAAAAATTAATTGCAGTACACTCACAGAGAACAAAACTTCCCTGGTTCATTGATGTCAACAGCAACTTGAATGTTTCTTGTTCTATCTGCAGGGATTGTTTTTAGCTTTTTTCCTCTGTTGGGGGGCTCCATGTTGAATAGCATCTCTGGCTGATGATGCAGATAAAGAAAAGCATCTTGTATCTTAACAGAGCCTGAATTCCCAGGAAGCTATTTAGATCTTGCATGACTAAGATATTTTGTTGAAAATGTCACAGTAACACACTAATGCATGCTAACAATCTAATGAGTTCGTAAAGTTTGAAAAAGCACTAACAAAGGACAGATGATGCAAGGAAGGGAAAAAAAGGAATTGTTTGTGTTTGGTTTTTTTCAATATAATTGATAGATGCTTGGAAATTAGACATGAAATACTTGCTGGAAGTCAAAATCTTCTCTTGCCCTGCTGATCTCTCCTTCTGTCTTCTTTCTCTTCCTTATTATAAATGAAATGTTGGAGAAATTGGTATACTTAATAACTTATTGTGCTGTTACTGTTCTACTGAAGTCTTACAAGAGTTTCAAATTCCCCTTTTTTGCCTGATTAGGATCAGGCCGTGGCATTCATGTGGAATAGGGGACACAAAGGGGGACAGAAAAACATGCACTCACCAACATCACTCAATATGCACAGAGGGGATGTCCAAGACATTCTTTTTCACCCAAGCCTATTGAAGCCTTCACAGGAGCATCTTTACAGAAGGGAAGAAGCTGGACACCAGGGAGGGATTGGTTCTGCACTACATTGTTTTAGTATGTGCCAGGATGAGAATGAATTTAGCCATAGTGCTTGGGACAACTGATTGTCTTATAGATGCCTCCTCCCTCCCACTCTATTTCTCAAAGCTGCAACTGTTTCCCTTTTGGAGGCTAAGTTGGTAGAAAGTCAACGGGTAGAGCTTGCTGAGCAAATTCCCTCCTCTAAGAGAAGGGTTAATTGTGGGAAATTGTGGGTTTGTTTCTTTTTTTTTTCCCTGAGAAATAGGGAAGTGTTCAAATTAAACCAATTCAGCTTGAGAATTTAGTTACCTAGATGGAAGTAATGACTGAGTCAGAAATATTACTCTAAAGCAACTCAGTTATTTTTATTAAAAAAATTTACCTGCTGGCTTCATTATGAAATGGAGAGAATTATCTCCTTGCACCTGAAGAGATGAAACACACATATGCTTAGACTAGTTTAGGGCCTCAGCCAGTTCTGACAGCGTTTCAGAAAAAACAGCATAATTTAAAACTCCTGAGCAACACAAATGTCCTAAGCAGTGTGTCTATGTTGTGTTTTTAAATATTGCTCCATAACTCTATACTGGTAAATAGAAGTTTGCCCTGTTCCGGCCAAAGTCTTTATACTTGATACCTTAGTGCAAAACATCCTAACCAGGCTGTACACTTCAGAGGCAGGACCCACAGGAGTTCATGGCTGCCTGATCTCAGGGCAGCATCATAGGAGGCAGCACTCTGCAGGCAACCTTCCATGGTGTAATCTCTGTAACTACATGCTGGTCTACATTCCCTTCTCTTAGGTAGCTGGCTTACTGGGACCAAACCTCTGTTTATTCCTTGTATTTTTCTCTTCTTCCTGATGATTAAAAACCATACACAGGACACTGAGCAGTGCAGAGTTAAACTAGGCACCCAGCTGAGCTACAGTCTAATCCCATCTGCCCTGCAGGAGACTTCCAGTGCACCTGGGTGAGATCAGGGAAGGGTCTAACAGTCTTGCATCCCAGTCCCACGGCTTCACAATGAAGTCCATTTCTTCTGTCTATACCTCCTTGTTTACCTACTTGGATCTAAGAGCTTGGGATTAAACATGCTAGTTGTTTAGCAAGGGAACACTTGGGAATTGTGTTCTAATGGCTGTCAACTAAACCTTGGCAGCAGACTTTCTCTATGACATAGTATACAAACTAATGAATCACAGTCTTTGAATCCCTTATCCTACCTATAACTCCTCCCCTATGTCCCCTCTTCTCTTTTCCCCCTCTGTAGGATTAACTCCTTGTCATAATTCAGATGGCTATTTGCTGGTGGGTTATAAATCCCCACTGAGTATCCTTGTTTATGCTACATTTTTTTTTTTTTGAACTTCATGAATCTCTTCTCGCTGGAAATACAATGCAATACATTCAGGGCAACAAAAATTGTGGCTCCTGTGCAGACCAAAACCTGGTAAAATCAATTTTTTAGGAACTGCTTTTCTTCTGAAGCTATATTATTCTGCTGATTTATTCATCTACTCACCTCAGGACAGGACTAGATTATTTATTTTAATGATGAACATTAACATGGAAGAAAATTTTGCCTTCTCACAGGAGGAACTCACTGATCAGAGACAGGTTTTTCACTGTTCCTCGCAATTACCAAAAATAATGATAAAATAAGACAGTACTCTGTCTATGATTCTAGTAATTGAGTGATGAAGGACATACACTGTGTATATGACTTACATGGATGCTCGGATCACAGTGTTGTATGGGGAGGGTTAGAGGATATGGCGGAAATGTTTACTGAAGTTACTGAAATTACAGCAGAGTGGCTAAACTTGATCTCTACAGCTGGAAAAAATGGCAATAAGGGAATGGCTCTGCTTTTATCAGAGAGTAACATGCAATGTAAATATCATGCATGCTACCAAGTCAAATATTTAGGGTTCATAAACGAAGAGGACGAGCATATAATATTCTCTTCCTCTGGCAGAAACCATTCAGTCCACACTAAACAACATCTGTGCCAGTGAAATAAGCACTAGCATTTTCATGTAAAGCTATGTCTAAGATCCCACTCTTCTCCATTTAAGTAGGGAGATGGTATTAAAGAGAACAGAGAAGCACAGTTAAAAGCTCAGTACACTGCAGAAGCTGCTCTAGGGTCTGAGACTGTCAAGGTCTGTGCAAACAGCCACAGTGCCTTTGGAGGGGGATCTATCATAAGAAACATCTCTCAAGCTCTTTGGGTGACCCTTCTGGTTTCTGTGGCTTTGCTTCTCAATATCACTTAGAGGAAATATGTTTTAACAGCATATAAAACCACTGTTCTGCTGCTTCTTGGACACGGCGTAGAAATATGTTTTCTACTACCATTAGCTAATATCAAATACCTGAAGTCATATAATCCTCATTTAATTAATCAGGTGTAAGATGTCTATAATTAACAACAGTTTCTGTGCACGTTGTCACCTTTGGCTGATTCCATGGTTTACCACACTGAGCATTTATTCAGATAGTCTGAATGTCTCCTGAAGATACCTATTTTTCAGTAATAAGGCCAAGATCTATGGCAATGTTTATAGGTTATAAATTCTCCCTGGAGAGCTAAAGAAATCTTGAAAATGGGACTCAGACCCATACTAATAGACATGTGTGACTGGTGGTGCTAACCATAAAAACAGTTTTTTAAAGGTAGACTTGCTGCTTGCTTCTGTCTAAGAATTTCACTAGAACATGTTTCTCCCATGCTAGTCTAGTGCTTTGTTCTCAGGATGTTTTTGCAGAGCAGGAAAACTATATACATTTTATTGTGAAGATGAATGCAACTTTAACCAAAATGTCAAGGCTGGACCTTTCTGTGGGACAAAACTGGAAAGATCAAAAGTGTAATTATGGATTAGGATTAAATTAAACTGGGTTTAAGTATCTTTGAAATAATAACTAACTCTGCAAGTTAATATCATATTTCGAAGTAGTTAGAGAGCCCTAGAAAGAAGTCCAGCCTCTGATTTCTACACAAAAAAAACCTGAAAGGAGGTTGCTGGGGTAGTTAATCCTCTTATTACATTGCTAAAATTATTTCATGGATTGTTCTGTGGAAAAATTTGACCTGGATTTACCCATTTGAAAGGTCTTCCATTGCTGTTCAGCTCTATCCAACTGCAGATAGCGAGATACCGAAGATGGAGAAAGTAATATAGCCTTGCATTAATTTGCTACTAAACTGCAATCAGCCACTTATTTTGCAAGCTATTGATAACATAGACTGAACATGTAGTAACTTTGTCACTACCTCCAGAAAGGTTAATGTACAATAAACTCTGTAGGACCATGAGCATTTAATAGGAAAGGAAAATATTCTGGGTTGTGTTAAACAATGAATCATAATCAACCCGGACCTGAAAACTGTTAGAGAAGTTGCAGCACATAGGCTTTGCCAACACACAGACATCTCTAAGACATCTGGGAAACTTTTCTACACTTAGCCATAGCAACCACAAAATATCTATCGAATAAAGAAAAGTGTGTTGTCACTTAAAGTAAGGCTACGGTGAATAGAACATTGGAGACTGTCTCCTACCTTGACTGAATTATCTTTCAAGGGGACACACTACTGCTAAGCAACAAGAATTTGGTCTTAACAACTCTCTGGATAAAGGGTAATTTAGAAATAGTATGTAGCTTGCTCTCCACACTTTATTAATGTATGTTAGTTGCTCTAAAGAAAACCTCCATCTTTTGCTACCCTTGATGATTTTTCTTGTAAAATGAAAGCTGTTCTCTGTATTAAAACGAGTGAATCAAGGCACTATAATCTGATGTACTCTACATTACCTTTGTTTACCTTAGTACTGGTCTGAAAGGCATTCCCCTCCATTTCTTCATATGTTATACAATTACCACAGGTTGCTTCTTTCTCTGTAGTCTCAACCTTTCATTTTTAAAGATTGCCTGAACTTATTTTGAAGAACTTACCTTTTTCTGCACAGGTGGGTCTTTTTTCCCTCTCCCCAGTGCTTCTGCACTTCTGTAGAGTACTGAGCTGCAAACAACCTCCAGTGGTTTACTTTAATCCTTATTTGTCATCTTTTGTTCAATGCAATTCCTGTTACAGTGGTTTACTCAGGTTCTTTGTGAACAGCCTATTAAATTCTTTGTCTATGTCTTCATGATCACAACGTTCCCCATGTTTTGTGGCAGAACATGCTTAAACGCATCTCCAACACACTACAGCCGTGTGCTAGTTCTGCTCAAGGGGACAATTTCAGAGCACAAGGCCAGAGCAGGCAGCCTTTTCATACTCCATGCAATAGAAAACCTAAACAATAAGCACTGCCTGTTCTGAGAAGCAATAACTAACAAACAGAAAATCTCCATCCACAGATGTCGTGTTCTGACACTTTTCCTCTAGGAGCTAGTACATAGAAATATGTCTGGAGGTAGCTCAGTCCAACCTTCTTGTTGAAGCACCCATCAGGTCAGCTGTGGATTTGTCTGGCTGGGTCCTGAAAACATACAAAGGTGGAGGAGGGCAAAGGGATCACTTGTGGAAACTTGGCACAGCCTATTGCACTGGCATCCAAGAGTGATGAGAGAAGTGGCAACTGTCATTGCAAAGGCACTTGCTACCATCTTTAATAAGTTTCTGAGCTCTAAGGTGCTGTTTCTCAAATGGCAAGGTTTAAAGTTGAGCTCGACAGCTTGAAGTGAGCTTGCTAACAAGTCTGACACAAAAATGCAAAATATATTAGATGTGAGATAAGAGTATAGTAAAGCATATTTTAAGGTAATCATCCTGATGGCTTCGTCTGTGATGGTTTTATCAGGTGAACTTTGAGAAAGCTGACCCAGCACACACAGCTGTTGGGGTATGACAGGGGACATCATCTATTAGTAGTAATTGAAAAGGATGGTTTTCCAGCTGCACCAGTACAGATGGTGATAGTCCAGGCTAGGAAACATATCAGCAACCCTCCTGCCTTGATTCTGCCTCTCACAACACAGCTGCCCAGTCTTAGGGTGAGTGGATGTAGCTCAAGAAGTTGAAGGCTCCCACGGGGCAGCTTAAAACTGCCTTCTAAAGTGAAAGCATGAGACTGTGTTCACTCTCACTTTAACATATGTGGGCTGGGGAAAAGGATCATGTGCAAAAGCCAAAAGGAAGGAAGAATATAACCATGAAATATAAAGAGAAACAAACAAGATGTTTCAGACTTTACTAAGTGTTCTGGTTAGTTTAATATTACAGGCATCAGGCATACTAGATACGTAGGCAATATGTCAACATGCTAATACAATGGCCAACAAATGTAACTGTGTGTTGTGATCACTTTTGTGCTAAAGGATGCAGTACTGAGCTTTATGCAACTGGTGGGTATATTACAATATCAGTATGAATAAGCAAGTTGCTTTTTTTAGTAGTGCTGATGTAGTGCTTTTAATAATTACACACTTAGCAAAGCAATCTGAAAATTGAGATGAATGTGTCTAATGGGAGAATTTAAATCCACACCAGAACTCCATCAGTGCAAATGTTGGATTGCCCCATCCTCTCTTCAAGGGGTCACAGCAGAGCAACCTGCTGATAATTTGGCTTTATGTTTGCAGGGTTCAGAATCAATTTCAAGAATAAGAATGTTAAAGTTGATTTCCCAGACAGGTCTCTTTGTTTGGAATTATATTCTCTTTTGTAATTTAAAATGGTTGGCAGGAGATGTGAAGTCCCACCACTTCTGTGGGTCTGTGGTTCTTCAGAATAGAATGACACACAGACACCACCATTTCATTTCATTGTTTAACCCACAGATACATTTCATAATGATAAAGTGTAACTGCTCTGTTACGTCTAATAGTTCAGTTACACCTAAAATAAAACAGTATTTTTATTCTGAAGTTCTTTGAGCCCAGGAGAAAAAGTAGGAAAGGTCAGCACGTCCCAGCTTGGTGTGGACATCCAACCTGAAACATTACAAGGGCTGCTCTACCTGAACTATCTGGAACACAGATAAAGAAGACTAAATCGGACTTTAAACTGTTGAAAATAAGTTGGAGGAATAACGATTGACAAGACAAAGTCTGGATAAGCTTTGTTAAAATCTGGGTAAGTTGTTACAATGTCCTGGAAGCATGAAGCTATACAGTATGTGCTTGTGATCAGACAACTAATGTTACAGAACTATCCTAAGTCTTACCTTGAAAATATTCAATCTGTTTTTTATTACTACATCTGAAAACACTAGTACCAAAAGGATTAAACGATCTCATGCTTCATTGGGAGCACAAATACAAATGTCAAAAAATGCAAGCAGAATTGCTTGCATAAAGAACACCTCAGTACTAGGACTACATACACTATGCCCACAGTTTTTGGTTTTTGTATCTTCTATTGATGGAACCTTTGATGGAAGAAGCCCAAAACATAACTTTGGTCTATCTGTCTCTCTCTCTCTTCTTACAGATGGGATAACTGCGCAGTTCTTCCCTGAAAACCTGACACATTGGAGGTTATAATTAAAGACTACCCAGCAGAAATGCTCCGTCTAAATTGGCTTGCAAAACCCACCCAGGTGACCTTGGCAGAAAGTGCAGTGTTCCTCTGCACTCAGAGAAGATAACACAAGAAGTGCAATGTGGCCAGTCAGTTTGGTCAGAAATTTCTAATCCACAAAGCATCTTCATTTGACTAGATTTCATACAAACCTCTGTAATTTATAGAAGTGCTTTTGTCCAGACAAAGATCATCTGCTTAAGCTGATGTAACTCCAGGTGAAAACCCCTGGCTTTGTAAAAATGGACTGAGCAGTCTCAAACACCTCACACACTATCTGCATTTGAAGTTCAAGCTAACTTTCCATTCCATTTCGGTGTAATCATCTAGTTTGAAATAAATCTGGACAATGCAAAGGCAACTTTCAAATTCTTGTGTGCTGGCTTCCAGCTCCACTCCCTCCAAGAGAAAATTCCATGTTCTAAGGAAACTCTTTTCCAAAGGCTTGCATCAGAAGTCCTCTAGAAAGAAGTATAGAGCTGTTTAAAGTATGGAACAAGGAAAGCAGCTCTGCAAAACCATCTTCACACTGTTTTTCATTTCCTGAATGCAGTCACTCCAGAATGAAATTTTCTTCCCTCAGTTTGAATTTAGAATCATAGGATATCTCAAATTGGAAGGAGCTTATAAGGATCACCAAGTCCAATTTGAGTCCAACCCCATTGAGCCTAACTCCACTTTCCACGAACTAGCATAATCTGGCACCAAATGGACTTTATCTGTTAGGTCTCTATCAGTTCTTAAGGAGTTCTGCCTGCTGTTTAAATTGGATGCTGTGCAAATAAGTACTAAAACCTCTCCAATACTTCTGTTTGATTTTGATAGAGAAATAAGATGCTTCTCCAGGTGCACAATTTTGTACCAAAACTGTATTATGACTCCTTGTTTTTAAAAACTGTCAGCTATTAAACTTCCCTTCTCTCCATAAATATCTTCTGGAAACTGACACACCTGTCTTTATTCATGGAAGGGCTAGTTCTGCACTCCTTGTGTTAGAAATTGCCTGATACCTGTTTTTACTGATGTAAAGATGTTCTCATCTACTTGCTCAACCATGCTCACTCCTTTCCCCAACCTTTAAACTCTTCTTGCAGAAATTAATACAGTACTAAGGTCATATTAATTGTCAATAAACAGGGCTACTTGCACTGAAGTATTTAAGTTATCCATCTCCCAGAGAAAGAGATAAAATGTATTTTATTGAAAACACTGCCAGTCTCCATGACAGTGAGTATCATTGTTATGGAGGAGGTACCAGTTAGGAGAGCTGGAGGACAGAGCTCCTGTCATAGTATGGGGAAATATTTAGGGTAGTGACTGCAGCTACCTGGCTGTTTTCAGCTGCATTCTTGGCTAGAGAATTTAGCATGTCAAAGGAGAAGGCTGAGTCTGGATGGATCTTCAAGGTCTTGAGTATGTGTTAAGAACAGCATGTATGAAATGCACCTTTTCCTCAGCTCTGACACAGCTCATAAACCTGTGGCTCTGGAAACCAAGTCATTAGGGACTTTACTAGCTTTGTCATGGCATAACTCTGTCCTGGAGAGAAAGACAACACAGATTTGATCCTTTCCACAGCCAGCACCAAGCAATATCCATTTCTTGAGTGTATATATTGTAACCGATAGCTAGTTTTAATTTCCAGAACTCCAGAAAAAAGGTTCTATACTTTAATTTCTATGCATTTCCCATCCCTATATAAATTCTGTAATGCATACCATGAGCTGGTTGAAAGCACAATAAATAGGAAGAGAATGGATGTACTTCAGCATGGTGGTGGTTGAATTATACTTCTGTGAGCTCTTATGTGTACAACCAACTTCTGAATCATTTCTTACAGCTGACAGCTTCAGCCTCAACACTGCAGCAGGCAGCTAGTTAGCACAGATAAACAAGCCACTCTTTACTATCCCAGATTTTTCCAGGAACAATGTCATTTTGTTTTATTGGTATTGATACCAGCCTTGAATAGTAAAGACTTAATGCAGAGGTCACCCTTACCTTCCATCCCTACTTTTTGCACTGCCTTCCACTTACTTTCCTCTGCATGAGAACACTACCTCTATTTAAATAAACAAGTGAAGATACTAATTCTAGATTTTTAATTTATTAACCAAACAATTTATTAATGAAATAAAATTTTTTGCTAAAATATCTTAAGTTTTCAAGCTATTACAAAAGTCGAATGGGTGTACCAGTACATACACTTTGCTCCAAGTTTGAATACAATGGACTTAAATGGAGCTGAGAACATGGAAATTGTGACTAGCTTTTGTATGCTAAAGAACTTACTTGCTTGGAAAAAGGTTTAGATTTTGGACTTTTCCATTGCACATGTGTAATAACATAGAAGCACTTCACATTATACAGTTCTTTAAACTTAGCGAGTGTCACCTTCTGTGTCAGAACAGGCACAAAATTGATTGTACTTTATAGCAGAGGCTCACAACATGCCAAAGGAGCAAGAAGACTGGGAAATCTGGTGAAAATGGAGAACAATATACTTCCTGAAGTCTTGCTGGGCAGCAAAAGCTGCATTATCCTCTGCAAACTTCATGATTCAGGGCATTTCAGCCAACAGGATGAAAGATTTTTTTGTAAGAAGACCATACTAGCAAGCACTGTTTCCCAAGCAGCTGTTCCTAGTGTGACACAGCTGGATCTATTTTACAGCATTAAAACCACCCTCTAAGGGTACAGCAAGAGCACTGTAAGTGTTAATTTCCTGATGGCTTGTGGGATGTACTAGAGCATTCCTGTCTTCCCTTTTCTGCATTCATGTTCTTTTTTCCTTTTCTTCCTCCAGCCAGGGCCCTGGAAGAGGTTTAGGGAACCTTTCAGTAAGTCAGGAGAACAGAGCTAATGATGATAAAAGGGCAATGCCCATTCCCACACGGTGGTTCTGCACTCTGAATACTCACTGAAATAGAAGACCTCATCCCCTATCCCAGATAAACTTGCTTATGAAATACAGATTGGCAGATGAAAGTTTCTTAGAATCCCTCTATTTTGGTTTATATAAAAACCAGTTACGTCATCCCCCCAGCCTCTCCCAAAAAGCCTCAAACAAAAACCAAGTAAATGTCTTTGACTGTTAATGTAAGTTAAAAATTAAGTAGGGAGGGGAGCAAGAATTAGTTCCGTTTCAGAGATCATCACAGTATAACATCTTTCATGGATGCATTGTAAGTCTTCCTTACAGCAGACTTACTAGCACAAAAAGCAAATAAACCTAGTGCAACAGCAAATTAAATGTAGTAAAAATATAAGTTTAAGGTCCATGTCATTGGGTACAGTTTCACAAATCTGTGCAGTAAACGTCTTTCAGAAATGCAAAGCTGCATTTACATTTTTCTGTAATTCACTGTCCAGCAGAATACATGTCCTGTTCCTAAAATAGGCAAGCTGCTGACAAACTGAACTGTCATTCCACAGCTTGATGGAGTGGAAGAACTGACATCTGTGCCAATTTCATTTGAGGAATAAGTCACTGTAATCCTCAGCCCTGTATCCAAGCCTATATACTCCTGATTTGTGCAGTAAGCAAAAACTACAGATGTGTGTTTCAGGTTGAGGCCAGGATTGACAAAGTTAGTAAAAACCTACATCTATGAAGCTACAAGCTATTATCTACGAAAGGAAGTGTTCTTTACTTACTTTTTTTTTCAGCAATAGACCTGATACTCAAGACATTTCCAATGCAAGAGTAAACAACAACTTCCTGACACAGGTGATTGAGGAGCCAAGAAAAAAGGTGCTCGGTTGGACCAGACACTTACAAACCAGGAGAAACTAGCTGGAAATATGAGGATCAGTGGCAGAATTGACTGCACTGACCGTGAGATGGTAGAGGTCAGGGTTGTGGGAGGGAGTAGCAGAGCAAATAGCAGGAACACAACCCTGGACTTCCAGAAAGCAGACTGCAACCCCTTCAGAGATCTGCTTGGAAAAATCCCATGGGAGACAGCCCTGGAGAGAAGAGGAGTCCTGGAGAGCTGGTTGATTTTCAAGCACCACCTCCTCCAAGCTCAAGAATGGTCCATGCTTACCAGCAGAAATCAAGCAAAGGGGGCAGGAGGAGTATAGAGATGCTGTCTGACCATGGAAGGATGGGTTCAGGAAAGCCAAAGCTCATCTGGAGTTGAATATGGCAAGAGATCTGAACAGCAACAAGGTAGGTTTCTACAGGAACACCAGCAGAAAAAAAAAAAATAAGGCAGGGCCCTTGGTGAAAAATAATGAGGAGAAGGCTGAGGTACTCAATGCTCTCCTCCCCTTTTCTTTACCAGTACAACACCCTCAGGTATTCCAGGCTAGTAAGACCAGTGGTAAAGTCCAGAGTGATGTAGGCTCACCCTCAGTGGAGGACAATCAGGTTAGGAAACATTTTTAAAAAGTGGACCTACGGTTTGCCCGAGATGTGATGGAGCAAGTAATCCTAGAAACTCTTCACAGACAAAAAGGTGACTGGGAGTACCTAGCATGGAATTATTGAGGGGTAATCATGCCTGACCAACTTAATGGCTTTCTACAGTGAGGTGGTTTGTTTGATGGGCATGGGAAGAGCAGTGGAGAGTGTTATTATGGACTTTGGCAGGATTGCTGCTGCTGTATCCCATAACATCCTCATAGACAACCTGTTGATGTGTGGGTTAGATAAGTGAATGGTGAAGGAGATTGAAAACTGAATGGGCAGACCTAAGGGGTTGTGATCAGTGGCAAAAAGCCCATTTTAGAGTCCAGTCACAAGGGTTGCCCTCCAAGGCAATAATGGGTCCAATCCTGTTTACTGTCTTCATTAATGCCAAGGAAGATGGGGCAGAGTGCATCCTCAGCATGTCTGCAGATGATACAAAAATGTGAGGACTAGGTGATGCGCCAGGTGGATGTGCTGCCAGTCAGAGGGTCCTGGATAGGCTATAGAAATGGGCTGACAGGAACCTCATGAGGTTCAACAAAGAAAAATGGCAAACTGTGCACCTGGCAAAGAATAACCCCATCAACAACTACATGCTGGGGCCAACAGGCCAGAAAGGAGCTCTGCAGAGAGGGACCTGGGCGTTCTGGTGGACGCAATGTACCCTTGTGGCAAACAATGCCAATGGAATTCTCGGTTGTGTTAGAGCATTGCCAACATGTGGAGGGAGGTCCTAGGTGCTCTTTCCTCTCTACTTAGCCCTGTTGCGGCACATGTGGGTTCTGTATGCTAAGTCCTGGTCTCCCCAGTGAAGGAGAGACATGGATATACTGAAGTGAGTGCAGTGAAGGCCACAAAGATGATGAAGGGACTAAAGCATCTGTCATATGAGGAGAGGCTGCAAGTTCTGTGTGTGTTCTGCCTGGAGAGGAAAAGGCTTAGGGGGATCTTAACTATGTGTGTAAATACCTGAGGGAGTGGGGGGCACAGTTGGTGGGGGGACATGGGTATTGGGTAAAGAGGATGGAGCCAGACTCTCCTTGGTAGTATCCAATGAAGGAACAAGAGGCAACAGGCACAAACTGAAATACATGAAACTCCCCTGAAATGTGAGAAAACACTTTTTTTCCTGTGTGTGGTCAAACACTAGAACAGATTGCCCAGAGAGGTTGTGGAGTCTCCATCCTTAGAGATATTCAAACCTTACTTGGCACAACTCTGAGCAACTTGCTGTGGCTGACCTGCTCCGAGCAGTGGCTTGGACTAGGTGATCTCCAGAGATACCTCCCAAAGTCAACAGTTCTGTCTTTCTGTAATCAGGATAACATGTTTATAAACCCGTGATAAGATCTAAACTCAGTGAAGTTTATTCTTTCAGACCTTGCTCCAAGCAATAAAATATATGTGATATCTACTTCCTTGGAAGCTTACTCTTTGTCTCAGAGAAAGATGTCAATAGCAAAATTTTAAGACGCCTAGTGGAGGACAGTGGGTTGGGACAGATGTCCCAAACTCAGAGATTTCTAATTTTCCAGCTCCCAGCAACTTGCACTAAAATTTTCCAAAGACTCATTTGAGCACTTAATGAAAAGCCATGTAAGCAGCTGCTGCTAATCACAGTGGAAAAAGTAAAAATTTGTGTCTTGCAGAGTCAGGGCTATGCAATATTACTTGGGTCTGTGATACAGCTACTTGTCTGCTTGCAAGCTGGAAATGATTTCTGATCTGGCAAAGATAACCTGTACCCCATGGATGAAAGACCCCACAGTGTGCAAAACAATGCTGTGCTCTGGCATGTTTCCTTATTTTTTTTTTCAAAAGTATGAATATAATGTAAACAAAATTTCATACAGGGGTCACTTTCTCTTTTATCCATATGAAAGGTCTTCCATCCTCCTCAGTTATACTATTTCACCTTATTTTTTCTAGCCCTTAGATTAAAAAGGCCTATCTGATATCCCTTTGCAGTCTGTGGCCTAGAGCACAAAGCATTTTTTATCAAGGCACAAAGAATCTTCACTTAATTTTGGCTATCAGCCTGCTGCGTGGCTTTGGGCAAGTTATTTCATTGCCTGAGTTGCTGTTGTAAAATGGGGACAGTGACACTAACATCCTTTTGAGAGGGTTTTCAGATGTACTCCATGTAGGACTCAGTGAGTAAGAACTGAACACGCTGTGCTTTAGGGCCAAAGATGCAGCTTCTCTGTGCCTGGGGAGATCAAAAACTCTCTGACACATGAATCAATTCCAGTAGAGATAAGAACATGTTAATGTCATTATACAAGGCATTGGCAACATTACCCCAGCATGCTGTGCAAGTTTCTTGTCGCCCGTGCTCAGGAAAGGTTAACTAAAACTGAAAAAGGTATAGGACAGGATTGGCAAAATGATTAGGAAGAGGGGACATAAACAATTTCGACTTGCCTAATATAGTAAAACCATTGTTCTCTTAGAGGTTATGACCTTTCTAGGTAAATACACAGGAAAGAATGAGGAGATCTGAACAAAAAAAGAGGGAGAAGAAATCAATTAACCGATGTTGGCATGGGAACAAATGGGCAGTGCCTGCAGAACTAAACCAGAAATGAAAGGTTCCCTTCCAGACAAGTGAGGTTGTGTGTGGTCAGGCTAATAGCATAAGGAGATCACAGGGAAGCGCCTGGTCACTTTATAAACAGCATTGCATGATATGGTTACTGGTGATACCTGGGACAGGTCCCAGTGAAAGAAGAAAGTGTGTTATGGAGCTGTAATTTCTGTTCCCTAGTTCTCCTGCTTGTTGTTCCTTCCCACTCCCCACATCCATGCCAAGCTCCTACCAGTGGCAGTAGTAACACTGACCTGAGCAAAGGTAAAATGGGTGTATCCAGACCCATGCTGTATTAAAGACCACTGTGTGGTAATGTTTTTAATAGCCTGTTCTAAAAATTACTTGGGCAAGGGAGGCACAGAACTACTTGAATGAAGCTTGTAAGAACCATAATGACTTGGAATACATGGTGAAAGATTTTAACTGTAATTAAATCAACTGGAAATGTAATTTTTAAATGTCTCATCCAGAAAGAAAAACATTTATGTGTATGTTTTGTCAGTGCTGGGTTATTTCCACTAATCCTTATAAAACAGTCTTGTGTGATGACTAGGATTTTACTTTCCCAGTTGAAAAAATAAAAAGCAGATGGAATAAATGTAGCTGCCACAGATGTGGCTGCTATTTCTTCATAATCTGCCTGCCTTTGAGCAAACTGTAACATAGATGGTGAGATGCTGGATTCTGTCCAATAATGAAAAACTCTCCTCAAACCTTCAGTATGCTTTCAAGCTGCAAACGTAGTCTGGTCTCTGAAAAACCTGCTTTCACAATCTTGTTTAACTCTGTCATTGCTGGCTTTACAGTACTCAGGTCTGTGATTCATATGGAAAGAAAAATGCATTTCCCCCTGCCTTCACCCCAAACAGCCAGGGCATTTGCTGTCACAGCAGTTATGTGAGTCAGCATCTGAGAAGTCTGCTCATGTAGCCCATGTGCTGTGGGAGACCCAGAAGCTCACAATTCCATCCCTGCCCAAACAGACAAGAAAGTAATCGGAAGATGAGAGTCTGGAGAGTAAGGGGATAGAGCAACAGAAGCATGTTGGCCATATTTGTATAAATTCAACCATAAATTGGGAGGGACAGTGAATGGAAGGGAAGGACATTTTCTTTTCCAACTTCTACAAAAATTAGAAAACCTAGGAAATCTTCTTAAACACTTTCAAATTTGAAAGAAGCTCAACTTATATATTTTTTTCAGATGACACTTAAGGGCTTCCCTATACAATAGTGAGTCTTTAAACTTGGATTAAAATTAACAAAGGTATTTGATATTTCCTGCACTGTATAAATTAGCAGATTAGCATCTCAGCATCCTTTCCCTTCCTATTGGTTCCTATTGGGTGCCAGCACCCAATTGTGGGGTGCTTCAAAGGAAAGTCCAGAAGTCCCAGTAACTGGTAATTAGGGAGCAAGCTGTCCAGTGGGGAAGCTTCTTCTTCACTCCTGTCATTTATTAGTTGGGTTGCACTCCTAAGCACAGGTGGTTATATAAAAAGAGCTTAACATATCTCTGCTTCCACGGGCTATGCCAGAAATTCAGAGAATTTGTTTTCTTAACCTTGCTGAATGCTCTTCATTATCATCTTCTTTACCTGGGAAAGAAGACTCCCAGATGACTCCCTGGCTGCAGTCATGATGGAAATGGTATGGAAGAAACCTAGCTCAGCAGCCCTGCCTGAGAGAAATATGCTCCCTCCAGTTAAGCCAGCTCTGACAGAGCGCTGAGCAGCTGGAGCACTGTTTACTCTGTCTTTACAGGATCACACAATGGTTAAAGATGGAAGGGACCTTATCTAGAGGACATCTAGTCCATCCTCCCTGCTCAAAGCAGGTTCAGCTAAAGGTGGCTGTTGAGACCTCTGTCCAGAAGGATTTTGCATTCCTCCATTGGTGAAGACTCCACAGCCAGCTACATGAGACACCTTCCTCAGCACTCAGTGTGTGCCCTCAGATCCCATGGATTTGTGTAAGTCCAGTTTGTTTAATGCTTCCTAACCTGATCATCTTCCAGCAAGGGCAAGTCTACATCACCCTGTACTTTCCCCTTGGTCTCAGGGACCTGGAAGGCTGAGGCAAAAAGACCCAGATTAATTTGACCTTTTCTGTATTCTTTGCCATCAAATCCCTGCTCCACATAGTCACAGGCCCACATTTTGTCTGGGATGCCCTTTACTCCTGATGATCCACTGGAAATCTTTATTTTTTACCTTCATAGCCCTTGCTAGATTAAACTCCAAGTGAGCTTTGGCTTTCCTGAAGGGTCAGACAGCATCTCTATATTGCTCCTGGGCCACCTGCCCCTGTTTCCACCTCCTGTACACCCCCTTTATATGTCTGACTCAAATCAGGAGCTCCATGCAGGCTTCCTGTCCCCTTTGCTTGATTTCTGTTTGTAAGCATAGACCATTCTTGAGTTTGAAGGAGGTGGTGCTTGAAAATCAACCAGCTCTCCAGGACTCCTCTTCTCTCCAGGGCTGTCTCCCATGGGATTTTTCCAAGCAGATCTCTGAAGGGGTTGCAGTCTGCTTTCTGGAAGTCCAGGGTTGTGTTCCTGCTATTTGCTCTGCTACTGCCTCCCACAATCCTGACCTCTACCATCTCATGGTCATGGTGGCCAAGGCTGCTCCAATCTTCACATCTCCGACCAGTTCCTCCTCGTTTGTAAACATAAGGCACAGTAATGCATCTTTCCTGCTTGGCTCCTCAATCATCTGCGTCAGGAAGTTATTGTCAAGACACTTCAGAAACTTTTTGGACTGCTTGTGCCCTGCTGTGTTGCCCCTGCAGCAGTTATCAGGGTTGTTCAATGTCTCAGGATCTCTGAATGTAAGGCTTCTTCCAGTTGTTTGAAGATGTCCCTTGCCTATTTCTTCGTCCTGAGCAGGTGGTCTCTGTAGCAGATACCCACTGCAATATCACCCACATTGGTCTGCCTTCTAATCCTTAAGCTCTCAGGTGGCTTTTTGCCTGTGCCCAGGCAGAGCTCCACGCATACCCACTGTTCACACAAATAGGCAGAATGCAATACCGTGTAAGGGCTGAAAAACTCAGTTTTAATACAACAATGTTGCTTTCAAACTCTCAGATAAGGACTGTAGGCTATGAAGTGTATGGAGTTTTGATTATGGGTTCTCTTTATTTGGCTAGATGACATCTGTGTTTTGATCTTTCTGGAGGGCAAACATTTCACTCTTCAATACCTAAATCTTAAATGAAATCCTGCTGCCGACATAAATTAAAGCTCATGTCTATGGTTCTATACAAAGAAAATGTGCAGTTATTCTGGATTTTTTTACCACTGCTGGATAGACTTAAAAACGAAACATGAAGTCTAAACAAGGAAAAGAAAAAATAATTCTGACATTATCTGAATATTTTAAAATTGGTTTATGAGGTTAGAGCAGCCATGTAATCCTGGAAGGGGTCTTCCATTTTAATGTCTCCCAGAGAATAGGTGATAAGAAGTAGCAAGATGGCAATTTAGGATTATTTTATGAACTACACAATGAGGGCTTTCAAGTGACTGTGAAACTAAACTGGCTCTTAAACATGCTTCTACACAGCATGAGGCACCAAATGAATGAGTTCTGGCTGCGGAGTACTATCAGGGCCCCTATTACTGTACCCTGCAGGCAAATGAAGCAAAACTCCATTACCTTCGCTCACAGTATTTAGACCGCTGCTTCTTGCCATTGCTTTGCAATGTGACCTTCTCGCCTGCAAATAGCTGCCCCAGAGTTATAACATGTGCACTGAAGGCACCTGCCTCACGTGTGATTCCTCACATCCCTTTGTTGAAGGGAAGGGGACAAACAGTCTTTGCAAGAGTCTTCATGCTCTGGTCCTTGACTATTTTGCTAAACTAGTATGTTTGTTCTCTGAAAGGCTCAGCCCTGTAATAAGAGAATCTGTCTGGCTTCTTGTCAGAAGCTGTGTCATCACATGGCTTTGCAGCTGGTCAGGTGAGATAGGAGAAGATGTATGGCTACAAAAACCATATAATTCATCCCACTGCACTGATTTGTTTCTCCATCCATCTGTAATGTGGATTAACAGCAATAGCAATCAAAATGCTTTGGGAAAATCTCCTGCATAGCAGAAGACTTTAAAAAGTCACTTGAATTTTTGTGCTTTTGGAGGATGAGGGACCATGAAGGAGTTCTTCCTATTACGTCAGCTGCCAACACTGTCCATCCTAATTTCACTGACTTTCAGCAAGTTTTCTTGTCCTCCTTCATATTTGTCTTTGGAGTTAGTGCATATTGGCAGTTAACATGCTGGGTGTAAAAGGGAATTGCTGTTTCCAGTCTCAGCTACGTTTCTGGGTGTCACTATCTACATGTCACTGACTTTGTATGCTTCGTTTGGACTACATCTTGTCAGCCCTGGGCTTTTCCCTTCTCACAGTCAGGATGCACTGATGCTGTGGTACTACTCAGCAGCTAGGAGCTGGTTTAATCCTGACTGCCGCTTTGCACCACCACCAGTGATAAGCTTTCTGGATGGTAGTATTTCAGGTTGTTCTAGAGAAGCGTGTTTGTGTGGCACCAGCACTTATTCACTTCACTGTAGTTCAACAGCAGAGATAACCTGAAGAGAGACTTTTTTATCTCTGGTTTTTTAAAGCTTGATCCCAAAATTCTTTTTCTCCTCTGGAAGTCTCAAAGGCCCTGTAGGTCTACCCAGAAACTAGTTCAGGATAAAAATGGTGGAGCCAAATTCATGAAAACTTTTTTTTCCCCACAGACAGTTGGTACTATTGAGTCAACATTAAAGTCAGAGGCACAGTCACCTTTGCACTCATGCCCAAATGAGGCTACAGAGGTAATCAAAGCACAACAAAACCTTGTAGGACAGATGGATTTCAAGGTCAGATACTGGTGAAAAGAAACTTTTCTGGATAATGGTTGCCACTCAACGCTATCCAGTGGCTTTCGAAAACTAAAATATTGTGGATTCAAAGATTTTAAGAGTCTGCTGTAGGCATAATAATCTCTTTACTAACACTCAGATCTTTAGGAATAAAAGGAAGGAATGACACTTTTGACAGCTTTTTCTTGATAAGGTAGTTACAGCAAAAGGTTGGTGTTTAAAAATACGCTTTTTCAGCAGCCCACCAGCAGAAGCCAGAATACCAGGATGTTTGATTCCCCTGTGTCTTGTAGTCACTGCTCAGTGCAATGTATTTCTGGTCACACATAGGAATCAGTGCTTTTGATTTTCAGGCAGCCTCAGGGGTAATAAATGGGTTCTGCAACAGCCATGTGTGGTTGGCACCGGCCTGCCTTCTCTTGAAACGTCAGAGGCCCACCCCAAGCCCCATCAATGTTTGGAGGAAGTTGTTCCAATGAAAGCAGCCAGAACCACTAACCTGAACCTTTTTTGAATTAAAGTATTTCTCAGTCTGCTGGGGAAGTTAGTACAAGGGACAGCAAGAGCCAGAACTCAAATTAATCACAGACAAGGTTGGTTTAACACGCCAGAGAAGTGATGGAAGCAAGGAGTTTTCTCTCCCTCTCTCACCATGATCCCACAGAGCCATGCAATGCACACTAACACACCATCTGCTGGATTTCTGCTCAGAAACAAAGACAGGGAGATGTTTGTGTTTGTGTAATGGTAAAGCACTTTGTGTACTGAAATAACTGAGATCTTTCTGCTGGCCTAGGGATGGGGAGTGTGGCAGATGTGTTAAATTTCATCTGGTTTTGCTCAGAGCTACTCACAGCACTCCAAGGCAGACCGGGTGAGAAAAGGAGTGTGAGATGGCTTATTACTGCTCATCTCTGTTTGGAGACAGTTTTTCATTAGCATATATTAACATGGCTACACCCTTAAAGCCACATAGAGAAGATATGTAAGGCCAAAATAAAACACTGCTTCTCCTGGACACTTGGGATATATGTAACCTTCTTAATGAAATCATGTATTTTCAAAGTATTTCTACTATAAAAAAGCTGGTTACTTCCCACAAGTTTATGAACCATATCCTTCCATTCATTAAAGAGTTATATCCTCTTCCAGGTTTATGAAAGAAGGATGCTTCTTCACAGTTTTCTGTGTACTTTGAACCTGTTTTGCCTGCTGCATCCTCCTTTACAGCAGACCCAGCTCTGCAGGTACCAAAGTCATTATCAGTTTCTCTGCTGGCTTAACTGGGAACAGTATTAAGCTCTGTGTCCTGGAAAAGCTTCCACAGAGCCACGGGCCCACCTGAGCTGGGAAGATGTATGGGGTTGTAGCCAAGTACAGAGGGCCTCATTAACTTTTCTAAAAAGCAGGGGTGGGCTGCCCTGCTCCATGGTTGTGTGGTTCCCACAGTGTTACCAGTGTGTGTGTAGCATGAGGCTGCCTGAACTTCCCCAGAAGCAGGTGACATCCAGGGGCAACTGAGTGGGACATCTCACCACAGCCACCCATGGGAAGCTGAACACAGAGAAAAACAAAGCCATGGGGAACAACATGTCGGTGGCAAACCCGAAGAGACTAAGGACATATGCCAAAAGCCAGACTGAAGCACATGGCAAACTGCTTCAGATATTTGCAGAATGGAGCCCCAGTAGGGGGGATGCTCTTCACTAGGGTGGTGGTGACCAAGGTGCCCCTTACACCTGGGGCTGCAGGGTGGTGGTGAGCAGAGGGAGGGGGTCCAGCTGCAGCAGGAGCCTGGCTTTCAGCCTGCAATGCATGGGAAGGCTGTGAGCACCAGGGCTTGATATCAGTGAAGCCTGCCAGAAATTATTAGAAAAGAATTTTTGTAGAGGTCTCAGGAGTGGTGTTTCCCTAACCCCTCCCCCAGCTCCTTTATGAAAGAGTAACCACAGCATTCAGATGTGAGCCTTATTGCAGGAGACATTTATTTGCCATAAGCAGCTCCCAGGAACATGCTGACCTCCTCTGGCACAGTGGTGCTTTCTAAGCCTTCACAGTTTAAGAGCGAAATGCAATTGTCCTTTTACTGAACTACCAGGCCATCCCATCCTGAACAAAATTTTGTTCAGGGAAGAATAAATTCAGCATCATGAACAGTGTATGTACAAAGATGTAAATAGCTCACAGAACAGAAAGCAGAGAGCATTCTGAATGTTTGGGAATTACACAGACAATAGATTTTTTAATGAAGATTAAAATATTTTTCTCTAGCCTTTCAGATTTTCCTTTTAAGAATTTTACAACAAGAAGTAAAGCAGATGGACAGCCCTAAAGACGAAAGTAAGAACGTCTGTTGTAAGTATTTCATCTGGACAACCAGCAGTACTTTGTAATTTCTGGTGTTAGCAGTGTTTTTGAGGAGTTTATTTAACAGACTGAAAAAGGTATATATGAACATATCATACATAATGCATTATTATATGAAGATATAATGCATAATACAGACATAATGCATCAACAGAACATAAAGGCATTCAGCTATGCTAGATAATTTAAAATGAGGGAAGCATCTCAGTGTCTGCTTTCTAACAAAAGAAGGGAAACTGTGTACAATTCCTGCCTATGGTTAAAGGAATATGTCTCACTTTTTCCTTCATTCTCCAGTGATATGTTCAGAGGAACCTGCAACAGCTATGAGAAAACTGTAAAAAAGGAAGATAAAAATGAAACCTTCCCTTGCTTGAATGTTTTTAGTATCTTTTCTGCCCACATTTGATACTACAAATTACTACATAACTAATATGTAATGCCTAATACCTGATTTCAGACCTGGGGGTTTGCTTGGCTTGAGGGTAAGTGATGCCCCTCTTTGCCTCTCACTCCCAACAGAAGAATGGTAAGCATTCATAAAAAAATCTAGAAGTCACTGCCTGCAGTTTGAGTTGCAGCATCCTACGTCACTGTGTGCTCTAAATGGAAAGGTGGTGTTAAAGAATGTGGCTAAAATTGCATCAAGTACATAGCTGCCCCACAGCATCATAAAGGGGGAGCCAGGTCTCCATGTATGCCAGGAGAAATATCCTGCTGGGGACATCCTGCTACTGCTTGGAGAAGCAGTAGCACTAACTCATTCTTTTATCAAGCTTGTATGATCTACAGTTTTTTTAAGTATAGTGCCTTGTCTTGAAGACTACTGAAAATTTTACACACTTCTATGCACTAAATATTTATGTATAGCTAACACTTACATACATTTTGTAGTTGTGTAGATGAGCCATCCTGGACACACACTTGAGGACAGACTTAATACCTTCAGCTGTGCCCTGTTTACTGGCTTGTCATGCTACCACGGGGATCACACAGAATCACATCCTTCACAGTGGATGATGTTTTAAAGCTGAAAGTGTGCGTGTGCTGCAATAAATCCACTTTGTTTTCCAGTTTCTCTGGGTGGTGTACTATGAGGACTGACCTTCCAGAACACCTTCTTTCTGACCATAAACAATTTCAGACTATAAGTATCAACAATCAGAATTTCCGCGAGAGGCTGTGGCCACCTGCTTACTATCCATGGGGAGTGATAGCTCTTTCCCTAGACTTCAGAAATGTCTATAAACCTGGGTACAGTAAGTGTCTCTTCTGTGTTGCCTTAACAATGCCAGAATGATCAATGGCAGTGCAGTATAAAAAAAAAACTCTTCTAGCAATGTTTACAATGTGTTGATTTTGGTCTGCTCATTTGTAGTACCACTGATTTCATGGCAGGTAGTAACAAATTCATCTTCAAACTCCTCCCTAAAGTCAGGAGATTATTCCTGTTTTACAGTAGGAAATTGTGGCTGGAGATTGAACAATTTCTTAGAAGTCAGTCAGAAAAGCAATGAAAAAGAAAGAGGCCAGACCTCTAAAATCCTAACCCAGATCATGAATCACAGACTTATCTTTCATTTCCTCTCACAACAAACAATTGGTGTGATCCTCTGGATTATCATTGCATGGCTTTATTGTTTAGAGAAAGCAAATCTCTTAAGAAAGAGGTGGATACAGCAGGGTCCTGACTTTTAAAAAAACTTAGATGCCAACTCTTGTGTCATCTGAAAGTATTTTAAGGACTCAGTAAAGTGACTATTAACAAATTAGGCACCTAGTCTAGCTTCATACTTCCCCTACTGCCACTGGGCACTGCACTTAAAAGCAGCTGATATGCATTTTCTCTATCAGACATAAATTCTCTGCAACTTGTAGGTGTTAAAAGTGACACATTTTCCCATATGCTGCCAATAGCAGGAGTTATACCAGGCAGCCACTCCACTAGACAAAGCTATGCTAGCCATATGTTTAACAGGATACGGAGACAGCTCAATCTACAATGGCTACACTGCGTGTTGTGATCTGCTGGATAAACAGACCACTCAGCACAGCTGACAGTACAAAAGCAGCCTGTCCACAACCACGCAAACTGCAGCTGCACCTTTAACTATAGCATGCATGGGTTTCACTGCTAATTGACTGAAGAGTGCAAATCAAGGTTTGCTGTATCAGCAATCCCTTCCAGCTAGCAAACTTGTTCACTAGAATGATTTATCAAAAAGGTAAACAAAAAGAAAGAAAATACTGTTGACAACCATCCATTTAAAAATGTGAATAAATGTTGCAGAACATTTTGCTGCTGTGTTTACCCTGTGCTGAGCAGAACCGTCAAATTAATGTGAAGATTAAACATTCTGGAAAGCTTTGCCAATCAGGCATAATCCTCGATATAGCTGCAGGGAATAGACCAGTTTCAGTGTTCTCCTGCTCTTCTGAGAAATGCATACTTATGTTTCATGGTCTGTCTAAGCAAATTCTGACAGCAAAACAGCAGCTTCAAGGCTCTGATTCAAAAACTATTGAAAACTAACAGGAATATCTCCATTGACCTCAATGGGTTTTGGATCACAGCCTGAATCGTTTCAATGCAACGCAATCCAGACTGAAGCAGCCAAAGCTGTATGCTTTTCCAGAGATTTCTGTTATTCTAGGAGGATAAAATATAACACTGAAGATCCCAAGATATTTCTTCCTCTAGACTGGTCAGGTTCTCCCTGAAATATTGCTGTAGAGACTGGCACATCATCTAAGCAATTGTTTGATTTCCATCTTTATAAGAACTCTTAGAACTTCCAATTGCCTTCCAGTCACCAGTCAGGTTGAACACATCTCAAAAATAGATCACTGAGGTATATTCCCTAAAGAAGCTGATAAACGGATAATGCAAGGATTTATTTTTTCAAGAGACCTAATTTATGATTATGGTGAGGCGGGCTTTAAACTGAGGGACTTGGGTGGTGAGGGCTGAAGTGGCAACGCTAATGCCTTCACATCTAATGGGGGAATAAGCTAGGCCAACCAGAGCAGTGACAAAGGTGCCTTAGCTGCCTCACGAGATGACAGTCAGGAAACCAACCACCTCAAGGGCATGCATGGCTACCCGCTATAGTGGATCCTCGTGCACCCCTCCAAGGAAACCTGCATACTCAAGTACCGTTCTGAAATGCCTGTACACCAAGGCACACAGTATTCAAGGACCACTTCCTCTGAGCTCAAGATCGGTGCATCGCTAGGAGGAAGAAGTCAGGTAAAGGAGCAAGGAGACCTGCATGAATAACCAAAGAGTTTCAAGAAAAACTCAAATGGAAGAAGAAGGTTCACAGTATATGGAAAAAGGGACTGGCCACTTGGGAGGAAAATAGGAACGTTGTCAGGGTATGCAGAGATGCAGCAAGGAAGGCCAAGGCCCAGTTGGAATTAAATCTGGCAAGGGATGTCAAGGACAACAGGAAGGGCTTCTTCAAATACATCAGAAGTAAAAGGAAGACTGGGAAAACGGTGGGCCTGCTGCTGAACAAGGTGGGTGCCCTGGTGACGCAGGATGCAGAGAAGGCAGTTACTGAATGCCTTCTTTACTTCAGTCTTTACTGCTAAGGCTGTCCCTCAGGTACCCCAGCCCCCAGAGGTGAGAGAGAAAATTCAGAGAAAGGAGGACTTCCTCTTGGTTGAGAAGGATTGGATTAGAGATCATTTAGGCAAACTATACCCTCACAAATCCATGGGCCCCGATGGGGTGCACCCACGAGTGCTGAGGGAGCTGGCGGATGTTCTGGCCGAGCCAGTCTCCATCATCTTTGAAAGGTCATTAAGGACAGAAGAGGTGCCCGAGGACAGGAGGAAAGTAAATGTCACACCAGTCTTCAAAAAGGGCATGAAGGAGGAGCTGGGAAACTATAGGCCAGTCAGCCTCACCTCCATCCCTGGAAAGGTGGTCATCTCCAGGCATATAGAGGACAAGAAGGTTATCAGAAGAGGTCAACATGGATTCACCAAGGGGAGATCATACCTGGCCAACCTGATAGCCTTCTATGATGGCATGACTGGCTGGGTAGATGAAGGGAGAGCAGTGGATGTTGTTTACGTTGACTTCAGTAAGGCATTCGACACTCTCTCCCATAATATCCTCAAGAAGAGTCTAAGGAAGTGTGGGTTAGATGAGAGGACAGTGAGATATATTGAGAATGGGCTGTACAACAGAGCTCAGAAGGCCATGATCAACAGGGCAGTGTCTGGTTGGAGGGCCGTAACTAGCGGTGTTCCCCAGGGGTCTGTGCTGGGTCCAGTCATGTTCAACGTATTCATCAATGACCTAGATGAAGGGACAGAGTGTAACCTCAGCAGGTTCACTGATGTTACCAAGCTGGGAGGAGTGGCTGATACACCAGAAGGCTGTGCTGCCATCCAACAAGACCTGGACAGGCTGGAGAGCTGGGCCGAGGGGAACCTCATGAAATTCAACATGAGCAAGTGTAGGGCCCTGCACCTGGGGAGGAACAACCCCATGCACCAGTACAGGCTGGGGGCTGAACTACTGGAAAGTGGCTCTGCTGCGAAGGACCTGGGAGTGCTGGTGGGCAGCAAGCTGACCCTGAGCCAGCACTGTGCCCTTGTGGCCAAGAAGGCCAACAATATCCTGGGCTCCATTAAAAGGACTGTGGCCAGCAGATCAAGAGAGGTTATCCTCCCCCTCTACTCTGCCCTAGTGAGACCACATTTGGAGTGCTGTGTTCAGTTCTGGGCTCCCCAATTTAAGAAGGATGTGGAACTGCTTGAGCAAGTCCAGCAGAGAGCTACCAAGATGATCAGGGCACTGGAGCATCTCCCTTATGAGGAAAGGCTGAGAGACTTGGGTTTGTTCAGCCTGGAGAAAAGAAGACTGAGGGGGGATTTCATCAATGCCTATAAATATCTGAAGGGTGGGTGTCAGGAGGATGGGGTCAGGCTCTTTTCAGTGGTGCCCAATGACAGGACCAGGGCAATGGGCACAAGTTGGAACACAGGAAGTTCCACTGAAACATGAGAAAAAAACTTCTTTACTGTGCAGGTGACAGAGCAGCGGCACAGGCTGCCCAGGGAGGCTGTGGAGTCTCCTTCCCTGGAGACATTCAAAACCTGCCTGGATGCATTCCTGTGCCCCCTGCTCCGGGTGTCCCTGCTCAAGCAGGGGGGTTGGACAAGATGATCTGCAGAGGTCCCTTCCAACCCCTTCCATTCTGTGATTCTGTGATCCTGTGAGTACTGCTTGCTTTGTCCTCAACCATTGTTAAGGATTTGCTGTCTTGTCAACATTAAGAATCATGATGGCAAATAAACTCACCTATACATCTAAACTTCAAACTCATATGTGTACCCCTCTCTTTCCAAAGATTTCTAGGAAACTTTGTAATTATACTTTTCTCCTCTATAAATTTGACTTTATTTCCCCTTTTCCTAATTGCTTTATTGTAGAATGCTTATGACTGTAAAAAAAGTTAGTCAAAATACCTTTGAAAAAAGATATATAGCTATAAATACCTGAAAACTGCTAGACATTTGACTAGAAAGCAATTACCCTTATCTTAATGTCTCTGAAAGATATTCTCTGAAAGACAGGATTCAGTGCCTCCACAGCACGAATTTCCCTTTATCTCACTACTTCAGTTTTGTTTTCTACTGTGGGAAGATCCATTCACTCTACATGGCTGTAACTAAGCTACCACTTTCTATTCACCTCAGAGCACGTCAAATGCTGTTTGAGGAAGTTATGTTTATTTCAGAACCAAAGTAAATGCTATGTTGTATTACACAGCAAGAGCAAGGAAACAGGCAGATCCAGGAGAACTCAATTGTAAATACCAGATCATGTCCTTTCACTGGATCACCCTGGCTCATCACCCAATTCGCATTCTTTATGCCACCACTTCGTAAAGCAGAAAGTATTAATGCTGTGGTCTGTCTTAAACTCTTAGCAGCTGGGTGTAGTTTTAGAGTAGTTACAATTATTTAAAAAAATATCAAGGGCCTTTAGAATATAAGCTATTGGCACATGACAATGCTTGAAATAAAATTTAATCACGTGGTCTAAACGGTTTCCTCGGAGTCTAAATAGAAATGGCAAACAAATACATAAATGAGAGCACTGGTTGGACTGCGGATCTTTGGATCATACATCCAAAGCAATAGAAAGATCAGGGAGAAGGCAAAAGGGAGAACTCCATGTTGACTGAGGAAAAGCCAAGTGAAGTTTTGAACTCAATGCTGGCTGAAAGCTGTTTATGGCTGGAAGCAAGAAAATGGTCCTCTGCAATTTCATGACTTGTGCTCCAAAATTGTGAATGCCATCCACTTTTCATTTAGGTAAACATCGTATCAGATCAACCTGACCACCGCTCAGCATTGAATCCTCCTCTCCCTCTAGGAAAAGACATGGGGAGTTCTGAACTTTGAACTCACCAAATCAAAAATGGTGTGGAGAAGAAGAAACTTGTGTCGTCCTGGAGTTCTACAAAAATAGACCCCTTGTCTTCCCATTTTCCAGACCTGTGTTTAGCACTGGTGTACTTCAGAGACTGGAAGTCTCATTCAAACAATATATGGACCATCTTCAAACTGATTTCAATAGTTCATAAAGCTCGGTGGGCTTTGTTTTATAGTATTTAATACACCCACAAGAATACTTTCTGTGTACTATTTTGTAAATCCTCAGAAGTACATACATATTAAGACAAGTGAGATTCTAGTGTGCTCTATTTTTAAAAAGATCAACATTTTAGCTGCATGGTGGAGCTATTTTTCAAGTAAGAAACAAGGAAAATGAAGTCATTAAATATTCAAGGCTAGGAAAAAAAGGTAACATACATTTTGACAGCATCCTTTTAAGTAATTTTTATGGTTTTCCTTGAAGTAGTTCATCAGTTATTTATAAGCCATATCACAAAAATCATAAACCATATGAAGGAGCAATTTACAAGTAATGAAACCTGTATTAACATCTGAAAAAGTGTGTTTTCTAAAATATCAAGACAAAAAAATGTGCAGTGCATTCTTTTCAGATTTCCTCCCTCCCCACTGCCCTCCTTGAAATAAGGGAAGAAATACTCACAGAAAATCTTCACTGCAAGCCCTGTTCTTCAAAGTGTTGATTTTCAGATTGACTTTCTATATGATGTCACTTACTACACAAAACAGCAGATGTCCCTATGCATAGGGATTTAGGAAATGGTTTCCTGTGCTTTTGCCAATGTGTACTTCTCAGCTTTAAGGGACAAAGTCCTTGGGACTTCAGTGCCCGCAATCTCTTGCACCTGCTGGAGTCAATGCAGCCCCACAGCACGACATGATTCCGTCTGCAGGATCATATAGAAATCCATCTGCATTTAAAGAGACATGTGACAACAGCTATGAATCCTCCACCAGATTGATCAGTGATAGCATGAAGTGATTGCCTTTTGAGCTTGGAGAATGCTTTGTGGTCCATAACTACTCATTTACTAGTATCCTTGTTGTTACCGGCAGAAGAGATAATACTGGGTTTCAACCTGCATGGCCACCTCACTCAAACAACGATGCTAATTATTGCTGCATTTTTCTTATATCAATGAACCAAAGTATTCACTGTTAATTTCTATAGTCCTTCAACCTTAATACGGAAGTCTTCTGAGAAATATTTTACTGAGACGACACTGGTCATAGAGCAGAGTAGTTCTATACTAAAGTGAAATTTGCTAACTTTGTCTTTCTTTTCTATTGTTAGGAAAAAAAAAAAAAAAAGGAGAGGAAGACACTAGTTATTTGGCTTTCAGTAAGACTGGCACCTCCAAAACCCCCTATCTTGTTTGTGCCACTTGGACAGAATTATATGCCAGAAGACTGGTATATAGCTCTGTTGTAAGCCTGTAAATCTTAGGGTCAAGCACAAAGCTGACAACAAGAGTCAGAGGATAAAACCTACTGCATGGTTGGCTGAAGAAAACATTTGAAGCAGAGCAGTGCTTGGCAGGCAGTAAGACACGTAGCAACTACTGTTCCCTGCCACACAGCTAGCAGAGTAAAAAAAGCTGTAGGGAAAAGTTCTCTGGTTTAGAAATACAAATTATTCCACATTGTGCTCTCTGCTGAGCTGCTGCTAATACCAAGCTTGCAGACAATATTGGTTTATGCATGAAGAAATTCACTGAGGGGGTCCCCCACCCTCATATTTTAAGAGAACAAAATACTTATACGAATTCCCACATGCAGAGAGCATTGATTGTATTGCAGGATTTGGCTATCTAGTTTGAAGACATGAAATAGAAATGGCCTTCACCCTTCTGGATTGCAGTGAGTAATATTTTTCCATTAGACGCTGAAGGATTGCTGTCACCTGCATAATTATCTAAGGCATAATTCAACCTGACAAAATGAAGAATTATTTTTCTGGACCTTTTCTCCTTAATTGTGACAGGGTTGTTGTGTGATGAGGAACAGCTTCTATGCTGAGAGTCATTACTCCAACTCTGACCACCAGTACCAACACTGTGGCACAGAGGAGAAGGAAAGCACCCTGTCTACCTCACCCTCCAAGAATACTGGTATTTATTTAAGGGTGCAAGTAAACCTTTAAAATACTATATTATATCACAGTGAATTGCTTTGGTTCTGTGCATCAGATTAGAATGATTGTTTTGGTTTATTAATATTTCACTAAACAATACACAGAATTCACTTGCATCCCTTAAAATAGGAAAGACAATGCTAAAACAAGGGAAAACTGGTGTGAAATTAATACTAGGCTCTTAGGAAAGTCAAAAGGCAAAGTTAGATCAACACTGGAAGAACATTTTTCCTGTGTCCATTAACTTTACATTGGTTGATCTGTGAGATGTGCCATGTTGAACAATCCATAGAGTATATAAAATATATTGCAATTAAGTGTCTTCCTGACTGGTGCGGAAACAACATCTGACATCATAATCTAAAGCATCAGCCTTGAGGCTATGATGTTACAAAACTTGATATTTGCAACCAGTAAAATTATTTCACTAGCTTGTTATATTCTGAACAGTCAGATGTATTTAAAGACGAATTTTCCACTTGGCTGAATATGGCAATATTCTCTCAAAACTCTTTCACTACATCTCAAATCTAATGTGTATGGAAGCACAGCTGTAATGCTGCAATTCTTCCTGTGGAACTATTCACGGACTTCTTGAATTCATGTAGATTTAATATGATGGCTTACTTGCCATTAGGCAAAAAATTGGGATAGGAGAGGAGTGGCAGCTTCATCCTTCACAGACACCTTGGGGGTGAGCAGTTGAGCACTATAGAAGCATTTCCAGTTCAAAGATCTGACAGACTAGTTCTTGACAGCTTAAAATGTTTGGGGGAATATCTGTTCTCCAGGATTAGAATTGGTCTGACCTCATTTTACTCTGTCACTCTAATGAATGCTGGGAAAGGGAGGATGATCCTACAAAAATTTGTGCCTAATTTGGTCTAACCCACACCTGATGTGAAGTCCTGTAACACAAGGCCAGAACAGTAGTATTTGCAAGGCACACATGTTATGTCCACACTAACAAGAGCAAGTTCTTCTACCAGGCCACAGCTATACCTTGCCCTTTTCATACTACTTTCACTTTTCTGTTTGTCTCAGATTCAGAAATTGTGCTTCAAAGTATGTCAGGAGTACATACCAGCTTCCATAAGCACCTTCCTCTTCCCATGGCACTGTAGGTTAGAACCACTTCTCTCCTTTCCTCTTGCACAGCAACTCTCAGGAACAAGTCAGGTGTGTTAGCTGCAAGTTTAACAGTAAGCTTCAGTGCATGTTTGGGGTACTGAAACTAAACTTAACTGATGTGAGTATCACAGAAAAATAAAAACCACTGATATTTCAAGCAGTTGTTTAACAAGAAAGAGGGAAAAGCTTATGAACTCATCTTTGAACTTGCCTTCAAACGAACTTGTTTTCCTACATTGTTTGGTCTCATGTACAAGACAGTGTTGTAAGGGAACAAGCCACTTGGGAATGATGTAGCAAACCCATCCATGATTACTACAGTTCAGGAGGGAGTCAGCCGGACAGTTTCTATTAGCAGCCATTAGATAGCTTAAAGGAAAAGCAATAGTCCTCCCCCCCTGCCCCGAATCCTCCAGAGAACCCAGGCTCATTTAGGGGCTGCAAGCATATAGGAAGAAAGTATGTGAAGCCAATATTTTAAATCACCAATGTTCTGTGAAATATCTTCTTCTCTAGTAGCAACAGATCTTCCTGTCAAAATACACTGTCCGATTGTAAAATTGAACATTGGTCCTCCATGCAGGACTCACCAGGAGTACTAGCAGGTTGCTGCTGGCCTATGTCAACAGAAAGTGGTGCCATTTTTGTATCATCTTGGTCAGACTGGTAACTCTCTGATAGCGGAGATTATAAAACCAGTACTCCAAATGTCAGAGTTGATGCATAGGCAGAAATTCTCCTGTGATTAGTGGAGAAACCAAAGTGCCTCAACTGGCTGTAAAATAAGCATTTGGTTGTAGGCTTTTACTTAGGATGATTTAACACCAAACCCCATCTTTCATTCATGGACTTCAAGGAATTTAACTGAAGGAAGGGGAACAACCATTCACCACCATCTGTTCATTCCAAGTGTCAGTTAGGATCTACCAACCAGCAAGACCAAAAGCCCTTCCAGCATGCCATACCCCAGAGAAGAAAAAGAAAAGCCTCCTGAAGTCATGCTGTTATAAGGTACTGTGCCGTACTTCCATTTAGGCTGATAGCAGGACTTCCACTCTGTTGTGAAAAGGTTTAGATACCACCTGGGAAACTTCCCTGACTAGTGGGAGTCACCAGTGGGTGCCTGAGCAGCTCCTTTTCCCTCTGCACTGCACACCATTTCATAAACTGAGAGTTGATAAGAATTCAGTGGTTTACACAGTTTCCAAATATAGAGCTGATTTAAGATCTGGCTTGTACATCTGCCAAAAGATCAATTCACTAATTCAAATACCATGCTCCCTTTCAGAGTACTAGCAGTGTCAGGTAGTGGTGTAGTAAAAATCACTGGGAAAAACAGAAGGCTTATGCCAAATGCATGACTCTTGTGTGACTCATGGCATCTTTGGATGCTCAGCCAAGAGCATCCAGAAGGAGAATTTCTGTACCAAAGCCACCTCACATGGATTCCTAACTTCTGTCACAGGTTGTACTTTAACACAATCTCAAATCAGGAGTGCTGGCACATGGCTTTTCTGTAGGCACTATTGTATGATACCAGACATTGGTCCATCTTGCATCTTTGTCCACGGTTGTCTGGTCCCAGCAAAATATGTATAGACAGACATCGATATTGACGGACAGGGGACTTTATCTCCAAGCACTCAAGTCAGATTTATATGCCAGAGTCTTTCAGCCTAATTTCACTTTTCAGTGTGAAGTCTGTTTCTCTTTAAGGTTTAAATATAAGGAAGTTCTAGAGTACCTTTCCTCTCTTTAATAGGCATTAGTGAGAAGCATGGCATGTTACGGGGAGTCTGTCCATATGATACAACCAATTTGCCTCGTTCTGTCATGAGCATGCTGACCTTTACACAAAAAAGTCCTTGGCTCACTGTGCAACAGTACGCATGCCATAAAGGAGGTTTTACTGAGACAGTGTATTGATGGTGTATCCAGTCCTGTGGCTCTGTAATTCAGGGATTCAATCCAGAAACCTTATTGCTAGGCGTAAGTTTCACTATCATAACAGACGTTCCCAGGCAGTTCAAAGTTTCAGCTCTTATCCGCTAGTTCCTAGTACGAGTTCACTCCATCTCAGTAACAAACCTGTTATTCTTCATATATAATCTAGGAGAAAAGTGTTCGAACTTCCTAGCTTTTAGCACCTTCTTTTGAAAGAGCATGCTCAGCTATTTAAACACTGTTAGTAAATGTAGTTTGATTGTTAGAAAACCACTTATTGCATTAAAATGCTAAACAACGTCCACAGGCTGCTTTTATTGTCTAATTGGCAATTTCTATTATTTAATGTCTGTGTTAGCACACCCGCCAGCCACTGATCTTATCCACTGTCAAAAACAGAGAGATGCTTAGCTTGTTCTTGGATGAGTGATTCTCCAGGAGAACAAAAAAATACAGGACTTCGTACGACAGCAATCTCTCAGGAGATGGCATTGTATTATGAAAGGCTATTCTATTATTAAATGTAGTAAAGCTATGGCTACTGAATCACTTGACATGAGAAAATATGAAAGGGTTCAGTTTATGAACAAGATACCACATGGATAATTAAATACGTGCTTAGAAAATGCACAACCACCTATATGAGCAAGAACTGATTAAGGCCCATAGAATGAAAACTGATATGGTCTTAATAGGTGGAGATCTAATATTTAAGGAAGAAATACTCAAGGTTTGAGCAATGCAATAATATTCTTTCCCAGGAGGTTAGCGGCACATGCACAGAAGGCGGAAACATTCTGCTGACTGGAGTTTCTTCTGCCTCATTATCACCCTCTTATTTCAGGTTGCCTGAACTATGGTTTACCTGAGCCAATCTTCATCAGAGACTGAGACATTCAAGAGAAAACCTCTTAACCAGGTCAGAAACTTAACAGCAAAAACCCTGCTGCTTCTCTTGTGCTGTTTTCAGGTGTCACAACCTTAGAACCAATCATTACTTGCTCTAGCTGGCTCTAACGCCCAGCCATTGGTGTATGCCACAGTAAAATGAAGGTCAGATGGGGAGGAAATGTAGATTCATTTATGTCAGTGGTTTATATTTTGTATATTAGAAAGGATTAGTCTTTTAATATGGGAATTCACACCTTATGGGGAATAATACAAGTCCTGGTAATCAAGTTTTTATAAGGAAGAGTCACATTGTTTAGGTATGATCAGGATTATTATTAACATTTCTGAACATATTTAAAGTTCAAAGTTCCTCATTAAATTAAGTCCTAATATCTCCTGCTTTCTTCACTGATTCAGGCCTTCTTACCTCTTTCCCTTCAAACAGCTCTCTTCAAAGCAGTTGCTTATCTAGGTATGAATCGTGCTTTTTATTGCATTTGCAGGGTGTATCCTTCTGGGCTTAATACCCTAAGAAAATTATTTCTGTGTAATGCTAGGTTTTCTTCTGTAAGCATATGACAAGAAGCTGTATGCAGGAGTCAGGCCACCATTTCTTTTGCTACAGCACGGTCCTTAGCAAGCAGGCTAATGCAAAAGTGGAGGGAGTAACAAGTAGGTCCTGCTTTCTGTGTCCAAGGCAGGGACACAGTAGTCTGTCAAAACTCACAATCAGACAGTGCTAAAGCACACTCAAGTGGTCCCAGCCTAGTAAATAGCCACAAAACTCCTTCTTCCCATGAAAGGAAGAGTCACTAGGAAAACACCTTCCTTTGGATCAGGGCGTGTACAAGCGCAGTCTTCTTGGAAACATGATCTGTGCATTTACAGGCTGTGTGCTTCAAAGGCAATCCAACTAAAACAAGAAAATTAGAACGGCAATTTGCCCACCTGACTTGAAATACCTATTTTGTTCACTGCTTTCATTTAAACTCTTACAGCCTTCTTGTCAGTAACCACCTCCACAGCTATTATTTAGACAGCAGTGAACGTGACATTGCTCATCTGCCCAGTGCTTTTGCAGAGAAGGTCATTCTGCAACTCAGAGCACTGTGCAAGGACAGGCTAACAGTACGCTCATCCTCCTCCCTCCCTCTCTGTATGAAAGTTTATCACAGCTGGAGACATAGACCAGTCATCTAAGATAAGTTGTTTGCAGTATGGCAGACAAAACAAAAGCAGTCTTTCTGATTCAGTCTTAACTTGATCTGATTCCCAATTGCAAATAACTGCATGAGAATGACATTTCAAAACTGTTGATTAAATCAAAGGCAGACTCTTGCCACATCCCCTACTTTGTTAATTCAAGACTTCGCAGTATGCCTGCTCCTCAGCCTGGCACCCTGAAAGTCATCTCTGCTCTGGGTATAAAAGGTACAGCATGCTAAACCTTGACACCAGCAATCATCTGCAAGTTTAGAGTTACATGAGCTATGAAGCAGCACAAATGAGTTTAGTTCCTGGAGGACTTAGCCCTGATACAATTATTTTTGTGGCAGTAGAATGGTGGGTTAAGTATTTAAGGAGAAAGAAATAAGCCACTGAAATTTTCAGCATGTCCCTCCTCAGAGGAACTCTAAGGCTATGGGCTGCTGACATATATAATGGGTAGAAACACATACAACACAAGATTAACTGTGTTGTTCACAACTGGCTGCACAACAGTGCTCAGAAGGTCGTGATCAACAGGGCAGTGTCTGGTTGGAGGGCCGTAACTAGCAGTGTTCCCCAGGGGTCTGTGCTGGGTCCAGTCATGTTCAACGTATTCATCAATGACCTAGATGAAGGGACAGAGTGTAACCTCAGCAGGTTCACTGATGTTACCAAGCTGGGAGGAGTGGCTGATACACCAGAAGGCTGTGCTGCCATCCAACAAGACCTGGACAGGCTGGAGAGCTGTGCCGAGGGGAACCTCATGAAATTCAACATGAGCAAGTGTAGGGCCCTGCACCTGGGGAGGAACAACCCCATGCACCAGTACAGGCTGGGGGCTGAACTACTGGAAAGTGGCTCTGCTGCGAAGGACCTGGGAGTGCTGGTGGGCAGCAAGCTGACCCTGAGCCAGCACTGTGCCCTTGTGGCCAAGAAGGCCAACAATATCCTGGGCTCCATTAAAAGGACTGTGGCCAGCAGATCAAGAGAGGTTATCCTCCCCCTCTACTCTGCCCTAGTGAGACCACATTTGGAGTGCTGTGTTCAGTTCTGGGCTCCCCAATTTAAGAAGGATGTGGAACTGCTTGAGCAAGTCCAGCAGAGAGCTACCAAGATGATCAGGGCACTGGAGCATCTCCCTTATGAGGAAAGGCTGAGAGACTTGGGTTTGTTCAGCCTGGAGAAAAGAAGACTGAGGGGGGATTTCATCAATGCCTATAAATATCTGAAGGGTGGGTGTCAGGAGGATGGGGTCAGGCTCTTTTCAGTGGTGCCCAATGACAGGACCAGGGGCAGGGGGCACAAGTTTGAACACAGGAAGTTCCACCTGAATATGAGAAAAAAACTTCTTTACTGTGCAGGTGACAGAGCAGCGGCACAGGCTGCCCAGGGAGGCTGTGGAGTCTCCTTCCCTGGAGACATTCAAAACCCACCTGGATGCATTCCTGTGCCCCCTGCTCCGGGTGTCCCTGCTCAAGCAGGGGGGGTTGGACAAGATGATCTGCAGAGGTCCCTTCCAACCCCTTCCATTCTGTGATTCTGTGATCCTGTGATTCTGTTATGAACTCAGATATTTGTATAAACACTAAGGTCTGCTCTGCTGGCAGATAACATGTACACCTGCCATGATTCTGAACATGTTCAGAAAACCACATTTTTCTAGACCATGATAGTTCCCTGTAAAAGACCCTGAGCAGCTAGATATGGGTATACTAGATATCACTGGACATTTTTCTTCATTTCAGAGGAATACAACTGGTTTTTTTGGCTGACTCTACTTCCTTAAAAGATTAGCAATTTTTGCAGAGTTTTTGGACATGTCACCTTCTAGTTTTCCCTCCCCGTTACCTTTCTCCTTCCAGGACTTTACACTATTGTATGTATTGTTATACAGCTGACAAAATATCTGTCAAGGAGAATGCAGGACCTTATAAGATCTCTATGACTGCAGCAGAGTTGGGGAGGGAAGGTTTTAAGCTTACCACCTTTCACTACATTTATGTTGAGTCCAATCCAAAAGAAGAGAGCCTTTATAACTTCTGCAGACTTTTGCTTGTATTTCACTTTTTGCTGTCAAACTCATGACTGTGAACTGTCCTTTGACTCTTGTCCTAGGAGGCTGGCTAGAGGACAGCTCTGTAAGAGCAATCCTTGGTTTTGCCTACAGTAGAGGGTTTCAGAGTTTAGACCTGAGATGCTATTTTAAAAGCAAGGGAAGTGCTGCAAGACAAACAAGGCATTTGTATATGGCATTGTATCTCCCTTTTATCTTAAAAAAAACTATAAAACTCTTGCATGCTTTGCAGCAAAGCATGCAAGCTTCTCTCTTACTGTGGTCATGTATAATCCTGCAGACATATCTGAAAAACTTTGCCTAAACTGATTTAATATGACAAGCTATAATAAGAAGAGGGGGGAAGGCCCATAGCAACCAATTCCAGTGAATTTTAGTGTGGATTCTAAGTCAGGGGAATACACTAACAATACTGGCTGTTTCTGAAAGACAGTGTTTGATACCTCTACAAATAAAGCCTGTTTGGACTACAGGGCTTTATTTTGGGTACCAGAAGAAACTACTAAAGACTATCTTCTACAAAAACCCAAGAATTACCTCACCTACAACAACCTATAAAGCAGTGTGTGCACAATGACATCCTAGAAATTACCCCTGAGCACAGCATTGTCCTGATGGTTATAAAGACAGGTGAGAGAGGGCATCTGCTTTTCTCCTGGCAGCAGTCTTTCCAGGCCAGGACCATATTTGCACCACAGTTTTTCATAACAAGGTTAGACAAATTGCACCTTGACAGAAGTGCACACTGTGGACAGGAGGGTAAGGACACATATCCTTCCAATACCACCAGTTTTCATCTCTGCACAGAGGCTTTCAAAGGGCCAGATTAAGCAGAAAAGCCTTGTGCACTGTGCATAGTTTCAATGGAGGCAGAGGCAACACCTGTTTTCAGAAGCAGAAGACATCACCAAAAGATTAAATAACCAAAGGGAAGAGGGTGTATCAAGGACAGGATCTAATGATAAATCAGTATTCTAAGTGAAAGGCCTAGATCATGGTCTCCCTTTACAGACTGATTTCTGAACCAGGAAGGCCAGTCCACATTTGGCTTTTCAATTGGGGTGCCTGCATTTGGATCAGGCAACCATGCAGGACAGACCTTACAGCAGCTCAGGCAGTATTTCCTGCAGTTGCAAAGTGATCTGAAGACCTCCCTCCCACTCCAAAAAGGAAATATATAAATTGGTGATGGAGAACAAAATCAGCCACGGGCTTTCAAAGCTGGAGCTGAAGCTACATTCTTTCAAACAGGATCATGTCTGAACATGGGAAAAGCATGTGGGTACCTGCTTTTCCACAGACTTTCTGTTTTCCTGCATAAATGACACAGGTCAGTGAACCTACAGGTCAGCTTAGCATGATCATACAACTCCTTGCCCACCCAAGGACCTTTGTCAGAGCTGAAATAACAAGGCTGAACATAAAAAGATGCAATAAAAATGCAAAGTATGTGTGTGGGGTGTGGGTGGTAAAGATGAGAACAAAAGACACTTACCTATTAATCCTTTTACAGACAAGATGCTGTTTCTTGGAATGACTATTTTCTACTATAGTTTACTGTCATGGTTTTAGCTGGGATAGAGTTAATTTTCTTCACTGCAGCTGGCCTAGTGCTGTGCTTTGGACTTAGTATGAAAATAATGTTGATAACACACCGATGTTTTAGTTGCTGCTGGGTAGAGCTTGTACTAGTCAAGGACTTTTCTAGCTTCCCATGTTCTGCTGGGTGCACAAGAGGCCGGGAGGGGAGAGGGCTGTGCTTTGGACTTCGTATGAAAATAATGTTGATAACACACAGATATTTTAGTTGTTGCTGGGTAGTGCTTATACTAGTCAAGGACTTTTCCAGCTTCCCATGTTCTGCTGGGTGCACAAGAAGCCGGGAGGGGAGGGCGCACAGCTAAGAGAGACGATTCAAACTGGCCAAAGGGATATTCCATATCATGTAACGTCATGCCCAGTATGTTAACTGGGAGGAGCTGGGTGGGGGAGGCAGGCAGCAATCGCGGCTCGGGGACTGGCAGCTTCGGTCTGCGGGTGGTGAGCAGTTGTATCGTTTGTTTATTATTATTTTCTTTTTCCGTATTCCTTTTTATTATATTATCATTATTATTACTATTACCATAATCATTATCATTATCATTTTATTTTAATTATTAAACTGTTCTTATCTCAACCCACAAGTGTTTTTTTTAGCTTTTGCTCTTCCAACTCTCTCCCCCATCCTACAGGGGTGGGGGGAGTGAGCAAGCGGCTGTGTGGTGTTCAGTTGCCAGCCGGGGCTGAACCACAACAGTCCTTTTTGGCACCAAACGACGGACACGAAGGGTTTGAGATAATAACAGTGCTGGTCACAGCACAGACTCTGTTCTCAATATTAGTTTATCCGATCTGCACTGTAATGTCATCAAACTATACAGAGGCAGAACCCACCAGCATTGCTGGAGCGACAGGGGGATCCCAAGAGCTAACTGTATTGGAGGCTGAAGTGAGCCTAACTGGGAATGAGTGGCAAAAGCACCCCATTGCGACTGGCCCAGAGGCTCCGTGCATCCTTGGCATAGACTACCTCAGGAGAGGGTATTTCAAGGACCCAAAAGGGTACAAGTGGTCTTTTGGTGTAGCTGAGGAGATTAAACAGCTGTCTACCTTGCCTGGCCTCTCGAAGGACCCTTCTGTTATAGGGTTGCTGAGGGTCAAGGAACAACAGGTGCCAATTGCCACCACAACAGTGCACCGGCAGCAATATTCCATCAACCGAGGCTCCCTGATTCCCATCCATGAGCTCATTCGCCAACTGGAGAGCCAAGGAGTGATCAGTAAGACCCACTCACCCTTTAACAGTCCCATATGGCCAGTGTGGAAGTCTAATGGAGAGTGGAGGCTAACAGTAGACTATCGTGGCCTGAATGAAGTCACTCCACCATTGAGCGCTGCCATGCCGGACATGCTAGAACTTCAATACGAACTGGACTCAAAGGCAGCCAAGTGGTATGCCACAATTGATATTGCTCATGCATTCTTCTCAATCCCTCTGGCAGCAGAGTGCAGGCCACAGTTTGCTTTCACATGGAGGGGTGTCCAGTACACCTGGAATCGACTGCCCATGGGGTGGAAACACAGTCCTACCATTTGCCATGGACTGATTCAGACTGTACTGGAACAGGGAGAAGCTCCAGAACACCTACAATATATTGATGACATCATTGTGTGGGGCAACACAGCAGAAGAAGTTTTTGAGAAAGGGAAGAAAATAGTCCAAATCCTTCTGAAAGCTGGTTTTGCCATAAACCAAAGTAAAGTTAAGGGACCCGCACAAGAGATCCAGTTCTTAGGAATCAAATGGCAAGATGGCCATTGTCAGATTCCAATGGATGTGATCAACAAAATAACAACCATGTCTCCACCAACTAGCAAAAAGGAAACACAAGCTTTTTTGGGCGTTTTGGGTTTTTGGAGAATGCATATTCCAGATTATAATCTGATCGTAAACCCTCTCTATCAAGTGACCCAGAAGAATAATGATTTCAAATGGGGCCCTGAGCAACAACAGGCCTTTGAACAAATTAAACAGGAAATAGTTCATGTACTAGTTCTTGGGCCAGTCCAGGCAAGACAAGATGTAAAGAATGTGCTCTACACTGCAGCCGGGGAGAATGGCCCGACCTGGAGCCTCTGGCAGAGAGCACCAGGGGAGACCCGAGGTCAACCTCTAGGGTTTTGGAGTCGGGGATACAGAGGGTCCGAAGCCCGCTATACTCCAACTGAAAAAGAGATATTGGCAGCATATGAAGGGGTTCGAGCTGCTTCAGAAGTGGTAGGTACTGAGGCACAGTTGCTCCTGGCACCCCGACTGCCAGTGCTGGGCTGGATGTTCAAAGGAAACATCCCCTCTACACACCATGCAACTGATGCTACGTGGAGTAAGTGGGTTGCACTGATCACCCAGCGGGCTCGAGTAGGAAACCCCAGTCGCCCAGGAATCTTGGAAGTGATTATGGATTGGCCAGAAGGCAAAGACTTTGGAATATCACCAGAGGAGGGGGTGACACGTGCTGAAGAAGCCCCACTCTATAACAAACTACCAGAAAATGAGAAGCAGTATGCCCTGTTCACAGATGAGTCCTGCTGTCTTGTGGGAACACACTGGAGATGGAAGGCTGCTGTATGGAGTCCTACACGACAAGTAGCAGAAACTGCTGAAGGAGAAGGTCAATCAAACCAGTTTGCAGAGGTAAAGGCTGTCCAGCTGGCCTTAGACATCGCTGAACGGGAAAAGTGGCCAGTGCTCTATCTCTATACTGACTCACGGATGGTGGCAAATGCCCTGTGGGGGTGGTTACAGCAGTGGAAGCAGAGCAACTGGCAGCGCAGAGGCAAACCCATCTGGGCTGCTACACTGTGGCAAGATATTGCTGCCCGGGTAGAGAACCTGGTTGTGAAAGTACGTCATGTGGATGCTCACGTCCCCGAGAGTCGGGCCACTGATGAACATCGGAACAACCAGCAGGCAGATCAGGCTGCTAAGACTGAAGCGGCTCGGGTGGGTCTGGACTGGCAGCATAAGAGTGAATTATTTCTAGCTCGGTGGGCCCATGACACCTCAGGCCATCAAGGGAGAGATGCAACATACAGGTGGGCTTGTGATCGAGGGGTGGACTTGACAATGGATGCTATTGCACAGGCTATCCATGAATGTGAAACGTGTGCTGCAATCAAGGAATCCAAGTGGTTAAAGCCTCTGTGGTATGGGGGACGATGGCTGAAACATAAATATGGGCAGGTCTGGCAAATTGACTATATCACACTCCCACAAACCCGCCAAGGCAAGTGCCATGTGCTTACAATGGTAGAAGCAACCACTGGCTGGCTGGAAACATATCCTGTCCCCCACACCACTGCCCGGAACACTATCCTGGGTCTTGAGAAACAAGTCCTGTGGCGACACGGCACCCCAGACAGAATTGAGTCAGACAATGGGACTCATTTCCAAAACAACCTCATAGACACCTGGGCCAAAGAGCACGGCATTGAGTGGGTGTATCACTTCCCCTGTCACGCACCAGCCTCTGGGAAAATTGAAAAATACAATGGACTGTTAAAGACTACGCTGAGAGCAATGGGGGGTGGGACATTTAAACACTGGGATATGCGTCTAGCAAAAGCCACCTGGTTAGTCAACACTCAGGGATCTGCCAATCGAGCTGGCCCTGCCCAGTCAGAACCCTTATGTACTGTGGAAGGGGATAAAAGCCCTGTAGTGCATGTAAACAACTTGCTGGGCAAAACAGTCTGGGTTCTTCCTGCCTCAGGCAAAGGCAAATCCATTCGTGGGATTGCTTTTGCTCGAGCACCTGGGTGCACTTGGTGGGTGATGCAGGAGGATGGAGGGGTCCAGTGTGTGCCTCAAGGGGATTTGATTTTGGGTGAAAAAAGCCAATGACCTGAATGGTATGCTGTTAATTGCTATATAATGTTGTATGTCATCACTACTATGGTTGCTACATGCTGTATCGATGGTATCATGGTAGGAATCTCCCAAATTAATAACAAAATGAACTTTCATTGAACCAAGCAAAGTGCAGCGGTGATAAAACAAGGACTAACAGTGCAGCAGTGATGGAACAAGGACTGACTTCAGCATGCAACGATCCAACACCACACACCATCTCTCCAGCCCTGAAAGACTCATACAATAGATGGAGCCCAAAGCCATGGACTAAATGAGCTAAATAGACATTTCACAGACATTTTACAGGGGTGGTCCATAGACTAGGGGAATGATAAATGAAATCTGTAAATCTATTAAAGGATGAGAGGGCAGGTAGGGGTTATTGAAGTTGTATTGGTTAGTACGGGAGCTGAGCATGACGTAAATGGTATAGAATAAGAGGTAGATACTGTAATGGTTTTAGCTGGGATAGAGTTAATTTTCTTCACTGCAGCTGGCCTAGTGCTGTGCTTTGGACTTCGTATGAAAATAATGTTGATAACACACAGATATTTTAGTTGTTGCTGGGTAGTGCTTATACTAGTCAAGGACTTTTCCAGCTTCCCATGTTCTGCTGGGTGCACAAGAAGCCGGGAGGGGAGGGCGCACAGCTAAGAGAGACGATTCAAACTGGCCAAAGGGATATTCCATATCATGTAACGTCATGCCCAGTATGTTACCTGGGAGGAGGTGGCTGGGGGAGGGAGGCAGCAATTGTGGCTCGGGGACTGGCAGCTTCGGTCTGCGGGTGGTGAGCAGTTGTATCGTCTGTGGTTTTTTTTAATTTTCTTTTTCCCTATGCCTTTTTATTATATTATCATTATTATCATAATCATAATCATAATCATAATCATTATTATTTTAATTATTAAACTGATCTTATCTCAACCCACAAGTGTTTTTTTTTTAGCTTTTGCTCTTCCGATTCTCTCCCCCATCCCACAGGGGTGGGGGGAGTGAGCGAGTGGCTGCCTGGTGTTTAGTTGCCAACTGGTGCTGAACCATGACATTCACCTAGAACAGCAGATTCCGAAGAACAACCCTGGAGTAATGTCTGTAGACATAATGTTCTATACACTATTATTATTACCTTGGCAAAGGTTATTACAGAAAAGATTGCTCCTGGCCCAACTGCAGAGAAATGTTATTCTTTCCCCTGCAAAGAGTGCATTGTTTGCTTTGTCTGTAGGACAAGGCAACAAGAGCACTTTCACCCCCTAGAAGCACAGTTCTGGCTTTGGAGAGCTGACCAGTTCTTACAACATAGTATTTCCCCCCACAAAATTAAAAGAAGCCGTCCTGAAAAAGCATCTGCCTTGAAACTAGGGAGCAAAATATCCTGATAAGAAGTTGTTTTGTCTTTAAAGTACTACCCAAGGAGATGAAGAGAGGAATTAATTCCAGCCCTTTAGACAATGAAACTTTTCAAATTAATAGTCAATTGCTTTGGAATAAACATGCCAGACCAGACAAGGTGCTTTTCTAGCAAAGATCACCCCCCAGATTTGCCTCCAAGAATTCCAGGGATGACAGGATTTCAAATGCTTCACACTCAGAAACAACATGTGGCTTTCTAGGATTTCTGGAGAACATAAGGACCCAACTTTTGCAGTAATTTAACTGGTCCATAGCCAGGGAGACTGGTTTTCACTGCTGACCTCTGGCAAAACCAGATTCTTTGCAAGGTTACATGCAGACATACACACTGAACAGGCAAAATCAAGGACTTGCATGCTAGAAATGGTGTTGCAATACTTCAGCAGCCAAGAGGCAAATCTCAATGTGAAATCTTAAAGTGGGGTAAGGGTGAGGGGTTTTTTTTAAATAAAACTGAAGCAAAAGTGATTTTACTTTATTATATCCAGTTACTTATGATCAGCAAGACAATTGTAGTAGAGGGGCCTGCCCAGAAGTCAGGCAATGAAGTGCTTGTATCCCAGTGTCTGCCAAGAACTCCTTAAAATTACATGGAAGATGAGGGATGCTAGCTACTGAGTCCTCATCCTGTGCCCTGGATTCCTCTGAGTTTGGAAACCATGTGCTAGCCCTTGGTCTGTTCTTTTGTACTCATTGCAAGCTGATAGTCTGTCTCTCCAACCTGTTCCACCTCTGTGGATCATTAGCATTTGCTCACCATCCTTCATATTTATCTGGTTGTCTTATGGTGCCTACTCTGTTTTCAGCCTTTTGCCATGATCTTTGGATGGCTTGAGTCTTTATTCCAGCCTAGAAGTAGGGTCTTCCTTCTTTTAGACTGTCCTTGCAAATGCTCTGTGCCCTGAGAAGCTGCACATACTGGTGCTGGGGTCCCAATGACATGTTAATCTAGAAACGACCAGCCAATATATGCCATTGGTACAGCCCTTCTCCTGCTGTTTGTTCCTGCTGCTGCTTCCACAACTGCACATGCCCATTCATGTCAGTCTTAACATTTCTATCACAATACTCACACAGATTTGTTTCAGTAGTGCTACCAACCTTAAAGTGGTTGTATGGGTGTCTAGGAAGGAAAAAAACATTTTTTACTTGCTTAATGACTTTGAGAGCCTGGTTTTGGCACTCTCCCAGATTTTTTAAGCCTGACGGAAATCTGTGCCTTAACTCCTTGCTGTGTAAATAAAGATGATGATCAATTTATCTTCTATCTTTATTCACTGTAAATGCTTGGGAACACAGATTGTCTTGGTAGTGTGTGATAGGGTGCTGGGCATGAGGTGGCACCAAATTTAGCAGGTATGTCAGTGTTACAGACATACTGAGCTCTTGCAGGTAGGCAGGGACACTTTTGGGGATACAAAAACCATACAGACCCAACAATTCTCTTTCAATGGACTATTTCTACCATAAATGTTCAGGTATGTAAATATTGGCAAACCGTGACTATGTTTCCTATGCAAACACAGCTGCTATCCTAGTATTTTTTCTTAAGGACAGAAGCAGCAATTACCAGCTTATGTGGTTCCTGTCTTTTTTATGCTATTTCTCACTGTATGTGGAAGCTAGGATATTTGAAGGGGGGTGGTGGGGTGATGGGGTGGTGGGATCCCTCCTCTTTTAATGGAATGTAGTGTCTGAAAGGAGTCTTCTATATTCTCGTCACTGCACATTTCATTCCTGACCTAAATGAGCAGCCTTCAAAGCATTGATGCAGTGCTTGTGCTCTCCACTCTCAAGCCCTGAAGTCTGCTTTGTGGCTTAATCATTATGGTGGTTGTTTTACTCACAAGCCATTTAGTCACAAGGAATAGGCTAACAGTACTTGATTATTTCTCTCTGGCTACTGAAAAGCCATCATCACTGTCCATAGAGGCTGGAGATGAACAACTGGATGTTGACATTATGCCAGGTTCAAACCCTTTAGTCACTAGGTCCTATTAAAAACAAGTTAGAGGCACCAGAACTCTTCTCACCAGAGATGGATGACCATCTGCACCTTGCTGGTTTTCACCCATAGTTCAAGTGCAGAGGGAAGGGAGGAAGCAAAGAAAGGTGCAGCAAACAAAAGTAGCCAAGTACTGAAAAAGCTGGGGTTTTTTTGTAGGATGCATAAGATATTAAAACTTCCAATACTTCTTTGTATTTCTTAATTTTTACTACATTTGAGCAGTTTTTCAGGATTATTGCCCATTCCCTCTGCAATGCTCAGCTTTAATTTTAAATTCTAGGTATATGAAGTGACATAATTTTAACTATGTGTAGAGACAGTAGGTGTGAACCATTCCAACACATTAGTGCAAGGGCCTGCAAAAGCCATTCTGAGTGCCTAACCTGCAACATTGACTCAGATAATTACTCCTGGTTAAGTATCTAATGTGCTCAGCCAAAGCACCCAGAGAAGCTCTCAATACACAAAGTCGATATTGTAAAATTATATTGGTTTATGCTGTCAAAATATCACCATAGAAAAATTTAGAAGTGTCAGAATTATAGTGCTTAAGGTGCAGAGGACAACTAGGCACTTGAATGGGGAATTGATACTCGCTGACTCATCATGTTGTTGAATGTGAACCTTAATTTGCATTATATTTATAGCTCCTTGTTAGGCATTTACTACAATGCACAAACACAAGAACATTGCTTTTATGCAGGCATGAGTAGATGCTGAGAATCTTACTCTTGTTTTGTTCTACTTAGAATTGTTCACAAAAGCTCAGACTTCGATTAGCATTTGCATGCAGGAGACTCTCTGTAGCTGTATTGAAGTTCTGCAGCTCAGCACACTCTTACTATATCTTCCAGGAAGGGAGTCTAGCTTGTATCTGCATTAGCAAATAGATACAAAAAACAAATGCTAAGAAACAGTGATGAATATTGCACAAAAGCATTGACACAGATTGCTCATACTTTTTTCAATATCTGGAAGCATATCCAACTTGAAGCTATGACAATTAATTATTGGAAGATCTGAAAGGAAGTTATCTGAGTGCCCTTATGCATATATAGCATATTCAAAGTGTCAGTATAAGGTATGGAGATTCTGTGTAGCTTATTTATAGTTATTTTAAATTACAGAATTTTCTTCACAGACTTGTAAAGGTGCATGCATCCTTCTTAACATGAGAATTAGATTTGTTTGCAAAGTTATCATGCAAAGGTAGTTTCACATGCAAATCTGACTTCACATATAACCTCATGTACAGAGGTATCCAAAATCCTCTTTAATTGTAAGCATTATGTTGATGTGTTGACAATATTTGCATAAACGAATGTGCAAAAATCACAGTTTATGAAGAAAACTCAGTCATGCTGTCGTATATTCAGAGCAGTTTCCACACTGTTATTGCCATAATACTTTGTTTAATTTTGTCTGTATTTCATTAAATCCACATTATCTTAGGGAAAATTCAGCTGGTTCAGTTAAGATTTTCTCATTTTAACTTGCAAGAACTATTCCTTTTTTCAGCTTAAACTGTTGTGTAGAGCCATCATTGGTCTGTTTATTTAAGATGTATAAAAGCAATATGTAATATAATTGTTTTTAAGAAAAACAACTTTGTGTTTTCTCAGGTATTGCAGGATCGATTGCCTGTGAATACTAAGGTGCCCTTACAGTGCTTGGAACAATTCAAGAATCCCACAAAGACACTGGGAATTAGGTCTAGGTATATTTTGGTTTTCAAGCCTTACCTGTACAGAATTATGGGTTGCCAGTTTAGTATATTTGAGTGTTTCTTTCTCTGATGAAGTGATCCAGCAATGCAGCTGAAACAGAGCAGGTTCTTCCGTGAATTTGCTAACATTGACAAGCCTATTGAAAAGAAAACAAATAATAACTTGCTTTTGAGTGATATTTTTCATCAGTATCTGCTCTCCAGTGTCTTTGGATACCTATGACCAGGGAGAACTAGATTCATCCTGTTTTGCAGCAATCATCTACAGAATCTGCAGGGCACCTGCACAGTGGGAGCTGCTGGTGATGCATTCTTCAGTACTTGTTCCATTCGATGGAATTAATCTCAACCTTTCTTTACAGGAATCAATGCAGTATTTGACTTAATTGATCTTTCTCAATAAATACGCGTACAAGGAGTACAGTGCGCTTTTGGTAGCACCAGTTCAACTTTCTAAATTGTGTCAGAAATGCATCTATCTCCTGTAACACCATTTTTACAGAGCAGAGCACAGAAATTGACTGATAAACACCTGAATCAGCCACCCTTTTCTGCCAAGTTGCTCACAGGTAACATGGCTTTAATAGCAAAAAGTCTCCCAGCATGGTTTCAAATTACAAAAATCACATCCTATGCTGTTCAGCACTAGGCTATCTCAACATCCACTACCTACACATTCAAGTTCAGTAATTTCACTGTGTTTTGATGAGGCCCTGTACTTACACCTGCCCTCAGGTGTAAACAGGAAAGCAACATCACACAATGAAAGCACAACACATGAATTGTTCCTATTCCATTTTTAGCTCAAGTTTTTACCCTGGGCCATTTTCAGGGTCTTGTTTTTCTCTCTCCAGTGCTTTTGTTACTGTTAATGTGGCCAGCTTTTTTAAAAGGAGCGTTATAGAAAGAGCTGTCTCGATATATTTTATAGTCAAGAATTTGCTTATCAGATACAGTCTTCTGTTTCATGGGAAATCTCCTTTGGAATGCCTTAGAGCATCTTTAAGCAGAGACAGTAAAGGGCTCCTGATATAAAATCTAATGCCATCTTATTATCCAATATTTTTGGCACTGATTTGTATAATGTACTTTATAGCTATTTTAGAGTAAGTATAAAAAAGAAACTGAGTCTCCTCATTACACTTTGGCTTCCTGAAGATGATTTAACAAGCCTACCCTTTCTATTAATTTACAGGAACATATGTAGCATTAAAGGATGAGAGACTTGGGTTTGTCCAGCCTAGAGAAAAGAAGACTGAGGGGAGAATCTTATCAATACCTATAAATATCTGAAGGGTGGGTGTCAGGAGGATGGGGTCAGGCTCTTTTCAGTGGTGCCCAATGACAGGACAAGGGACAAGGGGTACAAGTTGGAACACAGGAAGTTCCACTGAAACATGAGAAAAAAACTTCTTTACCGTGCGGGTGACAGAGCAGCGGCACAGGCTGCCCAGGGAGGCTGTGGAGTCTCCTTCCCTGGAGACATTCAAAACCCACCTGGATGCATTCCTGTGACCCCTGCTCTAGGTGTGCCTGCTCAAGCAGGGGGGTTGGACAAGATGATCTCCAGAGTTCCCTTCCAACCCCTTCCATTCTGCGATTCCGTGATCCTGTGATCCTGTGATTCATTGGCTCAATACTTAACCTGTATCAATGTAAAATTTGGTGGTTGTATTAATTCCCTGAGAAGTGAAGCATCCCTGTCTTGCTACAGAAATTTTCTTATTAGTAAGCAGGTATCTCCAGTTAAATCTGTATCAATGTATATATGAGAAACTGTGTGCAATAGAGTTGTAGGTGTGCTAGCTGCCATTAGAACAAGAAAAGAAATAATCCCACTAAACCTATAGTTTCAAATTTCTTTTGGTTGGTATTCCTTTACTTCCAAAGCCAACAAATCATGCTTGAGATCACTGTCCTACTCAAACACCAGCTCATAAATGCACCAGTGTAACCAATAGAACTTAAACATTTATTTGTACTTCAGAAGAGTTTGCTGACTCTCAATCACTGGTTATAATTTTCTCTTCTGTAGGAAGCAACAGTTTACTTTTGCAGGTCTCCCCAGAATGCAGATGTAGACATTTCCGAGATGCCAAAGTCTGATATATAAAATCAGCAAATGGTCTATTCACTCCTTTGATATGGATTTCAATGCCTTAACAGTTTCTGCAGAGTCAGCCTGCAATGTCAGGTGTGAAAGTGTTAGTCTACAGAAACACCTAGTGCCATTAAAATCAACTATCTGCCACCCTGCATGTTGCCTGACTTCTAGGACAGACTTCCATCTGCCATGACGGATCTCATTTAGAGAGATTCTTATTGTGTCAGAAATTACAAAGTGCTCTACACAGACAAAGGTTTGGAAGTGTGTACTGTCAAATGGGTTGCAAATAGAAAAAACAAATGCATACCCAAGATAATTACCTGTGTAAGTGGATTTGTCTCATGAGGACCTATAGAGACATATGTAGCAGGACGCATGTGAGACCCAGCACCTAGAGTAACATTTGCCTTATAGGCTGGAAAAGAACTGAAAGGACATGCACAACTGATACTAGTATTCATCACATCTATCAATTAGGTGAGAGGGAAGGAAATAGAGAATGACAAAAGACAAGACAGAAGCTAAAGCAGAAAGTACAATGAGATCTTGTCTGAAAAAATACATGTTAAGGAACACATGTTGAATAGGAATTAGCTCAAAATCTTTCAGAGTAACTCCCTGAGGTTGACCATGGTGGCTTAGGCATGGGTTTGCTGCCAGAGAGAATGGAAAAAAGATACTGTGCAACTTGGAGACTCATTGCTTCCTACCACATTTACATAGGGCTAAACGCACAGCTCTTCTCAATACCAGTTCACAGCCACATCTTCCAGCTGCCATCAAAGACCACCAGCAGGTTTGGTCTAATGTGAGTGAGGGAGAAGATACCCTCACCATTTCATGTTGTAACTAACTGTGTCAGTATGTTATGAGAAAAGGTTATGATATTGGGAAAAGATCCTAGGAAAAATGCATTGGTCCCTCATTTGCTGTGCAGGCTGTTAGGCCATTGTGTAAAGCTGGGTCCAACAGAGAAGGACAGGATTTCAAATACACACACCCCCTCACAACATGTCCTATTTGCTGTCTCTGTGCAGCTCCAAGCCAAGTATGCACCACTACTCATCAACATCCCATGCAGGGAGAGGGAGCACAGGCACCTTGCTCCTTGTCCCAGACTGTAGCACCTCAGACCAGTTCCAAGGTCCCTGTGACCCCAGTAGAGGAGTTTTGATCTGTTTGCCTCAGTGACACAAATATTCAAAGGGGGAGTGAAATTTAGAGAGCAACAAAACGTGTTCAGAGCCTAGCTGACCTCCACTATGGGGTTGAGATGAAAAACCTCTGGTTTTGTCTCCTTTAAGTATAAGCCAGAAAAAAAACCTAACAATAAAAAGACATCAGAGGAAACAATCTTGCATAATGCTGGCTAATTTAACGGAAAGTGGTATCCATTTTTAATCTGTTAGGTAGCATGTCATTCCAGACCTTTTCTATCTGAGCAGGATTCCTCCACAGCAGGAGACATGGTCCTTTGGAACTGACTGAAAAGTAAGATTTTTTTTTTGTTTGGAAAAGCCCACTTAGATTCCTCTAAGCCTTCCTTGAGCACCTCAAGAGCCCTCAAGATCACTCCGACTGGTGAAACGAAAGGAACATTCAAGGTTTACAATAATCCTTTTCCTCAAGAGCTGAGGAAAGCTTCAGATGTGGCTGCAGTTTTCAATCCATTATTAATATAAACCACTTGGCAGCATTCGTTTCTGTGAGATAAATTTGATCTGTAAAAACAAAAGAAAAAGAAGGAAGACATCTGGTCAGACTGGTCACAGGAATACCTGCTGTGCTCAATCAAAAGCCAATATTTTTCCACAGGGACCCATGAAATGTGGACATAAAACAAAGCAAAGTGTAAAGTGTAGTAAATACTTGAAGAAAATTTATTCAGTTACCAATCTCAAAGAACAATTGTAATGCAAACTACAGCAGCAGTTCAGCAACAATGCAGACTAATTGAAGATATTAAACCCTGTAAACAAACCTCTTATCAAACAAAGCAGGCACTAAAGGAGATCCTGAGGCATTTACTGTGCCACTGGATTTTCTGCAGGGGTTTTCAATCTGTGAATGCCTAAATGCTTCCCAGGGAAGATGGACACCTTGCACAGCAAGACTGATCCTCCTGCCAGCAGGCTCTCTTTACTTAGCTACCTTATGTGGATGATGTGAATGGAAGATCTAGACTTACAGGACTGGGCTACACAGACACACACACAAAAAAAAAGGATAGAAAACCTCTGGTTTGGTGGCTCACAACACCAAAATAGAGAATAATCACTTGTGCAAAAAGGGTGCAGTTGAAGACCTGCAATCTGCACACTGCTTGCTGTACCTCCAGTAATCTGCTGGGGGCTGGGCTCAAGTGAATGGGGAATCTGTGACATGACATGTAACAGCAGCAAGGCAGAAGAGTAAAATGAAGCAGATCAGAAGGTCACACAAAGCCCTCGGATTTAAATGCATGTTTTCATGTCAAAAAGGGTCCCTGTGCTAGCTCAGGACTGACTTACTCCTGCAAAATGATTTGATGTGGGGACAGGGACTAAAGGTGAAAACTCAGAGGCAACCTAGTGCCTGGAGCAGGCATCCACATTAAGCAGGTGACACAGGGGTTCTTGTTTACGTTTTAAAAATGCATCACTACCAAAAGTAATAATCAAAAAACTCGACCAGAGCTCTTTGTGGCATTTAGTGTGGGTTTGCCACACAAGGACTGTAGAAGTACATCAGTTTAGAGTATAAATTAAGATCATTAAGCCTTCAACTTTCGTGAGGACTCCCATTCACTCCTCTACGGTTATTCTTTGACCACTGTAAATTACCTTTCCCCTGAGTAGGAGAAAGCTGCTGCAGTCTAACAATGTTACACCTGAATGGGAGCTTCCACAGCAGTATAACATGATCTATTTCAACACTTCTTCACACCATGGTTGATTTGCCTTAGCTTTCTTGAAAATAAATTATTTTAGGGAGGGAATTGGTCAGTGCAGTAGCCTGCTTTACCAGATAAAATAGGTGATGCCTCTATCTGTGGAGGGAAGAAAGATGGTGGCTAGGAAAATAAGTGGATCACAGAGCCTGGAAGTAGGCGTGCTGCTTTCCTCTAGCCTCATGGAGAGGCCCCATGAAAAGATATGAATGACTCAGGCTCTGCTATCTCATGGCAGCACACCCTGTCCATCCCCATGCAGGCCAAGGAGCAGCACTGCTGATGCAGTGATAGGGGATTCTGTTTGGCTCACTAGGTCAGGGCGAACTGCACGAGGGCAGCCAGAGTATCTTCAAAGCCTGAGGAGATCTGTGGCACTTTGCAGTGTGCTTTTTCAAAAAGCAGCTCCATGACTTCACAGGGAAGCAGAGGGGTAGAAATTACCCTAAAATTCAGTACACTAGGTCTCAGTCTGTATTTTCCTTTCCCTTACAGAAAGGGGTAAATCCAGGTCAGTCTACTCTATGCTGAGCATCTTTTTTGGTAGCTGTAACTAAACTTACATCACTTAGCTTATAACCTTGGTCAGTCATTCAACTGTTCTTCGAGAGTAGTAATTTATTTTATGCATCTGACATCCTCCTTTGCTTTCCCCCTTCCCTCACCCCAGATTTCTGTGAGAAATACTCCCAGAAATACTACCCTACTGATACTACTTCTGTAAGCAGCATTTACATAATCACCAAATGACCTATTCATCCCTGATAGACCTAAGTCTTTCTTTAATCAAGTCTATAGTTCCTCCATCATGTCTTCCTTGTTAAGCAGGCCAGACTTATCTCAGAGTGTCAAGAGCCACTCTGACTAATTAATTATTCTACCTTAACAGTCTTTTAAGAATTACTTAAAAAAAATCACTGAAGGTTCCATTTTGAAACCAGACTGCCAAACAAGAAAGAAGAAAATTAGCACGTAAAAGAATTGAAATAAGAAAACTTCTTATTCAGTGCAGAAAGTTCACTCAGCCCAAAAGTGGTGCCCAGTATTATATCATCAGCTTCACATACTTTACACGGTTTTTCTCCCAAATCATCTTGCTTTTTTATTTGTGGTTTGCCAGGTCCTACCATGCCAAGCATAAATACACACTTACATAAACAGTCTGAAGAGACAACAACCATATCAATAACAACTGGCAGAGCTTCTTCCTCCCTGAAAACAGTCATCCTTTTCTACATCTTTCCAAATCCTTGCCAGACCCATATGCTTTTTTTCCCAGCTCCCCCTTTTTTGTTTGGGAAGCACGCCATGTGCTTTGATCATCAGTCCAAAATACTTTTTATAATCTTAGTGTTATTAAAAGCAATCAGACTCTGAATGGATAAAAATAACCAATGTATTTGTACACTTCTTTCTCTTCAAACTGTAGTAATACACTAACATATTAGCTACTTGCAAAAGCTGTGTTTGCTCAGCCATACTAAACAGAGACAACCCATTCCTTGAGTTGTAATGCTGAAAATGCCCATTTATGCCTGCCTCTGTCTCAAGGATTATGCAAATGCAAAGACTGTCATCAATTAGGGTTTTACCTATGCTTACTAATGTTTATCAAAGACTTCCAAGCAGGGAGTATCTTACAAAAGAATCAGTCGAAGAAAACAAACTGTTCCTTAACTGATTTCCACAGGAGTCCAGCCAGACCATGTTGTGGTTGACACATATCTCCTACTGAACATACTCAGAGCCATTCGAGATGCTTAAAATAAATGCCACAGCCTTTAACAGATGTTAGAGTATTTGCATTAACTTTTCTGACTGTAACATCAAAGCAAAAACAGTTTGTGTAATTTCATCCTCTTCTCCTCCCATCACTTTTAAGGTGAGGATTGACCCTTGTTATTTTCCCATATTTGTGAAATGTAAAGCCTGTTTTTGGAACCTGAGAGATTTTCTTGCTGGAAGATCACACTGCACACTTAGGATGTTTCTGCTGCTTGCTATAGGAAGCATCTGTGTGCAGAACAAAACAATGCCCCTTTTCCAAGAATACTGGAACTGCACAAATCAATACATTGTGTTAAAATTGTCAGACTTGTTTCTTATCTCTAATTCACTGTTTGCAGCTAGAAGAAGATGAAAAAATGCCATGCTCTCCGCAAGTATATACAGTGCTTCTTCAAAAGACACTGATTGGTTTGTTAAATGTTTTTGAATGGATTTGATATATTTAATTGAAAAGGCATTCTCCTCACTATACTGGTTTGCTGCATAAGATCATGAGATTTTTTTTGTGCAGGCTGACCAAGGAAAGCAGCTACCAGGGATCTGAAAGATGAACAGTGATTGACAAGCACTTGTGAAAGAAGATGGTTTAGAGGAGTTGGGAGAGAGTTTGCACACCCTTGGCAGCATGGAAAATTATCTTACAGCCTGTAATACTGGATTTACTAGTGATTTTCCACAAGTTGTGTCAGGGTAGGACTGGAGTTGTTCAGCCCCTGGAGCAGCCACAACAAGAGTAAGTCAGGCATTAATAGCTTTAGTTCTCCTCCTTTCCTCGGGGGAACATCAATTTGCTGCTGGCTGTGACTTATCTTCTCAGCTCTGTGCAGATGACCAACAGCTTGCCTGGGAACATAACCCAGATTTTGAGCAGTGCAACTGTCATATAGACAGATACTGTCCTTGTGTGCAAAGACCAAAATACTGGTCCCAGAGGGACCACAGCCAGGATTGCTTCAGGCCTTTCAATAATGGAGCTCAACAGGACCCATGACTACTGCCAGCAAACCCTAAAAGTCTGTTCACCACCAATGATGTCCCTCAGGGCATCAGCATGCCTCTGAGGCAGATCTCAAGAGAAGCCAGTATGGCTGAGTTAGCGCTGATTAGGGAGTAGAAATCCTTTGAAGAACTATGGAATGACTAGCCTTATCCTCCATACAGCATCTCTCAAAGTGCATCAAGTTAAGCCCTTGGGATAATTATACTTAGCCTGGAAGAAGGCCTTTTATCACCTCCAGCTGAGCAGGAGTCATCCCTTCTCCCCAGATAAACAATGGTCACAATGACCCAGGCATGATCACTTCTGAGCTGGATTACTCTAATTCACTCTATCGAAGGCTGGATGCAGGCTGTGCCAAACTTCTCTGTTTCTCAGGCTGTGATGAGTCAATGAAGGCCCTGCTCAGTTTTATCCACTGAACCCCAGTCATTTTCAGTAGATAGTTTACAGCTTTGCTCCTTGCACTCCACACAGCTAATGTGTGGACCAAACAATTCGTAAACAGCCAATATGCTTAAGAAAACAGTTTTTAGCCCACTGCCTGCCTAGAGACTTCCTTAGGGCAGTGCAGGTCCATGCAGGCACATGACACTCAAAACCAAGAGATGTTCAAATGAGAGTACCCAGGTCCAGCACAAGACACTATAAAAATACAGTTAATGCAGGGTCTCACAGTTTCAAGGAAATTTTTAGAAATTTAAAAAAAGCTTCTCTGCTCTGGTGGTTCTGGGAGTATTTTGTATAAACGAACAGCACCTTATCCTCACAGATTTCATAGCCTTTTCCAAAGCTTGTATAGATTTGCCCACACAATGGCAGACACCAGTATTACTTTGCACCAGTGAAACATGAAGGATTTTTTAAAGAAAGGAAACCTTGCTTTTTGAAACTCAGGGCAGGTTTTCACAGGTTAGAAGCAGTCTGAAGTGGTGCCACAGCTCTTCTCCCACATAACTCAGTGCCAGTCAATGGGTGCTATGATCTGCAAGGCAAGGGCACTCAGCATCTGACAGGACCTGCCTATGACTAGCCCTGAGCTGTTAGTCCCATGCAATAGATTTGCTGGTTTCTCTGGAACGAGCTCTAGGATCTCCACCAGCTGTGCAGTTTATAATGGAGTCAGAGGTTTATCCATAAAAATCATCTCCCTTGGCTACTGTGCCTGGAGGACATCTTGTTTGCAAGTATCAAACTTTGCATTACAAGGATGTGAGGCACAGTAATACATGAGCTGAGAACCTTGTCTTTAAAGGTGCTGTGGATGGTTTCCAAGCAGATAACAAGTCTATCTCCAAGTTCAGGTTTGGTTTTAAACCTCACCTTTTGTCTGAGATGAAATTAAGAAGTTGCAAAAGCATCTATTACTGTGTTAAGCTCTCATTCTTGCAAAAGGTATCACTTACATAGCAAGAATTTGGGGTAGCACTTCCAACAGTACAGTGCTTGCTACCTGAATATATTACCTTCCATTAATTTTTTTTTTTTAATTTACCTGAGTACTTCCGCCTGTTGCCTTTAAAATTCACATTTATGTAAGTAACCTATACCCTTTTCAGGTCTTCCTCTTCTTCCTCTCTCCCCATTTCAACTGTTTTAGACATCTGTCCTGTGAATGTTCTTTGCACATTTCAGAAGCATGGTAAAAACCATGCAGCAAGTAAACCACAGGTACCACTAAAGGGAGGTACTTGTTCCACACCATAACAATATGTCACAAGTAGGCAGCAAAGCTTTTTTCCTGTACCTGGGCTCATATTTGGTCTATGTGGGGGACCTCAGTGGAGGGGCTTGAACTAAGGCGTGCAATGTCCTGTGATTGTGAGGACTGGAGTTGTGCTGATTTTGGGGAAAGCGAGGGATCAGAGAAGATTGTGGTTATGAGATGTTTAAGTCAGAGGGTATTATAAGAAGGTAATTGTGGTGTTGTGCTGAAGAAGAAAGCAAAATGTGAAATGCACTGAAGATACTACTTCCTCCACCACATGCTCTGGAGTTTAGTATCCATAATTAATACAAATAATTTTAATCCTTCAGTTTAATTAAAGAGGAAGTGGACTTTCAGGTACATCTCTTCCTGTACAGTCACAAATACCGACAATCAGTAGCTAATTTTGACAAATTGTCTGCCTAACAAATGAATTTAGCTAAACTAGAAGCAAAGCAGATCCTGCTAGATATAGCTGAGTTGTAGTCCCTCCATAAGGACATTCAAACCTCTGATATGTTGTTATCCTATTCCCAAAGGAAATTAAGAACATTTACAACTAACCAGTGCTATTACTTACGCAGTTAGCAAGCAACCTAAGGGGCTATAGCTTGAAGAGAATGAACAGCCCAGTGCCCTAAACAGCTTATGTTCAAGGTAGTGGCATGCACAAGAGTGCGTGCCACTGGGTGGGCCTTGCTTTTTTAATCTATGCTGTCTCAAATGGTCTGGCACAGATAAAACAGCACAACACTCTAACAGCACCTTCATTCAGCTGCAGGGAGACACTCTTCAGTAAGTGGTAAGCACCACATCTCTTCCTTTCCGGAAGTAAAAACCATAATAATAACAAAGGCCATTCCTAAATTTCTGCTGATTTTGACACTATCTCTGTCTATATTACTTTCTGTTACTGAAATCAGAAAGGATCTTTCCTATGGAGAATCAAAACTCTCTACACAGGCTACAATTTTTCTTAACAAAGTAGTTGTTACTACTATTGTCACTACTGTTAAGAAAAGTTTGTGGGTAAGAATCAGGCCAACAAGGCAGAATCATAGTGGAAGTCAGGTACAGACCACCCTACCAGGATAAAGAGGCATAGGAAATATTCTACAAGCAGCTGGGAGAAGTGTCACAATCATTAGTCCTTGTTCTCATGGGGGACTTCAACTTACCAGACATCTGCTGGAAATACAATACAGCAGAGAGGAAACAGCCTAGGAGGTTCCTGGAGTGTGTGGAAGATAATCTCCTGACGCAGCTGGTGAGTAGAGACAACTAGGGAGACTGCCCTGCTGGACCTGTTGTTCACGAACAGAGAAGGACTTTTGGGGGATGTGATGGTTGGAGACCATTTTGGGCACAGGAATTGTGAAAGACAGAGTTTTTGATTCTCAGAAAAGTAAGGAAGGGCGTCAGCAGAACAGCCACCTTGGACTTCCAGAGGGCAGACTTTGGCCTGTTTAGGAGGCTGATGGACAGAGTCCCCTGGGTGGCAGCCCCAAAGGGCAAAGGAGTCCAGGAAAGCTGGACATTCTTCAAGCAGGAAGCCTTAAAGGCACAAGACCAGGCTGGCCCCATGTGCCAAAAGACAAGCCAGCGGAGAAGAAGGCTGGCCTGGCTGAACAGAGTGCTTTGGCTGGAGCTCAGGGAAAGAAAGAGAGTTTATGAACTTTGGAAGAAAGGGCAGGCAACTCAGGAGGACTACAAGAATGTCATGAGGTTAAGCAGGGAGAAAATTAGAATGGCCAAAGCCCAACTAGAGCTTAATCTGTCTACTGCTGTAAAAGACAATAAAAAAATGTTTCTATAAATACATTAGTAACAAAAGTAGGGCTAAGGAGAATCTCCATTCTTTATTGGATGCAGAGAGAAACAAAATCATGAGGGATGAAGAAAAGGCTGAGGTACTTAATGCCTTCTTTGCCTCAGTCGTTAACAGTAAGACCAATTGTCCTCTGGGTACCCAGCCCCCTGAGCTGGAAGACAGAGACAGGGAGCAGAATGGAGCCCCAGTATTCCAAGGGGAAATGGTTAGTGACCTGCCACACCAATTAGACACACAGAAGTCTATGGGGCCAGGTGAGATCCACCCAAGGGTAGTGAGGGAGCTGGCAGAAGTGGTCATCAATCCACTTTCAATCCTTTATCAGCAGTCCTGGCTAACTGAGGAGGTCCCAGTTGACTGGCAGTTATGTGTGTGACACACATCTATAAGAAGGGCTGGAAGAAGGCCCTGGGGAACTACAGGCCTGTCAGCCTGACCTCGTTGCCGGTCAAGGAAGCAGATCATCATGAGTGCCATCATGCCACACGTACAGGGCAACCAGGTGATCAGCCCAGTCAGCATGGGTTTAGGAAAGGCAGGTCCTGCTTGACTAACCTGATCTCCTTCTGTGACAAGGTCACCCACTTAGTGGATGAGGAAGAGGCTGTGGACATGTTTACCTGGATTTTAGTAAAGCCTTTGACACCATTTCCTATAGCATTCTCCTGGAAAAAACTGGCTGCTCATGGCTTAGACAGGTATACTCTTCGCTGGGTAAAAAACTGGCTGGATGGCTGGGCCCAAAGAGTTGTGGTGAACAGAGTTAAATCCAGTCGGCAGCCGGTCACAAGCCAGGTTCCCCAGGGCTCAGTGTTGGGGCCAGTTCTGTTTGATATCTTTACCAATGATCTGGATGAGGGGATCAAGTATACCCTCATTAAGTTTGCAGATGACACCAAGTTGGGCAGAAATGTTGATCTGCTTGAGGCTAGGAAGGCTGTGCAGAGGGATCTGGACAGGATGGATCAACGAGCCGAGGCCAATTGTATGAGGTTCTACAAGGCTCAGTGTCACATCCTGCACTTGGGTCACAACAACAACACACAATGCTACAGGCTTAAGGAAGAGTGGCTGGAGAGCTGCCTAGCAGAAAAGGACCTGGCCGTATTGGTAGATAGCCAGCTGAACATGAGCCAGCAGTGTGCCCAGGTGGCCAAGAAGGCCAACAGCATCCTGGCTTGTATCAGGAACCGTGTGGCCAGCAGGAGTAGGGAAGTGATCGTGCCCCTGTACTCAGCATTGGTGGGGCCGCACCTTGAATATTGTGTTCAGTTTTGGGCCTGTCACTACAAGAAAGACACTGAGGTGCTGGAGCATGTCCAGAGAAGGGCAATGAGGCTGGTCTAGAGCACAAGACTTAGGAGGATCAGCTGAGGGAACTGGGGTTGTTTAGCGTGGAGAAAAGCAGGCTGAGAACCTTACCATTCTCTACCACAACGTGAAAGGAGGTTGTAGTGAAGTGGGTGCTGGTCTCCACTCCAAACTAACAAGTGGTAGAACAAGAGGAAATGGCCTCAGCTTGTGCCAGGGGAGGTTTAGATTGGATATTAGGAAATATGTCTTCACTGAAACAATTGTCAATGTTTGGAACAGGCTGCCCAAGGAAGGGTTGCATGACCATCCCTGGAGTTATTTAAAGGACATGCATATGTGGTGCTTAAGGACATGGTTTAGTGGTGGACTTGGCAGTGCAAGGTTAACAGTTGGACTTGATGATCTTAAGGGTCTTTTCCAAACTAAACAATTCTATGATTCTATGCCTCACTAGTCAGCTGCACTTTAAATCTTTGGGCTGAAGAGGTCTCAAGTGGCTGGTGGCCTCACAGTATAAACTAGCGGGGAGAGGATCATGGCTGCTTAAAGTGCTATAAATACAACTTCCCATTGTAGCATTAGGGGAAATAAAATCAAATCTAAAGATAAAAATATTAATTGAGTAGCATCTCCTATCAGTATGGGCCTCAAAGCCTCTCTAAGTCAGATCCACCAGAACTGCTGTCTCCAAAATTCCTTCAATTCCTCAGGTCTGTAGGTAAAGAATTGAACAGAAAGTCCCTAAAAATACAAGGAGCCAGTAATCAATCATTCTCAACAGCATTCTCAGCTGCTTTTTGGGTATCCACTGAAGATACCTAACAGGAAAAGCTGTATAGTGTAGGCACTGAGCCATGCTCTGGTTGATTAGAAGTGCCAGTATATGAGACAAATGCAGATACTATGACTTGATCAGCACTAATTTGGACCATATATTTTGGGAATACCCATAGGTCCATTTGTTTTGGACAGGTACTTAATTACTGAATTAATTTTTCCTATCAGTTAGAATTATTTTACAAGCTATCTATGTAACCTAAACCTTACAAAATGGAAACTGAATGACTAAATTTTGGCTCACACTAGCACTAATTATTGTCTGCGACTGCTTTAACAGGCTGGCCGTCAAAAAATAGATTGTATATCACAGTGAAAAAAAGCCCAAGATAAAGACTTGAAGATACAGGGTGTCTTTTCAAAGTATTTGAATAAACTTATTTGCTGTCTGATTCTCCTCTCAAGTACACTAATATGTTGCTCTGTAGCTCAGGTGTTGGTACTCTTAAACAGAAAAAACCCAGATGCAGATGTGGTTTCCTTGGTGTACTGAGGATAGCAGAGAAGCAGGATAAATTCCATCTTCTGTTTTACTACTTCTCCATCCAGACTGCTGGTGGAGTTGTCCTTAGCTCTTGGCAAAGGCAAGAGAAGTCCTAAGGCTTTTTGAGTTTCAGTGGCATCATCTGCCAGCTCTGTACCATCCCGGTACACTCTTGTTCAAGGGTCTTCTGTCCAGATAATGCTATTTATTTTGAAATAGCTGGATCACAAAAGAAAGCACAAAAAAGAAGCCAGTTTGGAGAAATTGACCCAAAAAGGTCTGTTTGATAAACAGTGGGGTAAAAGACACCTAAGAAAAAAAACTCTGCACAGGTCTCATGGCCTCTGGCAAGTGGCCTGTTTAAGCTTTGTCTCAGCATTGCCCTTTTCCACCGTATATTTTAAATAATTTTTTCAGAAGTTAATTATTTATAGCTCCTAATGCGGAAGGCTTGTAGTGCCTCATCTGAGAAGATGAAAATTTTATAGCCAACTGAGGAGGACAAAGGTATTTTCATAATCGGTTCCTGGTCAATTCCCTACAACCATGGCTAATACTAGAACTGAGGAATCTGTGGTGGGTTTCATTAATTTAGTATAGTGCAATAGAGAGACTCCATAATCTATATTTCAAAAATCTGGTGACAGTTTTAATAAAGCCTAAATTGTTAGTTTTACACTGGTTTTAGACTCTGTTGTTAGCCCTCTGCTGTTCGACGGCTATTTGCATAGAGGGTCCTCAGAGCTCATCAGCGGCTGTTAAGTATGAAAGCAATGATTGCTCTCCTGACTATGGAGTCTTCTCTCACCTCAGGTCAAGGAAGTCCCGGATCTGGTCTGAGAAGCTAGGGGTGAACAGTCTAGAGTTGCATGATGACACTGTTATTTTATAGCTTACCACACTCAGAAACACACAGGCTATATTTTGTATCACCTAATGCATAAGTCACATTTTCCTGTAGTTCTAAAAGTGATGTGTGCCATTAACATAGGTGCCTTATAGGCCTACATTTGACTACTGCTTGGCAGAGGGTCCCCGGTGCCAGTCCAGCTACCTCTCCCATAAAACACAGAGGTAGCCTTTGATTTTTGCTCTGCTACCGTTGGCATCCCTAGTAAATGGTCCTCAAAAAAACAATCTCTGACAAAGCAATTTAAGATAAATGAAGTCTGCAGCACACTGCACATAATATCTGTCTCAAAATCCTCAAGAAAATAGCTACAAATAGCACATGTACATGATGGATTTTTGTTTACAAGTGATGATGATGATGGTGGCAGTAATGAAAATAACAACAACAGTTGCTGTGAGCCAAGGCAAAGAGACTTTCCCAAAGTTCTGCCCTGGAAAGAAAGGTTGTGCAGTCGACTCATCTCCTATTTTAGCTGAGATGGGCAATATTAGATACAGTATTAGACATTTATTGTAATAATGGATGTCTTGAGACTATGGGTTAAAAAGCATTTTTTAAATCTTGGCTTCTGCTTCCCTTTGAAATGTTAGGGGCTATTAAAGTACATTACAATCACTTGCCAAATCTTCTATTCTGTCATGAACAGGTTTCTGGAATTGCATGAGACAATACCCACAGCAGTGGATGGATGGAGAGTGTGCTCACTGGTGTCCTCTGTTTTGGACAAGAGCTCTTCCACAAAAAACCTGCAGAAAACTCCTTCAAGAAGTATGCACATAGTTGGCTAATAGTCCAGTCTGGTGGCTCCAAGATGTCTTCTTCTCTATGGGTTGTCTATAAGGGAAATCAGGATTTGAACTATCTGAGATCAGAACCTGACCCCCAGGATCCTAACGAAAAAGAAGAATGGAGGCAGCTTGTAATTTGGGCTGCTTCACTGCAAACAATATAATTTTTAAACATCTAATAGTATATTTGGCAATTTTAGCCAAAAGTCACCTTTTTAATCTCAACAAAAGAATGGGACTGTAGTTATAAAGTTTGTCAAAACACCTTGCAGGGAAGGGGATTCAGACCCCGCAATCACTCAGACTATTGTCCCACGAAGGACCCGCATGAAAGGTGTCCTCACCCAGGTTTGTTCCCAGGCAGCAAAAGACTCCTTTCCTCAGCAGAGCAGTTAGAATTCCATGCCTCACCCCTGCCTCCAGGATCTCCAGTTCACTCGCCCCAAAAAGGAACATCCTTGTGGCATCACTTGATTCAGTCTTTGTGCCTAAGGACCCATCTTTTCCTGCTCCGTTGCTCCCTGAAGCTGTTCCTTAGCTCCTAAGCTGGCTCCAGACTTCCTTGCTGAGCTGAAATTCTAACTCCAATACAGACTTTTAATGTGCATGGAGGGAGTGGCATGTCTTGCCATGAGACATCTGGGGACAGGAATACCCCCTTGCAGAAAGGGGCAATAGATCATCTTGAATCAGTAGTTTGAGCCAAAGGATGACAGAATCACTCACCATCTGAGACGACGAGCTCTGCAGCAGCACACGTAAAAAACTACCACGTGTACACAAATTAGCATTCTGCATGTAGTGAACCATTTGGTGTGCACCGGTGGGAGGGGTCTTTGATATCTCAGTCCATGGGTATTTGATACAGAACATACCCCACTTGGCATGCCCAGGGCATTTGTTTCTGTAAAAAATAATTATTACAGGCATTTCACAATTCCTTCAAAACAGGACAGTGGGCATGCCTTTGAGCTTATATAAAACAGAACAAACAGGTTTATTTTGAGAGACATCAGGTTTTCTAGCTCTTAATCTTTTCTATATAAGAAAGAGGAGCATAATAAAACTAAAAATTACCCCAATATTAAATAAATATTCCAAGGTACCTAGAAATAATATCCAGAAGCTTATTACTACAATTACAGCGAAGGATATAATCTCTCTTCCTACTTTTTACTACCACCATGCAGTCTAGTCACCCATCTGCAAAACCCAATGTCAAAGATTTTGAAGTTCAGTATTTCACAGTACCAGAAACTCTTTACCGGGACATGATGACTGATAAAAGCAAATGGTGGAGTTCCTTCATCCTTGAAAGGGCTGCTGTGCAATCCTATTTTATGGAGTAGGATCAGCTAGAAATGGAAACTATAGACAGAGTAGGAATTTAAGGAGCTCAATATTAAGAAAAAGAAGGAAGAAATAGCCATTAAACAGAGAATAAACACAGAGAAGATGGGATGCTTGAGAAGTGCTAGCAGGAAACACACATATCACTGGCAATTCAATCAAGTGAGAAAGTGTTGGAAATGGAGAAGGAGGAGAGAGCAACAGCATGCCCTGATAACCTAGGCAATTCATGTACCTTTCTGACTGATTTCCTTTAGTCCTCTTTTCCTATGCAGAACAGAATAAGTATGGACTTAACTGTACTCATAAACACTTCTTTTTCTTACCCTCCCAATTAATTGTGGGTTGTAAAAGCCAAAGCAATGTGAAATGCTCACTAAGGTTGCAGAACATTTATCCCACAAAAAAAAAAAAAAGCTTCGTTTTCACAACACAGCCTTGTAGCTGCTAATGCCAACACAAAAGAGGCAGCAGGAATGTATGGTCTGGGAGTTAAGGCTATTGTGAACTTGCACACTGCTTATGGACAGGACCATTGTACTGTCACTCCAGGAATACTGTTTAAACAGATAAATGCATGACTGGCTTTTGAGAAGCCATGATTTATCGTTTGCCAAACGCTTCTTTGTTCTAATGTAACCTTCCTCCTTGCTCCCCCAAGAACACATGAAAGTGGCGTAAATCATAAGAAAAGGAGATGGGGTTCATTTCTGTATAAATCATTTTTGGTTACATAAATCTCTTCACTGGTAGGACAGGACTTGCAGGGAATTCTTATTACAGCTTTTAAGCATTTTGCAAGTAAGATGCCCTGCTCTGTTCTTTTCATCTGATTGAGTAAGAGAAGTACAAGTGTTTGAACAACACTTATGTCAGAAGTACAAAAGCTACCTATAAAAACATTTTATTTAGTGGATAATCTATCAAAAAGCTGATTTTTATGCTCCTGCTAGGTCAGTGTTAGAGGTTATTAAATGCATCTTATTGTCAGTACGGAGGCATGCACAAAACTAAGTTTATGACCTTTTAAATGCTGTGGCAAAGGTGATGAATTTTGCTCAATATAAAAATAGACTATTTCAGGTGCTGTTTATCCTATTTTTACTAGGAGGTTCCAAAAGTATCAGAAACCTTTGACAAACAAGTTTTAGGATGGAGAAGTTATGAGCCTCACCTATTTCAGCATTTTGGTTAACTGCAGATTTTCTTATGTGGAAATCATAAGCAAAGGCTGCAATGGAAGTTGTCTTACAAGTTAGTTAAAATACAGAGATGTATATATATATTTATTTTTATATGTGTGTATAGGTACACTTACACTTATACACACATATGTGCCTGTACACATGTACATATATAGAGAAAATTTAATCCAGTGCTCAAATCTGTGGCGATTACTGTAAAGATATTCTCTTAGGCAAAGACCAGAAATGAGACAGGAAGACTAAGGATTTGAGTTAGGTCGTGTTGCTAAAATATCTTTGATGAAGATGACAGCTGCTGCTGAAGGCATCATGTGCCACCTGGCCGTACCATATAACATAGCTGAGGTATAAGATCGTACATTTCCCTAAGTTTTGTCACCTCTATGTGACAAAATGTCCTTGGATCACCATAGCTGAAGCAACACCATAACTAAATAACTTTAGAGATCTGTCTCAGCATTCCTAATGGAGGATAAGCAGAAAATAAGCACAGTTTCTTGGGCAGCTCTGCTGTCTGAAAGTCATGTAGGAAGGCACATCCATTCACGAGCTGTACTTATGCAACTGCCTAACCCTAGACATAGTCATGAATAGCTCCATTTGTGGATGAGCTCTTAAATTGGAGGCCTTTGCTTTGGAGGTCTGGCTTAGGGTGCAGGCTGTGTGCCACACCTAAATATTCGAAAAACCGGTCTCCTTGACTCTTAACATACCAAGGCAGTGAGATAGTTACACCTGGATTTGGAGATGGTTACAGGCTGTGGCAGAAAGCATCTGTTAGGCCATGCTTTTAGTCAGAGCTTTCTGTCCTTTTGCATTTACAGCCTCAGGGGTAAAAACTGCTAGCAACTGTTCTCAGTACTGTGTGAACTTCCAGTGCAAATAAAAATTGGGGAAAAAGAAAAGAAAGCTTTTGAAACTGCATCTCAGACTTCAGTTTTCCATTAAAAAAAAAAACTCCACACCAATATAAACTCAGAAATATTTTAACCAGATCCAGAACCTAATCGCTTTTTCTCAGTCTTTGTCAGGAAATGTCTCACTGACTAAAAACCTCTTGATCTGACTTCATAAAAAGTATCTTTGGTAGTTTTAATTTGGATTATTATTTTGGATATTTTTTAAAGTCATTTAAAGCTGTTGTGTTGTTTGCACAGTAGTTACTAAATCATTGTGAAAGATAGCTCACAAGAAGAAGAAAGCCTTGCTAGACAGAAACAAACCAGCTGTTTCCTTCTTCTCTTCTCTGTTAAGGCTTTTTTAGAATTATTTTTGGCAACAGAAGTAATCCTATCACTGAAAGAAAAATTACTTTTGTAATAAAAACAACTCCTCACTCATTCCACCTACAAAATTTTTCATTCGTACAACGAATTCTTCTCAGGGAGCTAATTAGAAATACAAAGTTCTTTAATTGATGAACATCTGACCATTAGGGCATTTTCAATTTCTCACAGCATCCCAGATGACAATGTTACAGAAAGGCATAACTGAAAAGAAAGAGAGACTAATTGGAACAATTAATTGAAACAACATACAGTTAATTTCAATTATAGGAATCCTGACTGCTCCCTCATCCCTTGTTGTGTGGCCTACTGCACTGCAGTGATGTTTCTACACACTCCTCAGCAAAGCTGCGTGAAGATCCCATCTGCTGCTGATTATTCCTGTATTTACTATTTGTATTATCATAACACACATTAGCTCTACTACTGCACACAGTTCCCAGGATAAGGTGCTGTATAAAAGCAGAATAGGAATATTTGTGACTGTAGACACAAGCATGGCTTTGCATGCTTGAATTACCCATTCAGGGAGAAAAAAAAAAAAGTTAAGTCACTTGCTTGAATGCATTGGTTTTCAAATGTCCCTAACAGAAATTACCTCAAGAAATGTCAAAGAACACTTCTAAGCAAGAAGTCTGTTTCCAGCTGAATATCCAGCTCATACACCTACCAGACTCTGGGAAAAAGCTCCAAAATATCCTTTTTACAGGCAAAGTTTTCATGCTCCAATTTGGAGACTCGCAAACACTGAGCTACAAAATTTTACCACCTGTTCATTGTAAAGCAGGAGGTTGCTTGCTGTCATTTTTACAAGAAGCAACTGCACATCACTGTTTGTGGCATCCTGCAAAAGTTCATTGGGTGTTTACTTACACCCGGCAGGTTGATCTCAAAGTCATTGCACTCCTTTGCTCCACGAGCTTCTGCTAGCCATAGTGATTAATAAACATGATCCTATCAATCTCATGGAAAGGCTTCCACTCATTTCTGTGAGGCTAGGATTTCATGCTGCATCTTTTGGTCAATGCAGTAGCTTTTGTACTGGGTATACTGATGCCATATTCACCTGCAGAAATTATCTGAGTTCTAGCTTGAAATATGTATGACTCTTGCACATGCAAACAGCTGATTTTGGCATCAAGATTTTAGCCATGCTACAGCTTCTTATGGGAGAAACTCTTTGATTTTTTTATACTAGATTCATTTTCTATGCGATGACGCCTAAGTCTGCTACAGGGATCTTATATAAACAGCCTATTCAGCAAGTCTGTACTGAGTTTGGGACATGACTAATTGTAATTTCATATGGTTGAGTGAACCAGGACTGTACTGTTTAAGAAAGGGCTTTCTGGAGAGTTGCATTTATTCATAACATCCACCAATATTTTACCCTGCTTTCTCATGCATTTTCTCCCTGCAACAAATGAGAGAAACTGTTCTTGCTCACCTCAAATTAATTTTCCCCCTTGTACGGTTCCCCATACCATTCTCATGTGGCCTTTCACAGTTCCCTACTTCTAATCCTTTGCAGGAAATACAATCTGAAGCTGAGTTTCATATTGACATAATCTCATCTGCTGGTAGCGGAGTGAGCAACCCTCCTGATTATTGACTGTGCTAATAGCTCCTGGGCCTTCAGTCATGGTGAAGACATGATCTGTGGAAGAGAAAAATGGAGAGCCTGCATAATGTCAAATGTATAAATAAATGTATGTCAAATCTTTAATCTTTTATTTTGCAAACCATAGATCACCATCAATTGAAAAAGCATCATTTCTTTGTAAATGCGTTCTATGCAGATGGGCTTCACATTGACATAATCCTAGTCCTGTACTGATATCTGAGTGAACAAAAGCTACCCTAATGCCCGAGTATGTACACAATGAGCATGATCTGAACTTTGTAGAACTAACTGTGCCAAATATGCTTACTGAGATTTGTCAGGTTGGTCCCATCTTAAAATACAGTCCTATGTAACACAATTGCAATGGGTTGACCTTGGCTGGCTGCCAGACGCCCACCCAAATGCTCTTGCACTACACCTCCTTAACAGAGAGGGAAAAAGTAAGATGGAAAAGCTCCTGAGTTGACATAAAGGCAGTTTAATAAGAAAAGCAAAAGCTGCACATGCAAGCAAAGCAAGAAAAGGAATTTACTCACTACTTCTCATTAGCAGGCAGATGTCCAGCCACTTCCTGGAAAGCAGGGCCTCAGCACCTGCAATGATTGCTTGGGAAGACAAATGCCATAACAAGGAATGTCCCTGCATCCTCTTCTTTTCCCTCAGCTTTTATTGCTAAGCATGATGCCATACAGTACGGAAAGTCACTTTGGTCTGTTTGGGTCAGCTCTCCTGACTGGGTCCCCTGCCAACCTCTTGCCCACCCCCAACCTACTGGCCTTGGGGCTGGAGAGGTGGTTTGGAGAGAAAGCCTTGACACTGTGCAAGCACTGCTCAGCAATAGCCAAAACGCTGGTGTATTATCAACCCTGCCCAGCCACAAAAGCAAAGCACAGCACTATATGGGAAGCCAGGAGCTCCATCCTGGCCAGACCTGGTACAAAAGTACACCAAGTTATCAGCTACTGAAGTGACAATACACATGGATAATGTTGCTAGATCAATATAAATTACATGACTGCCATAAGAATATATCCTAGATCCTACAGTACAACAGAGAAGTCCCTCCCTTAATGACAAATGGGATCCTGGGAAGCTTCTTTGTGACTTTTGATGGCAACCTGAACCTGGAGGGTAAACTTTTCCCTCTTCTGAAACACATCGGGGTTTTGGAGATTGTAATCATTTTGCATCTAGCAGAGGAGTCATACCAGTCCTGGACTCTGTGAGAGCAGGCAGAAGGTTCTTTACTGACACAGTGCACAGCGAGAGAACCACAAACTCTGTGGGCAAAGGGACAACCTACTTTGCAGGAAACTGCAAAATTCTGCCTGTCAGAACTTAGCAAAATTAAAAATCACAGAGAATTGAAATACAAGATACAGGAGATGGAAGCATTTCTTTTCCACATTTTTTTCCTAGTCTACTACATTTCTGTGGTTAGAAAAACCAGCTGGAATGTCCTGTACAACTGGCCCATAGGTGAACTTTGCTAAAACACCCACAGATTCTGAGCCATTAAAAATCACTAGGAAATTGACTTCAGCAAAGGAAACATATAAGAACTGTGAACACAAAAATCAAAATGAGAAAATATTTTATATTCTTACATTCATGACTGCTTATAAGGGTTGGGGAGAGGGTCAGTGCTCTGTTAATCTCTTGGCTCCTCTGTTCAATACAGCCTAATGCTCAGGAGCTGGGTGGGAGATATCACATATCGATGAAAAGTCTTCCAGTAGCATTAGATATAAGCAAAATAGGTGCCACACATTTGTCAGGAAGTGTTTCTATTCATATCTAGATATTAAATGACAGCAGTTAAGACAGGTTCATTTACATTTAACTTCTTTTTCTCCTACCAATGTGTTTCAGTCAGCATGTCTCTGTTATTCAGAAGAGATAAAAGAAAACTGAAAACTTCAAATTGTTCACACAAGAAGCAAGATAAGGATAATAAAATCTTATTTATTGGCATAAATGGATCAACCACTCATGGAAGGAATTTGCTCTGTAATGTATCCCTGTTGCACAACTGGTTAGATTTTTAAAACTAAAATATTGATTATAACTGCTAATGATAACTGGAATCAATAATCTGATATGGAATGCCGAGCCATATGGTATGATATTTCTAAGGCAACGCTACCTTTTAACACCGCTCACACCTTTATGTTGACAATATTATATCCTAGGTACTAACTCAGAAATAATTATTTTTCTGTGAGGCCTTTCGGTAATCTAAAATTTTAGGTATGTATTACTTTAATTACAAATAGCCTTTTCTACCAAGCTACCACAGCAGTCACACCTGTATGTGATCACTGGAATTGTGTAAATTTAAAAAATTCTATAGAAACTAGAATATTTTCAGACATCATAATAAGCTTTCATGACTTCCAATAGTCTTAACCAAAATGAACATTTATTGATCCAGATGTAATGCTAAAAAGTCACCTAAGTGAGCAGCAATACTAGACTCTCTGCAGAACTGGGCTTTGAGTTTTGCCTTATAAAAGATGCCTCTTCCAGAGCGTAGCACATGGAAAATCCTGGAAGCCTGGCTCGCTGTTGGATAGACATTGCCTGGATTTGATGTGTTAGCCTAACATCTGGCTGTTTGTTTATTCAATATCTTAGTTTCCATGTTCAGCTGCTAACCCTGTTCCTCCTCCACTGATGCAGGTGTAGGCGAGGCCTCCATCTCTCCATAGCCCTTCTACAATGCACTAGCAACAAAAAGGACCTTAATAATGTAAAAGCTGTAAATGTAATTTGACAGGATTTTAATATATTTTTTGCCACCTTTACTATGCTGCAATGATATAAGGTAACCTTGTCAGTGAGGGTTGGTTACTACGCAACTTCTATGCTTGTGGGTAAGACATAAATAATAAGAGCTGAAAAAAGTTGCCCACAGAGACAAGCCAATATCCAGAACACAAGGCTAATCATGCCTTTTTGTTGAAATGTATTACAAATACGAACAATATTAGATCAAGAGTCACTGCAGGAACTCAAATCTATGTGGAAAAAGAACAGTACAAAACCTGATGGAGAATCTGGGGCATTGTGCTGGCACTGCCATGCATAAAATTTCATTATTTTATGAGTTTCTATGCAGACCTATGACCCACTTCTGTTCCCACTGAAATCCATGGCAGATTTAGTAGGTGCTCCATTTTTTCATTTTAATAGGCACTCTATTTATAGAAAAATGTGTAACTTAAAACTATGCAAATTCTAGTTGTGCTTCACCTTCTACTCCTCAAGGGATACCTCTTACTGAAGAACTAAATGCTATTCCACAGTAATAACTGTGAAAGTAACCACACATTGTGCCTAAAATGCCTGTCAAAGCATGTTTTGCAAGCAGATTATCCTACATTGAAGGACAGACTTTTTTTTCCTAGCTACTAAGATACTATAATAGCAGTTTGTCATTAAGGCTGTGCCGGGTTTTGACAGACCATCCCTCAAAACAATATCAAATTATTTTACACTTCCTCATCTTTGACTTCCACCAATCAGTATTTGTCAAAGTTTAAGGCTATCAGAAAAGGCACAGGTGATGTATGAAAGCTGGAAAATGTGGAGCTGCTTCCTATTAGTCAGTCTCCCATCCTTTCCTGCAATGTTGATTGTTAAAAGTCGATTCTTTGATACACTCCACTTTTTCACTTTTTTTAATGTGATCTGAGAAAAAAACTTTCCTGCTAACACATCTGGGAAACATCAAGATCATTTCCATTCAGAAGATTTCACTCTCTGAATCCACATAACTCAATGTCCAGTTTCTATGATGGGCCTAATACAGCTTTCAGGACTTCAGCACAGGAAAAGAAACATGAGGCCAAAAAATTACGCGTGGTTCATAAAATTAAGTATATATATTTTAAAAAAAGTAACACACAGATATTGTCAAGATAAATTGTGGTGGTACTTAAGCTTAGATTTCAATCACTCCTATTCATTGCAAATCAATGCCTGGATCCAGTGTGAGCCGAGCCAGACTGGAACTCAGAATCAGCGCCCACACCACCTGAGCAATGATGTGCCTCAGTAGGGGCTTAGTAATTTGATATTGTGCCATACAGGCATACTCGAAGGGTGGTAGGCAGTGTGCGGGGATGGTTGTAGAAGAAGCACAGTGAAAATCAGTGCTGCACTGAAAGGAGCGGTCTCACTCCCTTCCCCCTGCCCACAGCCACTTTCCTTATCGAGCCAGGGCCGTCACTCATGTGGCTACGCTGTGGGCTGGATCCCAGAAGCTGCTCAGCTGAAAGCTAGCAACAGTGAAATGGCTGGGTTTTAGCCAGGTTGGTCCACCAGCCGAGTTCTCCTGTGGCTGTACAAAACTCATACTTGCAATGGGAAGCCACAGGGATGAACGGCCAAGCACAGTGGCAGGCACAGTGCCATCCGTTTTGGAGCAGTCTGGACTGCAGCTGCCTAAGCAGTCAGAGAGATGCAAGTGGGTAAAACTGTCCGGCAGTTCAGGCATGCCTGCAGGCCCTACAATGCACAAGGCTGGCATAGCAGTACCTTAAGTATGTGTAGCCTGCTTTTAAGTAAAAGCCTTAAACCTTCCTTTTCATGGTCTTTAAAACTACTTGAATGACCCAGTCCACAAGTAATTTATAAACTTGCTTAATTAAAGGAATTTTGTTTAAAAGAACTCCAGAGCATGCTCTTCCCTTTTCTGAACCTTAGTCTTACAATGGATGCTTATCCAGTCCTGGAGCCTGGTAAGCTCTTAAGGGATGCACATAAACGAGCACAACAAGCAGATACAAGCTCCCTTTGCCTTCACACCAATCTAATGGGCCTCCAGCCAGATCCAAACTGAAAACCCTTGTGACCTTGTAAGGGTGACACTGTGCCTGAGCTAATACACTGCACTCAGAGGCAGAGTGATCTGGGCTGGGCTTCACAAACATGCTTTTGAACTGGGGCTGGCTTATGTCCAGGCAGCTGAATGCACATGCAGAGCAAATTTGTGCATGAGCGCAACCAACCATGTAGATTGAAGGCTACAGCTTCTCTCCAGTAGATCTGAATATCTTCAAAGTCTCTATTCTACATTTCAACGTATATACACTGTATTTCACTTAATCTTCCCTTCTGCTGCAATGGTTGCAAGCTACCTGGGTACCTTGAACATTGTGTTCAGTTTCGGGGCCCTCACTACAAGAGGGACATTGATATGCTGGAGCGTGTCGAGAGAAGGGCAATGAAGCTGGTGAAGGGTCTGGAGAGCAGGTCTTATGAGGAGAGGTTGAGGGAACGGGGGTTGTTTAGCCTGGAGGAAAGGAGGCTGAGGGGAGGCGTTATCGCTCTCTACAACTACCTGAAAGGAGGTTGTAGTGAGGTGGGTGTTGGTCTCTTCTCCCAGGTCACTAGTGATAGAATGAGAGGAAATGGCCTCAAGCTGCATCAGGGGAGGTTTAGGTTGGATATTAGGAAAAACCTCTTTATTGAAAGACTGGTCAGGCATTGGAACAGGCTGCCCACAGAGGTGATGGAGTCACCATCCCTGGAGGTGTTAAAAAAATGTGCAGACACCACACTTCAGGACATGGTTTAGGAGACATGGTGGTGTTGGGTTGATGGTTGGACTTGATGATCCTAGAGGTCTTTTCCAACCTTAATGATTCTATGATTCTATATTCTGGCATTATTTATTCCTAATAAACTCTATGATCAATTTGGCCGTCCCTTGTTGCAGAAGCCACCCATTTCCATATGGTTTGAGGAATATTCCTGTAATTACTTTGGTTTTGCAAGGCATATGAGACACCATTATGTGTCTTCCAGTTTTGTAACTGCCATGTCTCACAAAGCTAAGTTTGGCCATGGTTCTTGTTCAAGAAATGTATGCACTGTAGAACTCCTGTTCAGTTAAGTTTGTCTTTTTAAGATATCAATAAACCTTTAAATATTTTGACCACGTAACATAGTTAACAGTGGTTTAGTTCACATTACCTCAATCACAGTTCAGGACAAGTAAAGGCTAATATATTTTCTAACTTGGCCATTATTCGTTTTACCCAGTTCTTACTGGGTATTTCAGCTGGTCTCTTGCAATTATTTACCACACCACCACTGACACAAAGGCAAGTATTTTTATTACTTGCATTGTTTTATGTATACAATTGGAACTTAACTCTGCTCTTTCTCTCCCCCTCTTATTCTCTCCCCTCTGAGACTATTGACAAAACTGGATGCCCTAAATGCTCCATATATCTGAAAACTCGTAAGGTTATGCAAACAGAAAACAAAATAAGTGTAGAAAAACAAATCTAAAATCCAGACCATGCTCTGTCTCTACAGGAGAATAATAGACTATACAAAGTGCAGAGCAGAAAATGACAACTGTTATTAGATGTTAGAGAGCACTTAGAGCAGGAAAGAGAAATCTAAAAATCAGCACAGGAGGGGAAAAGGGAATTAGGCCCACTGTTGTGTAATTCAGGCAGAAATCAAAATACGGTATTTCAAGTGGGGTATAGGCACACCATGTATGTTAGGCAGGTATTCTGACAACTTAGGTGTGCCTGGCAAATATCTGCATGCTAGAGATGAATGTTGATTTTTCCTTTCAGAAGTGAACATGTACAACTAACATATGTAATACATTAAAAAGAAATTCAAAGACTTTTCTCAGTTATTAAATAATTCTGTGCCTTTACTGTGTAAAATCTACGCAATGTTAAGAGAGTCCATCTTTAATATACGATGCTAGGACCTATATAATTTCATATATACTTGGTCATGAGCAGTGGCTTCTATCTTTTTGAAATTTCCTATATTATTTGTCATTACAAGTCTTGCAGTCTTCTCAGTATTCATAATAGCTTGTTTAAATCTGTATTAGGAAGTGTAATTCATAAGCTGGACACTGTGAAAGCAAAACTCTATTAAAAGGTACCAGTATTGATGTGTCTTTAAAAAGCTGGAAAAACTCTACTGGTACAAAAAATGCATTTAAGCATATCAACTGGCACAATGAAATTAGAAAATTTCAAATTAATTAAGCAACTGAAGTTAATGGCTGAATGCAGTTTGCCTGCAGAAAATTAAACAGCTCAGTTACCCAAAATCAAATGGCAAAAAGAAACAATCAATATTTTTCCCCTCTGGGAATGGAAGCAAGTACCAGGTGCCACGCTGTATATATAACTGAGACCTGTCTCAAGGACCAGTATTCAGATTTTAATTAGAATGAGCAAGGAGTGTTTTTAAACTGCCTATGTGACTCAGGAACAAAAGTGCTTGTAGTGAGAGTTAAACATGCAACCTAAACTTCATCCTTTAAACAACCCCTGTATAACTTTACCCTAACTCACTTAAATATGTCAACAGGAGATGTCTTCAACAGGAAGAGTGAAATCTGATAACAATGAAGAGCCCACTATATAAATGGAGGGATTCCCACCATCTCCAAGGAGGGAAAGAGCTGGGCCTAAATGTACACATATGACACCTTTATTGTTCTTGCAAGAGTTGCAGTTTTGCTGCATTTGATGGTAAGAAATTCATGCTAATGTAACTTTGGTTGTGCCAGTGTGGCATACCGCATTAGCAAAAAATAGCTTGTGGCCATGTTTTTAATATGCAGTACAGCTAACCTGGTCCATATGGGAATGCGCAGCAGCTCTTTTTAAAGGGTTCTAGCTGTATCACTTGGAGACAAAGGATCTTAACTGCTGCTACCCAAACTCTTTGCTTTGTCACAGAGGTCCTGCCATGACATTGGGAAGGTTGTTTAATCTCTTGTGCTTTGAGATCCCTCAGCCTGTCAAGCGGAGGTAACAGAACATCCCACCTCCCAGCGCTGTCCTGATGGGAGATACGTTAGAGACTGTGAGCTGCTCAGTTGGTGATGTAGGCCGTGACTGATCACTGCAGTTACACCATTATCCTTAATCTAGACCATTATGAGTAAATTAAGGCTTTTCTGTGTCTTCAGCATTTCAAGAAACAAGAGTGGGGCACTATTCCTTAATTAACAAGCTAATTTCAACATCGTATGCCATTCAAACTTTTCAACATTTAAATTACAACCAAAAAAAAAAAATCAAAAAGAAACACAAAGATTGCCTAAGCAGTACTGGTGAGAAACATTAATTCAACTGAAATGGTGTACTGGTTAGAAATAGCAATCCAAATAATACTGAAACACGAATTCCTTTAAAAACTGTCACAGATTGCTGTTTCTCTACTATAAAAATGCATTCAGCTATCCTACTGCTCGAGATGTTAGTATGTAGGTCTTTTTTTAAACTCAAATTAGATTACAATGTTAGTAGGTCATAATGGAGCTATTGTTCTCCTACTGTGTACCGTCCTGTGCAATTCTGCTGCTGATAACAATTCAAATCAGGGAATTTGGGTGGAAGGAGAATGCTATGCTTTTATGTCAAGCCATCTAACCAATGTGAGTATACAGAAACGATCCATTTAAAACAGCAAGCGCTCAGATAAGTATTTCCTTCTTGCATTAACACTGAAGACAACAATCTCAGGCATCTTTCTGGAGAGGCAAACTATATGAAAACCTGCCCAGCCTGGCCTTGCAAATCGGAGGTGTGAGGCTCACCACTGGAAAAGAGAACGGGACACTTTTATGCAGAAGTGGATTCAGCTGTGAATGCAGTATTACCACATTGCCTCTGCACACACAATTTGGGATGCTCACATTTCAGTGAGAGAAATCTTGCTGTTCTTCCACATGCACTTGCTGGAGCCACTACATGGAAAAGGTGAGACTGAGAAGGAAGAGAGGTGTTTGTATACTGTGCCAGTTCTCTGCCCTGTGATCCGATGCAGTGGGGAATTGCAGTACAGGACTGTACTATACCATACTGTGCCCACACAGGGCACAGGCAGGAGCCTGGAAAGGGTCCAGCTCATTCCCCTGCAGCAGGGTTGGAGACTAGAGTGGGGCAAGCATGGAGATGGGCCTCGCTGCCTGAGCACACAGGAAAGGGAGTGAGCTGCTGGCTGCCATCCTGCTCTCTGCCTTCTGCCCTCTGGTTAGCAGAAGGTAGATTTCATCACTTCCATGAACTATGACTTTTACATGCAAGGACCCCAGTCTGCAGTGTGAACACTGGGCATTTTATTCACAGGACTCAGATCCTTTGACTTCTGGTGTGATGCTTTTTTGGATCAATTCATAAGGTGGATTTGCACACAGTCCTAGGACTATTTCTGCCTCACAGAACAGCTGTAACTGAAGTTTCCACCTCTGCTAAGTGTCCTTGAAAATTTCTTCACACATTAGATATGCATGCCATAATCATCTGGCTTGTTTAACCAAGAATAAAACTATGCCATTTGAATTTGCGAAGATCCACCCACAGCCTCTTGTTCTTGTCCAGATCATAAGATAAATGTAGCATCCTTAGCATACTGTTAACTTCCTCCCAATAAAGCTGAATGCATCTTAAATATCAGGAGGAAAACTGTAGATAACAAACTGAAGGGTCAACAATGTCTTGCTGTTGCAGAAAAAGGCCTGGAGTCTCCATTGTTGGAACGTTTTTAAAAACACATTAGACAAACATTGTCAAGAGTGACATAGGAATATCTGAGCCTTTCCTAGAGGCAGGAGCTGTGTGAGTCAACTCTGGAGAGGCCCTTCTAGACCAACTTTTCCAGAGGTCTGCCTTAGACTACTTACCTCCAGCTGCACTTAGCCAGATGCCAACTTACAATGGCAAATGCTAATGTCAGTCTTTGCTAACCCCCAAGTCTGAGAAGAGTTTCACTGGAAACCCTAAAAAAATTAGATGAATACTTCATGATTTTATTTACTACTATCATCAGTATGAATGATTAATAATAATTAATAATGATGAAAACAGCTTAAAATAATAACAAATAATAAGAGTTAACTCTGCCATAGTGGTAAGACAATACTCTGCCCATTTACTTCATTATACTTTAGTTTTCTAAGGAACAGCTACACTGTACCTTTACAAATATTTCTTTTTTGAAGCTTTCTTTTCACTTGGGATGATCTGTCTCCAGATTATACAACACACACGAGAGTGTTATATACTTCCCATACACAGGCAGATAGTTACTTACTAATATACATTCACAACGCCAACAGAATGTTTCAATTCATAGATATTATAAATGAATTTTGTTAAAGTAATGGACTGAAATATTAGAGAAGTCTTCAAAAATAATAGTGAAACTAATTAGCAAAGTGACCGTGTAAGTACTTCCCCAGCTGCTAACACAAAGCTAAAAATACAATATCCTTGGACAAAACTGAAGCCTCGGAAGAAAGTTTGTTGCTTCATTTATATCTGTACTAAAAGCAGAACCACATCAGCTAGCTATACCCAGGCAGCTGCCAGGCATGCCCTTGGCAAGATACTACTTAAAAATTGTTACTGCTCACAGTTACATAGGGTGGAAAGTAAAAACCAGACACATTTACTGAACCAGAGGCCTGCAGTTAGACACATAAAACTCCTTAACTTTCAGAGTGAGCAACAAGATGCTTCTATTTAAGGTCCAAATACAGAATCTGGACCCTGATGTTAAGCACAGATGTACAAAAATATTGACTTTGTTGAAGAATTTGGATTCAGATTGAAGAATTTGGGTTCACATTGAACTAATGGGAAAAAGCACACCAGAAACCATATCCAAAATACTCGTATCGACATTTCCTTGAGAAGAATAAAACTCAGATCCAGGCAAAGCTTTGATAGGAGCTGAGTTAGAAAGTGTCATTCCAACTGGCACAGGAAAATTCACCACTCTTCCCTCCATTGCCCAGGGCAGGGGGTTGGTTCCTGAAACACAGATTTATAGAAACCCAGAATCACAGAATCATTAAGGTTGGAAAAGATCTCTAGGATCATCAAGTCCAACCATCAACCCAACACCACCATGTCTCCTAAACCATGTCCCGAAGTGTGGTGTCTGCACATTTTTTTAACACCTCCAGGGATGGTGACTCCATCACCTCTGTGGGCAGCCTGTTCCAATGCCTGACCAGTCTTTCAATAAAGAGGTTTTTCCTAATATCCAACCTAAACCTCCCCTGATGCAGCTTGAGGCCATTTCCTCTCGTTCTATCACTAGTGACCTGGGAGAAGAGACCAACACCCACCTCACTACAACCTCCTTTCAGGTAGTTGTAGAGAGCGATAACGTCTCCCCTCAGCCTCCTCTCCTCCGGGCTAACAACCCCAGCTCCCTCAGTTGCTCTTACAAGCCTCAGGTTGTCTGGAAAGATTTGGGTGCTTAAGCTAAAGCCTATTTCTTTTTTAGCCCCAAGGCTTTCTCCCTCAGATGCACAGCTCCTGGGGATCATTCGTCCAGAACCACCTTCTGAGACAATAACCGCTTTCAGAAGTGGAAACAAATAAAACAGCACTAGGGACTCCAGGGCGCAGTGAGGCAGCAAGAAGTGGGTAAACAACCTGGACAGCTTAACATGGCAATTGCCTTCCTGCTAAACCAGTCCTGTGGCTGTCCCTCAGGCTCATCTGCACAGAGTTCTTTCACAGCTTAAATTATTGATATTGATACCTGTGGATCACAGCATGTCAGTAGGTACCAAAGAACTGCAAAATAAATAAGAAACAGAGCAGGACCCACGGCCACTAACAGCCTGCTGACAAAGGCTTGATTCTTAACCCTGCAGATGGGCCTTCCAGCTCCAGCTGTAGAGCAGCATGCAGCACCAAATCTGGTCACATTCCCGTTTTGTAGTTAAACAGTCATATTCCCAGGTTGTAGTTTTTCACTGTGGCTGCTTATTTGGAGCCTTACACCATCTCTGAGCTAACTTTCACGTTAAAAGCAAGAAGTCTCACTGCTTGCTACTCATTCATAGCAGTGCAACAATCATGAAGAACGAGGGCAAACTATCAACTACCAGTCTCTTGGTGACACTCACGGACAGCATGGAGACCAGTGCATGACACACGAGACCCTGGGAACTCACACGTGTTGAACCATGCATTTCCTGGCTTTTTCCCATAGCAGGAATTACTACCTAGCAAAACCACCAAAGACAAAATAAGGGTGGTTGTTCTTGGTTATTTACACTAATGAGGAACTATAAAAGCTGTTATACTTTTCTAATTCCTAACATGCAAAGACAAAGGATGCAGGAATTTTCCCATTTTTTTATTTGTTTGTTTGTTTTTCCCTGGTATGTTATAACTCCACAAGGTCTTCTGCCATATCTAAGCAAAATGCAAGTAGGACATGAGCCTCATTGGTTTTTTTCTCCAAATAACCCAAGTAAAGCCTAGATAACCCCCATAAACACCTGGATTTTAGTCAGAAAAAGGTGGTGTCACTAACACAGCAACAGAGTGACACAGATAGGGAGAGGAAACAGGATGGGATCATACTGGACCTTTTTCGCATGCTGGCTTCAACCACTGCCTGTAGCTGAAATACCAGAACAAGACATACCTTTTACTTCATCCCTTTCTTAACTGAAGGGGGTCCTTTGTCAACTTGCCACCAGCACCAGTGATGCTTACACATAAGATAACCAGCGCATTTGAACACAACAATAAAGACGATAATGAGAACCTACTCACAAAGCGCTGAGTAAACAGCAGTCAGAGGGAGATGGGACATGCTGGGAAAACCAGAGCAGGAAACACACTTAATTTCAATAGAAAATGCAATGAGATTGACCCTCATCTCACTGAAGCCACTGGGGCTCACGGTCCTGGCTGCAAAGTTGAATTTCAGTATGATATCCCATTGGAAGAATGTGACTGGCAGCTGTAGAAGTATGTAGGATTTTATGAAGATGATGTAGAGAAACAGACTGACTTTTGTAGGCTCTTGAAATGACTATCACCTGGAAAAGCTCTACGTCACCTAATCTGTCCAGCTCCACTTTGCAGGAATGTCCACAGCCTCAGTAGCCCACCTGCAGTGACGATTCACTGCCCTCTCGTTCACCGCCCCATTACTCCCGGTCTAAGAAACACTTTCTTAATGACTTGAGATTTTCCTGTTTCAGCTTCAGGCCATTGCACCTTGTCTTTCCTTCTTCTGAGAATGTGGATAATTCCCTTATTTCATTTATACTATTATCTCTGCAATTATTTATAGGTAACACTAAATCTCCTGAGTCCTCCATTTAATACAGTTCTTTCCATGTCTTTTTCTGCAGTATGTCTTACGTTCTTATCATCATCCATTACTGGCTTTGTATCTTCTCTGTTTTTAAAATATTTTTTTACATTATGGGGAGTCGATTGCATTCACCATTCCAAATGTAGCAAAATCACAGCTATATGAACCAGAGTATCATTATTTTAATACTCTCATCTGGGAAAAGGCGGGTGTGTTTCATGTGACAGTTGAAAGATGGATTCAAAAGGCACAGGCAACCTCATTTTCAAATGGTAAATCACATATCCTAAACTTGGAAGTGTAGAAATAAAGCTCTGAGTATTCTCAGCATGTCCAAAATATTGCAGTTTTCTTCAAACATGTGCTAAGAAACAGAAGAGCAAGCAATCCTTGTTAAATTAATAAACAACAATGAGAACATCAGTCTGAAAGCAGGATCTCATAATAGAAACTATTAACAAAACCTTCATTCTAAGTGACAGTGATTCTCTTTTACATAAATCAATAGAAACTTAAAATTTAAATACTGGAGCATATTTCCCTGAAAAACAGCCAAAAGCTCCAATAATAATAAGTATTAGAGAAGGCATGGATAGAGTTTATTGTACAAAATTGTTGGCATATTTTAAAATTTTCCTAAATTTTGATTTTTAAAAAAATCTGGCAATCTATTAACTGCTGTTCTGAAGATCGAATCATCTGGTAACTTGAGGATGTACTGCATGCCATAGACTGTCTCTATTTCCACAGTATTTACCACTAAATTACTTGAGCACTTGCCAATCATTAGGAAGTACACCCCCTGGAAATGACTTCTAACACAGGGAAACATTTTTATTTCCATTTCACCGGGCAAAGAGGCATAGAAAAACCGAGCCGCACAGAACATTTGAAAAAATTTCAACAAAGCCGAACCATAAATTGAACCTCGATTTCCTGAGCTGCTGTTCACTATCTTTACAGCAATATTCTTAAGAAAAAAACAGACAAGGTAGCTGCAGGTGAAAAGCCTATGGAATCACTCATTATATGCAAATAAGATTTATCTTCTTGTATCAGGAGATGCTATGCTGTATTGTCACTGAAATGACTAATGCTAACTACAGAGATCATGATAAAATGCATCTCCAAGGAACAACAGAGATATAATAGAATAGCAATCATGACAAAAACACAGCTTTGAAAGGGTACTTGCCTATGTTTTAAAGCATTCATGTAAAATGAAATAATGGTTACAACAGTGTAGTGGTTTTGCATATTAATATTGTGATAGAATTCAGGAAAAACAGACATCAAAATCAGTCTGGAAAAGAAGGGCTCTAACGGGATAGAGCTGGGACTTGCCATAGGCCACGCGATATGCTGACAGACAGGCACAGCTCTACAGTGTTACATGGGAGAAAGATGTGTCAGGACAGTGTATTAGAGAAGACCTGAACTTCCCATACACAGAGTACAAATACTACTGGTAGCTGTCAGTTCTGACTACTTCCAAACACAAGGGAAGATTGGCTACCGAGTAGTTAATGAACCCATACTGCTGGGATTAAATTTTAAGTTTGTTCACCATTAAGGTTTCCACATCAGATCTGGTAAGATCTGATCTGAATGATCATGGACCAACCCACTTTAAATCAAGTTAAATGATACACAGAATTATTTTCCCTACCGTAAAAGATCAATCTTTAAAAAATTCAGAGAACTAGAGAGTTTAAGAGTTCAGAATTCCTTGCTCATAAAACATATTTAAAAGGAAAAAAAGAAAGTGCATTGCATATGTATTGCATATGATACTAAAAGTAAAGGTCCTCTAAGTATAACTCTATAACTAATTCTTGATTCACTTTTCAACAGAAACAATGACTATACAGTCAAGTAGGATGGTTAAAGACAAAAAGTATGCAGAACAAGAATTATCAAAATTAATTAGAGGTGAAACTCCAAAGATCTTGCAGTGGAGCTGACAGCCGCTATCCTAGGACACATACTATAGGAGAACAGACTGAATGTTGTTTGTATTTAAGGAAGAAAAGGGGAGAAGTTTCTCAAACTGTTCAGCGAGTCAGACCGCTCATCTGACCTCGCTAATAGCCAAAGTTTTACAACAAATATGGAAGACACCATAAACTAACTTGCCCAGCTAACTTGAGTCCTTCTTTCCATAAGTCATCTGAATTTTTCGACAAACTATCTAAACTGAGCCCACATGGGACTCAGTAAAGCATCTGACTGAGTCCAGCACAGGAAACTATTAGTTAATTAACAAATGCTGGCAATTTGTACAAGAGTTGCCAGATGGGTAACACATACTTTAAAGGGAACATGAGGAATAATGCTGAAAAGAAAGCATTAGGATAAAGGAGGTTGTTACCTAGAGAGTTCCTCTGTGATCAGCCATGGGACCAATCTTACTTAATATCATCACCAATCTTATTTAATATCATCACCAACAATCTAGCGACAGAAACTAGGAAGAGGTTAACAAAACTAAGAACATGAAGTTGGACAGCACACTTAATAGAAAACTGACATATTGAACTGAATAATAGAAATTTTCTAAATGTCTGTGAATGGTAATGCAGAAATGCCCATCTCTCCCGTTTGATTATACAGGTAATCTTGCACCTCAAGGTAAATACTTAGGGTAGGCGGATACTTACAACAGAGACCACAGCACCATCTGATGCAGCTGGGAAAGGGGAACACAGGGTGTCAGTCAAGGTATTTCTAGCAAGGAAAGTATTAATATCAGCTTAATGTCAGCATAGGAGGCTGGGATAAGACCTCCTGTGGAGCTCTTTGCACCCTGGAGCACCACCTACCTTTCTGTTCAGTCAAGCCCAGCAAAAGTGGATCCAGGCTGGGAGAGGGGCTGATGATCCCAAGCACGACGGTTAGAGAGATGGTCTCTCTCCAGTAAAGTGGCCAAAAGAGTTTGGCCAGTTTAGCGTAGAAAAACAGGGGCTGAGAGAGGATAGGGAAGAATGGCAGGCACAGTCACTGAAAGTGAATGTCAGTCTCAGAAGAAATAGATACAAAATAAACAGAAATATATTCTGTATGGAAATGAGACTATAACCTGGTATCCCAGGAACAAGACATTAGGGTACTCTTGATAAGGTTTACAGCTGATGTCACAGCAAAAAGAAATAGGAAAAAAAAATCAGGAAACCCTCCACAAACAAACAACCCTTTAAAGGGTTGCAACATGATGCATAATCAACTTATGGTTTACTTACGACTTAGCTTTCCACAGCACGAGACTAGACTAGACTTAGCCTTCCCTTCCAGTCTTCTGTTCATTATTGTAAAAAGTACTTTCGTTTCTGAAAACAGCTGTAACAAGGAAACAATTGACCTTGCAATAATAAAACATATTTATATCTATCCTATCCAGGTATAACCTAAGAGAGTCCAGGCCTAAGAAACTTGATTTTCAATCAGCAGAATGAAAGTGAGAGTCTATGTATTGCTATAGACAGGCACCTTTATATTATATTCTTGAAACAGATTCAGAAACTGTATTTCACAGCATCATTTCATTTCACAGAAGCAATTTCCTTGTACGCAAAATGTTAACATTCAGCATGCAGAACAATATTATCTTGCACGTAAATGCAAAGACATCAGTACCTTGCATGTAAATCAAAGACATCAGTACTGATCAATTTCAATGTAATTTAAATTTAAAGGAAGTGCTGTTATACTGCATTTCCTCAGTTTGTAAATCTGTCTAATCTGTCTACCACTTCTTGCAAAACATCACCTGCACCAGAGAAGAGCTTGACCATTTGCCGGTCGAATATTCCACCTCCTCCCAAATGATAGTATCCAAAAAAAGACTGTGAAACTCAAACGTGGGGAAGAGGAAGGGCTAGTTAATGGAAATGGCAAGAGCTTATATACAACACCCTTAGGGATAAAAAATGAAATTTGCATTTAAAATATGAGTAGGCAATCGTTTTTGCAGCAACTATGGGACATGGAAAACACAACCTACTGTTACTCCAAATAACTGATGAGCCTGGGACAGCTCTCTTGCCAAGTCCTTAGTTTACTCTTTTTTCAACCACCAAGCACCACAGCCTCTCTGCCCAGAACAGGAAGAGCTCCCCAGCATGGTTCTCTGCTGCTCACCCTTCTATACAGGTACACTTTTCTGTCGTATTTGTTACCACTTTTGCACATCAAGAACATATTCAGAAATTTCTATATTCAGGCTAATACACTGTATTCTGTTTCCATATTATCTTCCAAATTGGAACATTCCGAAAATGATCCAGATCATCTGCTCACGTGTTCTTGTGAAGGGAAAGCAACATTTCTTTTCACATACCTGCAGTGACACCTTCATCATTTCAGTATCTGATTAAAAACGTCTCTGCTAGCATGCAAGAACTTTATGGCCCACTCCAAGCTTTCCAGTAATGCTTCTTTTTGTTCCCCATCCTGTCTCCTATGCTCTACAGGCACAACATCACAATCTGAAGTTTTAACCTGTTTAGTTTAATCATATTCCTTATTTTATCACAAACCACCATTTTTCATCCTTTGCACAAAAGAACACAAATATGGATATCCTGCTCCACTTAGTACACAGAGTTTTTGGAACACAAATGTCAGATTTCCCAAAATGCTTGTGTACTTCCACAAACATATACACTGTTAACCATGGGTGTACATTAAAAAAAAAAAAAAAGCAAACAAACTTCAAATTCCTCTTTTTTCCACAGGAAAACTTGAAAAACATGTACTTCTGGAGGAGTATATGGTTAATAAACAGCTAATATGGTTGTATTAACCGATTTAAGTCTCACAGGAAAAGCTCATCCAGCCTATGTATACTGCAAATAAATCTTGCTGTATCAGCAAGATCAATTTATATTTGGTTTATTACTAAGTTAGAGAATTGGTGTCACGCGAGGGTATGATATTCTGAAGAGTATCTCATTTATAAAGATAAACATAAAGCAGTGGAAGTAGCCAGAGAGTTGCAAAATGGGCAAGGCTCTATTCTGAAGCCACATTCTGTCCCACATCTGACAGAAATGGAAGCTCTTTTTCCACCACAACTAAAGTTTTATCATGTATTACTGAAAATAAAAGCATAGTGGAAGTTTTGATTCTAATCCATGACTTACAACTCTCTCATTTGCATATTTATGCACTGTGTGCACAGCACAGTTCCACCAACGAAGCATGGATTTGGGTTTTGAAAACAAATTACATACTCCCAGCTTCTGATCCTAACATGACTTTAACTATTGTAATATCTTCCAATACTGTAACACTACATAAAATGTATTCCTGCTCATATCACACATGCTAGGTCCTCACAAACAGGGGAAACCCATTAGTAAGTGACTATACAAAGACAATTGACTAATTTGTAGCACAGAGGAGGAAATCCTGTCCTCACAGAAAAGAGCAGCAAATTCCCATTGATGCTGGCAGGTCAAGAATTGTGTCCAATGTTTTTTCCATTGTGAAGAATACATCCAAAAGACATGAGTATTCTCTAACCTCCTTCAGAGATGCACTATCCATTTTCTTGTAACACTAATGATTAAAAAAAAAATTGCAAAAACTTTATATTAACTTCACCAGCAAGACATCAGTTCTCTCTGCCTCATTTTTTTACAACTCAGATGATGATGATGGGAAGGGCAAGGGAGGGACTTTTTTGTGAGTCTTAATTTACTGTTTGTTAGGTATCCTGAGAACAACACAGGAAAGGTACTTTATTAGTGCAGAGTTGTTTGTTTCTCCTTTTTTTCCCCTAAAGCTGCAGACAAAACACAGAACATGGATGTGAGTAGCACTTTTAACAACAGTATGTACCTTCACATAGTTTGCGGATAAGCGTTGAAAAAAACCAACAACACCCAAAACAAAACAAAAAACCAAGGGCCAACGTGTCCCTTCAATACAGCCACGCAATCACATGGATCAGAAGGATTCATGCACATACCTATTTCAAATTATTCCCAAAGGATGCATTCTGTCTCTCTCATGCTCTGTACATTTCCTCTGACGCCAGTAACACAGATCCTGGCTCTGCACTTCCAAAATGCAGCCTTGAATACAACTCCTTCGATTACCGTCAGTTCAGGCATGCAACGGTCTTACAGCAGTTATTGTCTTTGATGGCAGCACACAATGAAGAAAGTATTTTTGTAACTGATCCTAAGGCAGGATGCTATCCCATGATATGTAGCTGCTGCTTTTTCTACCCATGAGGCTTTCCTTTTCTTTATTGGATTAGGTTGCATATGGCAGACATATCCTCACTTCTTGTCCTTCACCAGAGGAGCTGCAGGCAAAAGTGCCATTGATTTAAGAGCTGAGGATGAATTAGTAATCCCAGTGCTTCAGGAACTCATTTAGAAATGGAGACTATAGGGTCTTTAAGGTGAAAAGAGAGAGGAACAAAAAAACACACTGAATTCATATTACGTGCACTCCAGAGGTCCCTTATGTTCTTCATTTTCTCTTGTACGTTGACTTTACATTCTATAACCAACAGGATAAATAAATTATCCCAAAGGATCCAAACCTATTTTAAGTCCAAATGCATTATCAGGTGAATTGATATGGAAAGTCTCTGGGCCCCCAATATCCACAATTCCCGAAAGGAAAGGTAATACGATGCCATTTCTTGTTACTTGGGTAATTTTTTTAAAGGCAAAGACAATGCCTACCTGGTTCACTTAGCTTCTTGGCAATCTTTTCCAGCTTTTTCAACGGAGTATCACTAGACATTCAAGAATATTCACCGGTTATGGGTCAGAAAACAGGATGAAGACTGCTCTAAAAAGAATTAGGAGTCGTAAAACTATTATGCATAATATTTAATACCATATACCACTTGACATTTTACAGTTCTTTGCACACACACAGATTGTTCTGTAGAATATCCCCACTAAGATGGCATGTCCTATTATCACAAATGAGGAATCTGCAACAAACCTTCATATCCGGTGAAACTCCACTGAATCCAATTCTATTGTACTGTCTGCTCGGTACAACAGAAGAAGCCGCTGTTAGAAACATGGCTCAAGAATGCTTTTCTCAGGTGTCTCAGCCAGTCTGGTTAGCCAGAAACTACTCCTGCGTAATGCTTAAGTGGTTGTGGTTTTGGATATGTTAGCCCTGTAGTCAGCACACTATATATATTTGCAGTGCATATTTAATAACATTACTACAAATATATTTTAATGCAAATAATAACAGAAGATGGACCTGGGCTGGTTCTGAGAGCAGTACAGGAGCTGAGCACCCTTTGAGATTGTTCTTTACTACAGGAACTTGCTTAACTGAGGTGGCAATGCCAGCTTTCCCTTCACACTCCCTCTCTGCGCTCCCTAAGGTTGCCCACTTGCTCACCCACCTTCTTTCTGCAGCTTCCTGACTTCCTGACAGCTGAAGAAGTTCAACTCAAACAGACATGGCAAAAAAACAAAGGAGACTGAGGGTCACCCATGGAAACAAAGCAAATGTTAATGCATTTCCCAGGCTGATGATGAAAGAACTTAGTGTTACAAAAGCCAGCTCACATTCCCTGCAAAATTCAGCACCCTTCCTAAACCTTAGATCCTCCTGGGTGCTTTGCTCCTACATTATCACTAGCACAGCAAGGCTGCTGATCTCCTAAGTGTGCATACTTCCAACAGAAGCCTGCAATTTTATTCCAGTTCTGTATAGATCTGTTCTGGCTTGTATCCTGGGTGTATGAACAAAGTGACACTACAGTTCATTACACACACCGCAGATCCCCCCAGACAACTTCCCATTTGCACATGAAGGAAGCCTTTGCAAGACTCTGGCTGCCGCAATGGCACGAAACCTCAGTGCAGATGGCTCCCGACTCACATGGACCTCACAGATCTCCTTGTAGGGGGTGGCAGGCTACTTGCACTTTTCTTAAACAGAGTTCCTTTAAGGATGGTGCTAAGGAAGGAAAAGACCTTTTCTGCCTGGCATCCTTTTCTGGAGATTCCATCAGAGCCTGTGGACGATCAGACTCGTGCCCCTTCTTACTCATGCATTTTAACTTAGTTGAAATGCCAAAAATTATTTTACAGCAAGTTCTGCTTTGGAGTGCAAACCCTCAGGTGTGCAAAGAGCTAGGTACATCCAAGAGAGAAAGTTGCTTTCCCATCAGAAAGCCAGGTGCAGGTGCTCACAGAACAGATAATAGGGCGGGGGGTAGACTACTTTTCCTCCCTCCTGTAAATCTGTATCTCCCATAGATAAACAAGGAAGATGACCAGCTACCGGCATACACTAAGTTACGTCCAGCCCCGTATTTCTGCATGACTGGTGTCTTCTTGTGTATTGCTGTACTCATTGTATGTCATTTAAAATATTTATGTAATGATAACAGGATGTTTCTGAAAATGCTGTTCAGGCTGAAGCATGGCAGACCATGCAACAGGGAGCACCTGACAGAAGGCAACATGTCATGCTGAAGATCTGCAAGGAGAACAATGTTTTCAGCATACCACTTACACTAAGCCACCTTCCTGAGGACCCCAGTGAACCCCCTTGTACACAATAGGTTTTTCTTGCTTGAAGCAGCATATGTTTGCAAGAACAATGCTGTAGCATCTAATGCCACATACCAGGCAGGCTGGGAAAGAGAAGTCTTTCTCCTGCTGCCCCTGAGGCCATGAAGTAGAGGGGCTGTAGGGAGGCGAACACTAGGAACTGCTCTCTTCATATTTACACCATGTATCGGAAATATAATTCCCAGGTGTATTTCAGTTACATGACACGAAATCTTGACTTCTTTAACAAGTCTCTGATATGTCAACTATTTGCCCATTTGGGTGGCCTGGACACTTGTTTGTTACATGGACTGCAAGAGATAATCCACCCTGAAGTTAGTGCAGTGGTATGGTTTGTCTTTATCGGAGTCATGACACAGCAGGATGCGATTCAAAAAGGGCTTCACTCTGCAAATAACATATAAAGAAATATGTTATGACATTTAGGAAATACAGAGTCTCAAAGATACTTGCTCCATGGGAGGAATCAGCCACACTACTGAAAAATACTTAAAATATTACACTAATAATTCAAGACTTCATTTCCAATGAAACAACAACCAGCTTCTTCATCATTTTTGGATGGAGCAGCTTGCTGAGGTTTATGTCTCCACACACAATGGCACAGCACACATTAAGTCTATGAAAATAAATGAAAAATAGCAGAGGATCACTAAACCTCGACTGTGAATTCTAAGAGCGCCATGAACAAAACCAAATTTGCATTTTACCAACCCTTCCCTTCCTTCCTTATTTCACCCAAGACATAATGGGATGTTCGAAACGCTACAGATGCGAAATAAAACTACTAATTCTCCTCCTTAAAATGTAAGGTTAAGCTACTAATTACACTACTTTGGCATATCATTTTGTGCAATTACTAATTAACTACGATCCGTGATCGGATAATGCAGAAGTAGGGATTTTCCTCCTCAAGAGCTGCGCCTGCTTCGTTTTAAGTCAAGTTCTGCTGCGGAGGGAGGAGAAAACCCACAGGCACGCAAGCACGGGCGGCGGAGGCGGGGGGTCGCCAGATGGAAGAAACGCTTCTTTGGAGAAAACCGTCCCGCAAGGCGGATTTCGGCACGCCTCGCTGTGCCGCCCAGGACGGCGGCCCCCGCAACGCGAACAGCGCGGACGGCGTTTTGGGGAAGCAGGAGAAAACAAAGCCGCCGCCGCCCACCCCGCGCCCGCCGCCAAAACTCCCCCCCTCCGGGGCTGCCCCACGCCGCCGCCCGGGGTGCCGGGGCTGGCGGCGGGGTCGCACCGCCCCCCGCCCCGCGGCAGGAAGGCCGGGGGAGGGGGTGTGCGCCGGGCTCTGCCCGCCGCGCCGCGCCGCGCCTCCCCGCCACAGCGCCACTCACCGCGCCGAGCCGCGCCGAGCCGCGCCGGTGTGCGGGCGCGCCGCGGCGGCCGCAGGTGCCCGGGAGGAGGAAACGGGGGCGGGCGGCGCTGGCGAGCCAACCGGGGCCCGGCGCCGCGCCGTGAGTCACCAGCGGCCGCGCGGGGCGGCCGGGCGGCTGGTATAAGAGCGCCGCGGGGACACCCTCCCCCCGTGCATGTCTCCGTCTCCCTCCTCTCCTCCTCTCGTCTCCGACCCGGCGCGCCGGCCCGCCCGCCCTGCCTCCCTCTCTTCCCCCCTCTCCCGCCCCCCAACCTCCCTCTCTCACTCAATCTCTCTTCCCCCCTCCTATCCCCGGCGCGGCGATGCGGTCGGACTGGCAGCGCGGAGACTCGAGCGCGGCGGCAGCGGCTGGCGGCGGCCCCGGCCCCGGGCGCGGTGCGGGGCGGCGGGCGGTCCCGTGCTGCTGGGTGCTGTGCCTGCTGCTCGCTCTCAGCTGCCTGCGCGCTGCCGCCGACGGTGAGTGCGGGGCCCGGGGGGGCTGGGGCGCGCGCCGCCGGGACTGCTCCCGCCGCCCACCCCGCCATAATTTCTTTTTCCCACCACCCTTTTTTTTTTTTTTTTTTTTTTTGGTCTTCTTTCTCCCCTCCCCATCGCCAGTCTCTCATCCCGCTCGCCGGGGGGGGGTCTCCGCGGAGGGGGTGGGTGGGTTGGGGGGATGGGCGCGCTGCCGCCGGGGTCTGCCCCGCCGCCCCCCTTCTCGAGGGAGGTGCCGCCTTCCCGGCCGGGCCCCGGACGGCACGCAGGGTCGGTGAGGGTGGGTCTGAGCCCCTGCCCCGCCAGCCTTTCCCCGGCCCCCGGCAGCACCCACCCGCGTGCCGCGGGAGGGTTTGATTTCCTGGGCCGTGCCTGGTGTCGAGGGAAGGGTCTGCGTGCCGGGGGCTTTCGGGGTCGGGGGTGGGGGGTCGGGAGGATTGCGGCTGTGTCGGGGAGGAAGGAAGAGGAGCCCTCGGAAAGCCTAGGGCGTTGAAGGTGCTGTCAAACTACTGTGCAACTTTGGCTTTGTGGCATCCAGCAGCATTGGCGTGGCTCTAGTTCAGAGTCAATGGTAACCACCATACGGGATCTCCACCTGGTGGCAAGGCTGAGTCTTGCCAGCGCTGGATCCCTCTTTGTGGGCTGGGCTCTCACCCGTAGCGCTACTCGTGGCGGGCTCCAGGGTTGCCTCCTAGCATGGAAGCTGTTACCCCTATGGCCGAGGGACCTGCACGTTAAGCCAACTGGATGATGAATCAAAAATCTTTTCCTCTTGAGTGGAGACAGTAATCAATTGGCTGACTCCTTCAGGAACCGAGGTCCAGGCTACTCTTCTAGGTGGGAAATTGATGTCTGCATTGTTGTACGGCTCCTAATCTCCAGACTAGTGCCTTAAAGTAGGCATAAGTGTCCAATTGCGGCTGTGTTGGCGGAATATGCTTGACGGGTAGTTGGACCTTGTAGTTCTAACTCTGTGCAGTAGTTCAGACTCTGGGTCTGACAGGTAGAGCCCAGCCGGGGGATTGTTGCACCTAGTCCTCATGAAATGAGAAAGAGGGGAGGTGTCTGCCTAGTCACTCCTCAATTCCCAGTCATGTAGATTGCTCCCATGTCTGGTCTACAATGGACGTAATTAAGCAGCTGTAGTATGATGGATCAAGCTGGCTGGCACTGAAACTGCTAGGGCACTGTAGTCAGAAATCATAACGAGATGTACAGTGGAGGGCAACTCTAGTCCACCAAATTAGTCTAGTTCTTCCTTCAGTTTGAGTTAGTGGCCCCACCAGCTCTCTCCATCTAGTAGTTAGAATTGCCAGGGTCTGGGGGGAGTCTAACCTAGTTCCTGTATGAGCTTTCACAAGGTTTCCCAATCACTGTTGCAAGCTTTTCTGGGACTTGGTGTCAGATGACAGCACACAAGTGTCACATGCTTGAGGCTGCCCGGACAAGTAATCTGACAACTTGCTTTAGGGGCTGAGGCAAACAGTGACAGCAGAGGTATGAAGAAAGCTAGTTTAACTTGGGTAGTTATTTTAACTGTGTTCCTTCACCCTGCAGACGTTGCTGCTTCTGAGCCAACTTCTAGTAAGTAGTTACCTGGGGGACAGTAAAATAATGCCTTAACAGTCACAGGCTGAGAAGTTACTGTTTCTCTACATCTTTTACCTAAGCCTTATCCCAAGGAGGAGAAAAGGTCTGAAGGTGCTTCTGGTATATGAGTAGCACATGAAGAGAAGCTTTGAGTTAGTGGCTAATTGATGCTGATCTAAAAATCATTAAGTGTCTAATGAATGAAGCTGCAATGGAGGTATGACTCTGTTGCTTCAAATGGCAGTGGATTAGGCTGGTAGTGTCATGACTAAATGGTTACCTGGCATTGCAGAACTGTGCTTGGTGTAAGACAGGGCACCACAGTTAGTTACTGGCTGGAACTAACCTTTGTCTTAACTGGAGCTCACTCTAAGTGGCCTTTAGGGTTTGACAGACATCTCCAGGAGTAGCAACAGATGATGACCTTTACCTTTCTGCACCTGTGTGGGTGTTAGGTGCTGTCAGTTCTTTACTTGTTTGTGGGCTAACAAAAGTAGTTGCTCTGATACTTCACTTCGTATCAGCTGCAGAAGTGATGATACCTCCTTGGAATGGCTTGTTGTTAGGGTTGTAATTGTAAAGTTACAGCTGTTCCTCCAAGCTCATTTACTGTTTCATTTAGCCTTGTGTGTAGCTTCCGTCTCACATTTGGTCAAAGTGATGTTGTTTGCAAGTCACTGTGTACTAGGCAGTCTTAGCAAGCCTTTTCTGGTTATTCTAACTTGAAAGAGTAACTTAAGGACTGTGGAGTTATTTTGGGATCTCCTGAGCGGCAGGCTTAGCCTAATATCTCTAGTATGCTATTTTGGGAAAGGTTGACTATTCTCACTCTGAAAGCCTGGATGAGAATGTGTCAAAACTAGCAGGAGTCAGTCACTGCATATTTTAGGTGGTAGTATAGTAATAATTGGAATAACATGTGACCAGGGCTTGCAAGCAGAAGGCTACTTCTGCTAGAGGTTACTGGTCAACAAGGTGATGTCAGGCCTAGAGGGATCTCATAGTTGTGCACCCTCACTAAGCTGGCTGGGGTGTGCCTTCTAGCACAAGGCAAGCTACTTGTTTGACAGCTCTTGACCAAATAATAATAGCTTTACAAAACCATGCTATTAGAAAGTGCATGCTGGTGTAACTCCCATCCTGAACAGGAAAGGAGGAATGGAAATACAGAGTGCAAGAGCTGATGTTCAGGTTTTTGGCACTCTGATCACAGTTCCCATGAAACAAGTTGTTATGGCTTTACTCTGACGAATGAGTTAGTGTTTCACTCAACCAGTATGACTGCTGAAACATTAGCAGAGCTCAATAAGCTGCTGTTTCAGATCCTTTACTTCTAGCATGAATTCACATGAGACACTGAGCAGGTAAAACTGCCTGTGTTGTCCTTGCTTATACTCTGTCCAGGGTTTGATGTTGTCTAGTGCCTGATGGCTGGCCAACATAATGTGAAATGGCTGAATAGCTTCCTTCTACTTGGAAACTGTCTTGCATTTTGCATGTCATACACAGAAGATATTTTATATCTTGTGATACTTGTGTTCTACTAAAATTTGATGCCCTTTGTGAGCCCTGGAATACAAAACACCTCCACTAAGTGGTGAAATAAACCAGGGAGGAGCAGGAACCTTGCATCATATGGGAGACATGTGCAGCCAATACTAATGTGTGAGCTTATACACTTGCTGGCATGCATTACCTGGAGCAGCTCTGTCTTAGCTGCTGAGGAAGCAGGCTGCTGCTTTTAGTGAGTTATAACACAGCTTCAAGACAAAGTAGGTTCCCTTGAGGGATGGAGTCATACAGCTTTAGAGGTTAAGATAACCCAGAAAATGCACTCTAAGCACCATGTAGAAAGCAGTACCTTACTCAAGCATACTAGCCAATCTAGACTGTTATCAATTGGGAGACAACAGACTTGATTCCAGAAGGAAGTGATAAATTGTTTTGCTTTTAGCATCATACTTAATCTAGATTTAATAAGCAAGATCCAGATAAGTAATCACACTTCTCTTTGTGTATACTAAGGAATGTCTCTGGGTGCCCTTGTTAGAGGAGTAACTTGAACAACAAACTTCCATGATTTAACTACAGAGCAGATATCTAAGCTACCTCAGGGATTCTGCTGTAATGTGTTAGCAGCAGAGTACTGAAATGCTAATCCAGCTTGGCATTAGTCAAGTTTAAACCCAGTTTGCTTAAAGTTCGAAGAGTTTTGAGAAGGCAATGCTGGGTGTTAGACAGCAGAAGTCATTGTGTGCATGTGTCCTGCTGCCTTGTAAACTTGACTCTGCCTTGAAAAGGAAAACTCAGTAAGAAGAACATTGAGGCTGGTTTACTCTTGTCCAGCAGGTGGACTGTCATAGTGCTTAAGTTCTGCACTTGTACTATGAAGGAAAATTTCTGGCTCTACTTTCATGATTAAGGTGACTGCAAATACTTGGAGCTCAGATCTGGTTTTATGTTGTGCTGTTTAAGCTGGGTAACGTTGTGATCAGCAGTGGGGAAAAGCAAAACAGGATTGCTCAAGAGTATCAGGGCTTAGATTCCGTTATTTCATTGAAGGTGCGAGAACAAGATGTGAGGAATCCCAATTCCCATGTAGTAATGGGCGCTGCATTCCTTTACTCTGGAAGTGTGATGGTGATGAAGACTGTTTAGATGGCAGTGATGAGAGTGCTTGTGGTAAGTAATCAAATAATACCTCTGTACTTGCTAGTTGGCAGTGGGGGGCTTAACAGTGGATAGCTGAAGAGATGCTTATCCTGTCCAGCACTTCATCAGTCAGAATACAGAGTAGATGAAAAATTCCCTAGATCATCTCAGGGACTATCTTGATGCCTTGTATCCATCTCAGGAAGTTGAATTTTCCTGAGTGCTATGAAAGTCTCCTGGAATTGGTGACTGAGAGAAAAGCTCATGACTAAAATTCTATTTGCGAGGGTGGTGGCTGCCAAGAACAGAATCGAAGCCTTTTCTCAGCTGCTGCTTGAAGACATAGTAGAAACTGTTGTCTATTAGCACGTAGCTGTTGGCTATTCCATGGTTAAATACCCTGGTTTCTGTGTGAAAGAGATTCTGCTGAGTCTCCTATAATCACTAGGTCTAGCTTTGGCTGCCAGCTCTTGCTTTAAACAGCCATAGGGGCCAAGATGGATGACTAGATGTACTTAGAGATGAGGCAAAATGGACTCAATATCAAACACTGGTGTGGCTGAACTGTCAATCTGCTCAAGCAGACCTAAACTGTTACCTTAGGCTTACCATGCTTCTGTAATGACAAATGAAATGCCTTGATAATAAACTCAGAGTTCAAAATTTGAATATTAATGTCAATAGACCTTATTTCAAGTGTGTTCAAAGCAGCAGCTATTCTAGTAGCATAGCCTTCATTGACAATAGCAGTCCTTCAGTGCCTGCTTAACAGAAGACAAATGTTTCTCTGTGCACAGCATAACTCTCCAGGAAGTGTTAAACAGTGCTGTCATTGGACTGGTGGAGGATGATGACACCAGACATCCAAGAACTAAGGATATTGCATCCCTTTCCTAGGGCAAGGCAGCTTATCTCTAGCTGCAGCAAACAAGCTAAGCTCTGGTCTCTAAACAAGTGGCCGTCCTTCTCCCTTGCAGTGAAGAAGACGTGTGCTGAATCTGATTTTGTGTGCATCAGTGGTCAGTGTGTCCCTAACAGATGGCAGTGTGATGGGGATCCGGACTGCGAGGATGGGTCTGACGAGAGTGCTGAACTGTGCCGTAAGTGAGCCTGGCTTTTTGGTACAAGCAAGCCTGCGGGGTGTAGCATTTTGACTTCTTGCCTGCTTGCAGCCTAGCTCTCCTCCTAATGGAAGGATGAACTTGTTTTGCAGAGCACCTTCCTAAGTGCTAGCTTGGCTTTGGCCACATTGGGGATTTGACAAGACATTTTACTACTTAAAAAGACACAAAACTGAGTGGGGACTCTGCACTTGTGCCTGGTAACAGATGGCAAGTACGAGGGTTTACTGACAGTCAGGAGCAGGAGGCACAACATGGCAGGCTTGACCATTACTGTGGCTTGTTCACCAAGTGATTGCTGTCCTCAAAGACAGCTACTTTGCAAGATAACCAGACCTAGTGTAGGAACAGAGTGACTGACTACATGTTGCGGGGTGGGAAGCAGAAGTGCAGAGGCTTGACAGAGGTCTTGCAGTTAGCAATCCCAGTCTTAAATGTGGTAACTAATCAAGGAATATAGATCCATGAAGCTTCATTTCTCTGTATCAATAGGATCCACACTGAGGAATACTTCAGCCCCAAGTCCTACTGCACTTTGGCTTTACTACTCCCTACTGCTACATGTTATAGCTCAAGCTTCTACTGTGTAACTGGGGTGCAAGCACAAAACTACTGCTACAAAGATATTCTTAAAACACTAATCTATTGAAAACTGGAAACATGTTTTACTGAACACCACAAACTAGTGTAACCTCTTCTATGACGGAGCCATCAACTTAGATGGATGCTGGCATCTAATTAACTGCAGCTTTGCCCAGAGCTGAAGCCTTTCAGTCTCAACTGCTAAAACCCACAATCAGTAGCTCTTAAATTGAACTTAAACTTTTTTTAATAGATATGAGAACATGCCGGGTAAATGAAATCAGCTGTGGTCCTCAGTCAACCCAGTGTATCCCAGTGTCCTGGAAATGTGATGGTGAAAAAGACTGTGACAGTGGAGAAGATGAAGAGAATTGTGGTAAGGGAAGAAACAGTGGCTGCATAACTCTATTTGAAATTGACTTGTCTGGAAGGTAGCTAGCTGGGCAGTATACCTGGGAAGATAAATTTCTTCTATCAATATCTCCTTAAACCCGCATTCATCTGAATTGCAGCCTGCTTAACAAAGCAGGCTTGTTCTAACATTCCTCTATCCTGCTAAGTTAAGAGCTACAGCAATATAAGCTATTCAACATCTGTCTTTGGCTATTGCCAAAATTAGCCAGAGACTATAGGCTTAGTCACGTCTTAGGCAAACCATCAGAACTTGTCTGCAGAGTTCCTCAACAGGTAACTCTAGTTGCTGCTTACATTAACAAATGGTCTTCTAAATATGTAGTAGTGACTTGTAGCCAAGGGGACAGCTGATCTGCTTTATAGCCCTATCCTGGAGTATTCTGTGTGTTTGTCTGAAAGTGCAGACTAGGGAAGCTAGACTTCAGGTGTTGGGGGCAACTTTAGGCCGGTATGCAAGTGAAGTTGCCACTGCCAGCATTAGAGTGCAGCATTCCTGGCTTGTTCTAATGAACATGAATACATATTAGTTGTCTGAGGTGTCCTGAGACAAATGCGCTGTAACCAAAGCCACAGGGCTGGCTTCCATCAGAGCCACCTTACCTGGATGGGCTAATGAGACACACATCTCCAGACTTCTGCTGTGTCTGTGGAGTTGCTGCCTTACTCAGCAAGCAAATGCCTTAATCTGACAAGTAAATCTACAGACAGCTTTTCTAATGAAGCTGATAAAACTATCAGCCTAGGCATACTGAGCTGCTAGCTACATTGCTATTAAACCAGCATAACTTATACTGGTGTAAGTTGTGTGGGTGTGCTTAATACCACAGGATCAACTGGTGCAAGCTCTTGATCTGTAACTCCACAGTGGTCCGGGCAAATGGCCCACTGCTGTGCTGGGGACCAGCACAAAACACTTCAATTTCAAACTATAGTGCATGCTGACCATCTGGCTACTTTAATCGTAGTCTGTACTCTAGAGTTAGCAATTCTCTTACCTTCTGTCTCTGGTTCACAGAGTTTGAGCCTGTTTTCAAAAAGGCTTGCACTCTGAAGCAGAACAGCCTAGCTGCTTCAGAAGTCCCTTATTTTCACTTAGTAGCTCAAAACTGATGCCTCTTACTCATAACATCCAAAGGCAAGGAGGACAGTCTGTGTGGGGCCCAAGAGTCCTCTATGTGGTCAGTTAGGTTCTCTCAGAGCTTTATACAGGATGCTGATCTTCTGTCAGTGAACAGCTGATGAAGAACCTGGAAAGCACAACACCTTCACACAAAAGTCTGCCTTCTTGCAATAACCTGCTAATCTCTCTTACTCCTGTTACTCCAGGCAATGTGACTTGTAGTCCAGCAGAATTCACATGCAGCAGTGGGCAGTGTATTTCTAAGAGCTTTGTCTGCAATGGTCAAGATGACTGCAGCGATGGCAGTGATGAGCTGGAGTGTGCACCTCCTACTTGTGGAGTTCATGAGTTCCAGTGTAAGACCTCCACCTGCATCCCCATCATCTGGGTGTGTGATGATGCTGCTGACTGCTCTGACAACTCAGATGAATCTCCAGAGCAATGTGGCCACGAGCCTGCACCTCCTCTAAAGTGCTCTGCCAGTGAGGTGCAATGTGGCTCAGGTGAATGTATCCACAAAAAGTGGCGCTGTGATGGAGATCCTGACTGCAAGGATGGAAGTGATGAAATCAACTGCCGTAAGTTAACTTGGTACTTGTCTAGGAGGTGCGGGTTGGCTTCTGTTTTATTTTCTTTCCTTCAGAAGACCTTGAGAGTTTAAGTCTATAATGGCTGTGTCCTCAGCTTCTCGGACCTGCAGACCAGACCAGTTCAGATGTGAAGATGGGAACTGCATCCATGGGAGTAGGCAGTGCAATGGTGTGAGAGACTGTCTGGATGGCACTGATGAAGCAAGTTGTAACAATGGTAAGTGTAGAACTAAGCAAGAAGAAAATTTTTGCAGAATATCTGTTGAAGCTGGTAGTTGCCCTCACAATCTTCATTATATCAGTTATTCAGTGCTCTGGACCTGGAAAATTCAAGTGCAGAAGTGGAGAATGCATAGATGTCAGTAAAGTGTGTAACCAGCAGAGAGACTGCAAGGACTGGAGTGATGAGCCGCTCAAGGAGTGCAGTAAGTGAACAAACTCATTACACAATGCTGACCACTAGTCATTCTTGGATACAGCCTCCGAGCTGTCAGATGTCAGCCTGGTGGAATGCCCATCTGCACTTATTTGGTGGCAAGCAAATAATCTAGTCAAATAGGCTAGTTTTATCCTTTCTGGCCATGGAGAGATCATCCCAGCAACCAGTCAGCTAGAACTTGAAGGCATTCCTGCTGCTGACTTGTAACACAAGTAACATAGCTGACAGCTAAGCAAATACTCTCCTTGAATTTGTATCTTGCATGTGACTTCAGGTGCCAGAGTGGTTTATCAGATGTGGCAGGCACCGTTAGAAAATGGATGGGTATCTGGTATAGCAGTCCATGACTAAGACTAAATATGTGTGCTGTCTCAGAAGTGGCCTATTCTTCTCTTCTAGACATAAATGAATGTCTGGTGAACAATGGTGGATGCTCTCATATCTGCAGAGATCTTGTTATTGGCTATGAATGTGACTGTCCAGCTGGGTTTGAGCTTATAGACAGGAGAACCTGTGGAGGCAAGTATCAAATAGGTTAACATGGACCCTACTGATGGTATTGGAGATGAGAACAAACTACATTGTTGTCTTTACAGATATTGATGAATGCCAGAATCCTGGGATCTGTAGCCAAATCTGTATCAACCTGAAAGGGGGCTACAAATGTGAATGTAGCCGTGGCTATCAGATGGATCTTGCTACTGGGGTGTGCAAGGCAGTGGGTGAGTACTGGCACAAAAACTTCTATATCCCCACTTCAAAATGAGGTAGCAAGTAATGTGCTGTTTATACTATTGTGGTTTTGACAGGAGGTGTTGTGCTGTTATCAACATAACTTGTTCAGACCTGAACACTCCTAACACTTTGAATGATGCCATGATGCAGTACTTAAAAGCTGCCTCCTCCCTGGGCAGGAGGACCCTCCACATAAAGTTGCGGAGGGAGAAGAGGGTGAGGTTTATTACAGCCAAGACCTCTGTCAGCATCCACTAGAAAGAGTGGACTGGCAAATACTAATATGATGACTCTTAAAACTTGTCATAAGAACAGTATGTGACTGCATGTCTAGAAGTACAGATAACACACTCTTTTTCACAGGGAAAGAACCATGTCTAATTTTCACCAACCGCCGGGATATCAGGAAGATTGGCCTTGAGAGGAAAGAATACATTCAGTTAGTAGAGCAGCTAAGAAACACTGTGGCTCTAGATGCCGATATTGCTGAGCAAAAGCTTTACTGGGCTGACTTCAGCCAAAAAGCAATCTTCAGGTAAATGGACTAACCTTCTGAACTCTAGTGTGCTCCCCTAAACCATCCCACATTTTATCCAAGATAATTTTCTAGGCTCTGGTGATGAGAACTAGATTCCTCATGCCCTACAAAGTACAGTAGATGCAAGTTCCCACAACTAGCAATGTGTATGCCTGTTGCACTTCCTAATAACTACTGCTACAGTTGTACAAAAGACACTCTGGAATATCACAAGTGCATCTTTTACATTGGCTGCTTGAGATCTTTGTGCAGTATTTGCTGAGGCATGCCCAGTGGTAGTATCTGTGGATGAAGGAGTTGAAAGAAATTCTTGTCTTCCAGTGCCTCTGTTGATACCCGTGATAAAGTTGGAAGGCATGTCAGAATCCTGGACAACATACACAGCCCTGCAGGAATTGCTGTTGACTGGGTTTATAAGAACATCTACTGGTCTGACTCAACTGCCAAGACAATTTCAGTGGCTAGCCTAGAAGGCACAAAAAGAAAGGTTTTGTTTCTCTCTGAGCTGAAAGAGCCAGCTTCTATTGCTGTAGATCCTCTCTCTGGGTGAGTATGTGTCCTGGCTCTCTTAAAAGAGCAGACCTACCAGCTACTCGATGTCCTGATAACTGACTTAAGTAGCCTTTGTTAGTTATTGGTCATAAGAGTGATACTACACAGTACTATAGTGCATCATACAACATAAATTCTGTTTCACAGCTTTATGTACTGGTCAGACTGGGGTGAGCCAGCAAAAATTGAAAAAGCAGGAATGAATGGATTTGACAGACAGCAGCTTGTGACAACAGAAATCCAATGGCCTAATGGAATTGCTCTAGGTATGTTGAATTTGTCTCTGTGCCAGAGGTATTCTGGCAGTTTAGCAGTTTGTTTGCTACAAAAGCCAAGGTCATTCTTCAGTGAACTATTTTCAGCTTCTGAGAATGGGAAGTTACTGAATGTCTGGAGACATTGCCACAGGCATAGATAGCACTTCTCAGAATCCGAAATGGTAACTTTTCTTGCACTGCTCTCAACTATAGTTGAGGCACAGGCCGCTTAGGCAGCATTGCAGCAGCCTTCTGCATCCTGGTATGGTAAGAAACTAGAGCAACACTGCAACTATTCTTGAATCTGTGGTTGTTTTGACTTTTGCAGGAGCCTTTGGAGGTTTTCTCCATGTAGATAGTAAATCTTTGGGTTTTTTTTCCTCCTAGATCTTGTAAAAAGCCGTCTGTACTGGCTTGATTCTAAACTACATATGCTGTCAAGCGTGGACTTGAATGGCCAGGACCGTAGAATTGTGCTGAAGTCTCATATGTTCCTTCCTCATCCTCTTGCTCTAACAATATTTGAAGTAAGAATGACTTCCTGTAGTAACTGTCAAAAATCATCGTCTTGTTAGTACATGGCTAGCAATTATGGTGCTATAGCAGCACAGAGGTAACGAGATGCAATTACTTTGTTCTAGGATCGTGTGTACTGGATTGATGGAGAGAATGAGGCAGTCTACGGTGCCAACAAATTCACTGGGTCTGAATTGATTACCCTTGTGAACAACCTCAATGATGCACAGGACATCATTGTGTATCATGAACTTGTTCAGCCTTCAGGTAACTCTAATACAGTTTATAGTTATGTCAGTGTATGCTTGTAGGAAGCCTGCCGTGCTTGGGTGGTGGCAAATGGTAACCCACCCCCTGTACAGCGGTTTACTTCACTTCTATTTAGAGTGCTTGGAGCTTCTAACATAGGTACCCCTGAGGGGTTGAGAGAATGTCTAGTTGCAATTGCTCACTCTTCGGCAGAGCAGGTACGAATCCGTAACCTGCAGAGACAAGTAACTCTAGTAGAACAATTATTGAGCAAATAATTATGATACACACCTGGAGTACAAAGGCTCACTCCTGTCAATTGCTGTACCAACAGGCAGGAACTGGTGTGAAGAGAACGTGGCAAATGGAGGCTGTAGCTACCTGTGCCTGCCTGCTCCTCAGATAAATGAACACTCTCCAAAGTACACCTGTGCATGTCCTGTTGGGTACTTCTTGCAGGAGGATGGTCTGAGGTGTGCAGGTATGGTAACACAACTGAAATCTTTTCCTGATAGATGGGGAAGGAGTAGGGGTATTGAACCTGTTTGAGGCAAATATGGCAGTATAGGCTGACAGCTTTGTGTGAGCTAATCTGATGTAGTTGATCTTGGAGAGGGTGGTCTTCTACTTTGCATTAAGTTGGCCCTCATGGTCTGCAGGTGCTGCTCAAAGTCCATGCTCGGCTTCTGCATCATCGTCATTTGCAGCAAGACCTTTTAGCTCCATGGCTTTCTCCAGAAGAGCAAGCACATGCACAAAACATACCAAGCCTCTTTCTTATAAAACAAGGGGTATAAACTGACAATGGCTCTATGGTGTATAAATACATAGTGCTGAAAAGCTGATAGGGTAATCTCATTGGCCAAGAAAAAATTTTTGGCCCTCCTTTCATGGTCCAAATAACTGTGCTGCTGCTGCTACCCTGAGCACAGACTATATGGAAGGCTTGTTTGTCCAGTGGAGTGAAACTAGGAACTTGAAGGTGCCACTTACTGTATTGCATCTTCATTCCAACTGCCACAATTAGAGCACTGAATGCAAGGATGCTGTCCTCAGTTGGCTGCTCTAAAGGGTTCTATAGGTATCAAAGACTCTACCTAACCAGTAAACTGGTGGAACTAAAATCTGACTCGGAAAATCTGAAGTGAGGGATGGGGTGGATTACTATTATCATGACTCCAAACACCTGTAATTCATGTCAGATTAACTGTCTAGCCTTGTTCTCAGAATTACTTTTAATCAAAAAAACCCCAGCTCCAGGGTGTGCTAGTAAAATAACTAATGTCAGTTTTTCCAATAAAGCTAACAAGCTCCATGATCATTCTGCCATCTGCTAAACATTCACTACCATGGCTGTCATAGCTAAGCCATTGCAGAACTTCAGGATTAACTGGGTTCTTGATGTATAATTAGTTTCAGGTACTGGAACAACTGTGGCTTACACTGAGGCTAAAGATACCAGCACAACAGAAAAATCTCCAACAGTTGGACTAGTTCCTGGAGGTACTGGTCCCAATAACTTGGACTGCTAAACATTAGAGAAAACAAATACAAACTGACCTCTAGCCTACTTGAAGTTTTATCCTTTGCATGCAAGTAGAGAACACAGGCCAGGTCATGTGTGTAGTACAATTACAACAGCTGGAGCATGTGATAAACAGAACTAGTTCACTTATGACAGAGTGGAACCTATAGGTTCCATGAAATCCCAGCAGTGCTCAGAGAAGGCAAGCAATAAAAAAAGCTTTCTACTAATATAGGATGAAGCCTTATAGGCTGTTCTTCCGGTGTGTTACTAAGGAGTTAATATATCATAACAGCTTCTGGGCTTGGGAAGTGCTTGCATCTGACAAAGTCTGCCAGCCTGTCAGTAAGCAAGCTCACTACTTCAAATCCCCATGCAGGATTCAACATCAGTGGTACAACATCTGAAGTAGCTGCAGCTGGAGGAACATCAGCAGTTTGGACTGCTCTTCCTGTCTGTGAGTACAGCATTTACTAGCCTTTGAGACCCCTTGTGGTGGGACAAGCCACCCTTGTCAGGAGCTTGACTTGACCCTACTCCATACTTGCAATCTGTTTCTCTCCCTGAAGTATTGCTGGTGATTGCTGCAGCAGCTGGCTACTTCATGTGGCGTAACTGGCAGCACAAGAACATGAAGAGCATGAATTTTGATAATCCAGTCTACCTGAAAACTACGGAAGAGGACCTTACAATTGATATTGGAAGACATAGTGGTTCAGTAGGACACACTTACCCTGCAGTAAGTAAACCTATTGGTATGTTTGAGGCTCCAGGTTAAATCTCAGAGTAGACCTCAAGACTGCCAAATGTTATGTGACTTCAGTTTAAGGGAAGTCTGTGCTTGTGAAAGCTGCTGGCTGCAGCCAAACTACTGGGCTATATCAGGTGATAACTTGTCCTTTTAATCAAGGTTAAAGTTGTAGTAGGCAAATACTGTCCTAGGCGTGGGATTGAGTAATCTGTGCTGGACGTGGTGACTAGCCTGTAGAGCTAGCCTGTTTCAATCTGCCATGTAGTGATGATACTCATCGTTTTGTATCTTCTATTAGTACGCTTGTAGCTAACTTATACTTATTTTGTACAGATATCTGTTGTAAGCACAGAGGAGGATATGGCGTGAGCACTGGATCAGCAATCAATTCCGGTTTACTTGTGTTTTACACTCTTTGGGGATAGTAACCAGGTTTGTGGCTGAAAGACTTCCTCCATTCTTGGAAGAAAGAAGATACTTTCTGTATGTATGGAGCACTTATGTAAATAGCTATTTTATACAGCTTAACAACAAACTCTGTAAATACCTGTCCACAACAATTCAGCTTTTAGTGGTTACTGTTTTATCAGTAACACTTGGATTGGTCAGTTAGTAACACCACTGACCAAATATAAAGCACTTTCCATAGAAAGCCATATTCCAGCCACAACTTGTAACACCTGTACATATGTGTATAGGCCACTTGTAAATATTATTCTTGGAAAATCACTATCAAGCACTTTTAAATACTTCAAATATAAATTATTGTACACTGTCTTTTTCAATGATTGGGGCAATGGCAATAGGAAAAAACGGGTTACTATGATTGCCAAAAATTTGTAAACATAAGTAATTTTGTATGTATGATTTAAACAATCTTTTCTGTTACCTCTTAGAGGCATACAGGCATGGATGCTTTTAAAGAAACAACTGTAAATCTGAAATGCAGAGGAGGGGAAAATAAAAAAAAAAAAGCAGTTAAAGTATTGGTCTCCATTATTACGTTAGCACTGAAGTAAAACAGAGTATCTCCTAAATTGAAGCTTTAGTGGGCTACGCTACTACTGTCAGTCAGAACATGAAGGTATTCCTAAGTTACATGAGCAGTACCCTAGACTGCTAAGACAGTACTGACCTACCAGGTTACTGAGGTTTGTACTAGTGGCTAATACTCTGCAGGATACTGGACTGAATGTGTCTCCATTCACAGGAGTTCAGCTGGACTCCTAAGTTAGGATTGGTAGTGGCTAAAAATACTCAACTGCTATTGCAAGCTCTTAAGAGGTAGCATTGACAGAGATGCTGTGTGGAGACAGGTCAAAGCATTGCCTGCCAGGTAAGTGTAAGGTTCCTGCAAAGGATGTTATGCACAAGTTCACAGTGGTGTCAAAGTGTTAGCAGTTATTCTTCATGGCAATGCCAGTCCAAGTTGGACCTTGGTAGCTGCTACACCTGTGCAAAGCAATAGCAGAGCTGTGACCTGGCAGCCAATCATGGCAGCCTGCTCCTGAAGTCTTGGTGTTCAAAAGCCCCTGTTGCTATATCTATAATGATAGAAGTCCCCTGCAATAAGCATCAATGAGCTAGTGTCCCCTTCCCTGTGGGAGCTCAGTTCATTGTAATGGCTCTAAGATAGTGATCAATTGAAGTGCTGGAGCCTTTCTCTTGGGTGACCGTAGGAGAGAAAAATAAATGGTACAGCTGTTCTGGGTCTGGGAAGGTGATACTCATATCGATGATAACTTGAGTGCTAATTTTAGTAGCACTGAGTATGTTCCTTATCCACTGTACATGATGTTCATTCATGCAATAGAGAAGGATGAAGACTGAATTGACTTGCAGGCTCTGTAGTCTTGAGGCATTTAACTCTGTGATCAAGTTTGGAGTAAAAAGAGAGGAAGCCTTTGATCTTTGTGGCATATCTACTTGGTAGTCTCCAACTGAGTAAAAGGTAGCTTCCGTAGCTGTTAGTAGGTTATTCCAGAAAAATGAGTTGTCACTAAGGAAAGTTGTGGTTTCTTCCCTGACACTACAGGACCTTGGCCTTGAATTGCCACCCCATAACTACTGTAGCAGGAGGTGCTACTTCACTGTTGGTAATCCTTCCCCCTTCGAGGTGAAGAAGAAATTACTTCTGATTGGATGCATGTTCAAGACATAGTTTGGAAGAAACTAAAATCTCCTGGCTATGCTTCAGTGATGATTTGTTAAATCATTCTCAATCAATCATGTCTCTAAAATAGTAACAATAAAAATCATCAAGTCAGACCTTGGATCAGTTCCCTGGATTGGTTCTAATACCTGTTCTTATTGCAGTTACAGCTGGGGTCTGCTCTGTGATAGTCTTCTGTGTATCATGGACTCCTTTCTTGACAGATGAGGACAGCTGCCAACTTCTGCAGATTTAAAATAAGTTGTTTCTAGCAGGGTCACTACTCTTTGGGGAGTTGAAGCTTCTAGCCAGCTATCCCTGGCAACTCTTGTCTGTTTGTAGACATTTTCAGTATCTGAAATGCATGTGGACTAAAATGCCTTGCAAAGATTAGAATGTAAGGACACCTCTGAAGTTTCTGGCCAAGAATACTATGTCTATTTTCCTGAGCACTTTCTGGGATAAAGTGCCATTCATATCAGCCTAATATCTAAGGATAATTAGTTATTGGATAGAATTTAACTTTTTCAGTTAGGTGTCTAACTCAGCGTGCTACTAAGTATTTGTGTTGAAATGTGACAAAATGTAAAACATAATTCTCAGTCAGCTCTTCTCAGTCAGCTCGTTGGTTATAAATTTTGTATGGCAGCTAAATACAGGCAAAATGCTCTGCCTTTTTAGTCTGCGTACGGAAGATGGACAGCTCTACTTTCTGTTAAAGGTCATTGCTGTCACCGGCATACCAAATGGCGTATGGAGTAGACCAATAAAGACACTTTTCCTGAAGTTAACTTTCAGTTGAGGTAACAACTTAAATCTATTTTGGGAACCTAAGCTAGTTATTGCAGAAACTGTGGGCTCTGTGAACATGTCTTCTGACTTTAGTCCAATGTGCTGAACAAAGTTGTCAGAATAGTACCTTGGCCCACAAAAGTAGTTTCTGTGGTCTATAGGAGACTTAACACTTTACCAGATAAAACTTCTATGCCTTCAAATAGCAGGAGGGAAGAGTGGGGAATATCAGGCAGTAGCAGGAGATGGTATCAGATGGCCTTTACTTAGCTGCAAATATTGTTTGGCTCTTAATCTCACTAGGCTTATTCTGCCCTGCCCCTCTTCATTTTTGTATTATGAAATCATTGTTTATTTCCACAGCAGGCTTGGAGAGTAGTCAGGGATTCTTTCTGTAAAAACAGATCCAACTTACACAGACAAATGGGGTACTATCTTTGAACAATTTTTTTTCCTCCTGCCATCCGCAAGTGTTTGACTCTGTTTTATTGCTCTGTCATGTGAATCTTTTGGCATCTAATGAAGGTGGTATAGCTGTACTGAGCACTCCAGCAGCAGCAGCCTGTGGCTGTGCTGGTGGCGACTAAATGAATTCTCGGAGATCATCCTTGTCTCAGCTTCTCTGCTGCAGTCTCATGGGCTCTGAGAGCAATGGGACATTAACCTTTTTGATCAGATTTCACTGTTAAGTTGGCTTTGTATTCCTCTTGAAGGTCTTGCTGCTGAAAAATACGTAAATAGGGCTTCAGTTGGTTATCAAAGCACTGTTCAAGGTAATGGCGTAACTTGTTTCCTTGATGAATGTAAAGCCCTCTGGCTCTCAGCACTGCCTGTTTCTGTTCAGTGTCTGCTAGCTAGTGTGAGTGCAAAGCTAGTTTTGAAACTGGCTTTTTCTCTCCCTTACGAATATTCAAATTTCTATTAATACTCTCCCTCTGCTCCCACATTCTTTTCTGCCTCCTATTTGATCTGCCTTTGAGCAATAATGTAAAATATCTATAATGCCAGCAAAAAAAGAGGGAAAGGAATATGAAGGGAGTTGAAGTTGCTCATGTGATCTACTTCTTCCCCTTCTGCACCTCATTTCTCTACAGGCAGCTGCAGTGTGCCTTTTCCTAAACCAACTTGTATTTTCTTACATTTTTAATGGACACTTTTTTCCCCCCTCCATCAGATCTTTGCTGGAACAGTGACAATCCATTTACCTACTTTTATGTAAGTGCTGAACCTTGCTAGATTAGGGAAAAGGGACAAGAGGCAAGGACTCAAGCTGGAAGAAATAGGATGGGAGACCTTAGAAAAAGGGAAAAAGCATATAGCTACAGCAGGACTCTTCAATAATCTTGGATGCGTGTGAAGGCCTGCCAGTACTTTCTGTAGGTATGCCACAGCATGTCTGTGAAAAAACATGCTCCTATTCCTCCTCTGAGCTGGCTCACACCAATGGTTGGTATTGTCACTTACTGAAAGAAGGTGCTTGAAGAGAAGTACAGAAGCCAATTTACTACATTCCTGGTTTACTGGTTTTCACTTTTTTCCTCCTGAAAAAAGCTTCCTAATTTGCCCATAGCAAATGAAAATATCTTCAGGGGAGGGACAGAGTCAGTGAAATCAGTTATGCTGCTGAATATCTAAGCTCCTGAACATCCAAAGTAAAGACTGTGGAAAGGATGATGGTCTTAATTCTCCCTTCCACAGCCCTGGTCAGGACAGTTACACCTCTGTTAGGCAAAGGAAAATGCTTCATATCACACATGGAGGGGGGAAAAAGCACCAACCTGAACAGACTATTGAAGACTAAATTAACTAAGATTTTTTGGTCTATAATGAATCACTTGAATGTAGGAAACATAAAGCACTAAATCAAGCAAATGGCCAGTAGAAATACTTAGTAGAAATATTTTTCTTTGCTGTGAAGATGTACTTTGCAGAAAAACTAAGCAGTTTTCAGGTTCTTTTTTCCCCACCTGCTCTAGACATGCTTTCTTGGAGTCACACTTCAAAATACATGGAACTGGAAATGTTTTATTCCACTGTCAGTGCATAGATTTAAAGCCCAAATAGTTGGATAGCAACTTGAAAGGATTAACTTAACATTCAGAACAGTTGTTTCCCTCCGGTGGAAAATATTTATTGTTGAAAGGTCTCTTGCAAAGGCTGATTATTGAATACAGCAAACACCATAACAATCCAGAAGCAGTGCTGTCTGCTATAAGGTCCCTTTTGTGGATGTGTGCAAGTGACAAATGGTGGTTTTGTTTGGACAACTTATTGCTTGTTCCTTTTTTTTTTGGCTCTTAAATACATAAAAACTCACCTGTCCATTTAAATTAAGGCTTAGACTATCTAATTCAAGAATTTAGCCTGTGATTTGGTAGTTGCACAATGTATTGTGGTTGCAGTTTTTAGCTTGTGAAATAATATAGTAATGTAGTGCATGCTTTAAGAGGTGGTTCATTCCTCATAGGCCTGGATTGTAAAGGTGCTTAGAAAGCCGTGCTTCATGGAGACTTAGAAATGTAAGTAACTTTAGTGAGGGGCAGTTAAAGAAGAGTTTTGGTGTTCTTTATTTGGGGTTTAGCTATTCCTCCCCCCATGCAGAGGTACTGATATCACTGTGGTAAAATTTGACGGATGTATCCAATCATATTGAGCAATTCTACACACACTGATGGACACATAAGAAACGGTCTGCATAGGGTCACCAAGGGTTCAAGGGTTGATCATGCCCTACCAGCCTGCTTGCTTTTAGGATTTCAACACTTTCATGGTATTCTTCTCTTCAAACTGGGACATTATAGGCTGCATGGGAGGACAACTAGATGGGTAAAAACTGATTGGATACATGGCCTCTGAGGGTTGTGCTCTATCTGAAGGTGGTTAACAAGTGGGGTACCATAGGTACTATCCTGGGGAGAGTTCTGTTCAACATTGTTATCAGAAACCCTGAGAAGCACATGGAGGACACAGTCACCAAGTTTGTAGAGGATACCAAACAGGCTGCAGGGGCAAAACTACTGAACACACTCAAAGGCAGAGCTGCTGTCATTGGGGAACTTGCACAGGTGGGAGGAAGGGGCTGACAGGTACCAAATGAAATTCAGCGAGGGCAGAGGCCTGCAGGGAAGCAGGATGGGGCCAGGCAGCAACAAGGGACAACAGTGCCTGTGATGGTATTTGAGCAGGGCATGCCCCTGAAAGCCAGTGGAGGGCAGGGACTGTCCCCTTTGCTCAGTGCTCATCAGACTACATCTGGACACTGCCTGTGGTTTTGGGCCTCCAACAGAGGGTGTTGATAAACATGGTCAAGTTCAGCAAATAGCCAGCAAAATGGTCCTGGGCTAGAGCCCTTGGCCTGCGAGGAGAGGCTGTGGGACCAGGGCTGGTTCAGCTGGGAGAAGAGACAGCTTTGGGGGCACCCAGCAGCATTCCGGGTACCAGTAGGAGGGGATGGAGGAGACTCAGCTGGACTTTTCACAGCAGTGTGTGGTGGGAGGGTCAGAGGCAGCAGCACAAAGTGAAACATGAGAGGCTCAGTATAGAAATAAGAAGCTTCTTCCCTGAGAGGACAGCCCAGCAGTGGGGAAAAGGCCCAGGGAGTTTGGGCCTTCTCCACCCTGGCAGGTTCTGTGCCCCAAATGGATGAAGCCCTGAGCAGCCCAGTCCTTGCCCACAGCTGAGCCTACTCTGGGCAGTGGCTGTGACTGGAGACCTCCCCAGGTCCCCACCAGTCTGAACAGATCCTGTGATTCTGTGATTGGTTTGAATATTGGGGAAACAAAGGAATAGATCAACCTTGCAAAATGTTGCGCTTCTGACAATAAATATTTTTTTTTCTTAAAATGGAGGTAAATTATCCCTGTAGATGAGAGTTTCTGTGGTGGATAAAATGGAGGGCAGGCAGTAGCAAACATTTATACTACCTCTGGAGAGAATGGTCTAGGCTCAGTCATTTCAGCACTCCAATTATTGGCAGCAAGTTTAAGTTCATGCCTATCACATGATGCAGTTTTCCACCTCTTGATTATCTATGTTGGTTGGCGCTAGTCCACTTGTGCCCACAGTGGGATTTCCCTTGTGATCCTTCAACCCAATTTTTGCAGCTCTAACTGGCCAAGTAAAGAAAACTTCACAAATGTAGGAGCATGGCTTCTCGTTGGCTAGAAGACCTGGTGCTTGAGGAACTTGATTTGTCATCTTAAGGTGATAATGGTGTTGCCTGGTGTAGTGTCACTGGCAAATATAATATCTTCAGAGGATTAGAAGAATCAGATGAATAACAGAACATTTTTCTCCAATTCCAGCTGAAATGAACAGCTCAAGAACTTTACAGTTCAGTATGTATTTCTACTTCAGGCTCTTGCAGTCTGCAAGTTAAATGAAGTTTGAAACTTGTTTACTTCCTGGTGAAAGCATTCCCACTGTGTAAGTGACAAATACTGTGAGTTTTTAATCTTCAGCTTGTGCCTCTAGTGGTAAAAGAAGTTCACCCCATGAGCCTTTTTCAGATAATGACACTTAACAAAGCCTCAGTACAAAAATTCCAGTTACATGTACAATTATTGATGCACAAGCAACTTGGTCATTCTGGTTTTCCAAGCATAAACATTGGTTATTCTTTAATTAAACAACATCCAACCCATTCCTTCCTGACTTTTTGTGGTTGAAGAATAGGACAAAGTAACTGGGGAGGGTAGGAGGGTGTCCACAGAATTTAAATTGTTGTCTGTGATCCCCACACATTATGAAGTTCCTGCTACCAGATACACCCTGGCAATTTCATAATTGTAATACACCTATGATCTTGCCTCAGAAACAGAGTTTGAACAATTGCTTGGATGGAAGTAGATAGCTGACAGTCTATAAAATGACCTACACACAGAGAAATAGCTAGCTTGTCCTAGCCCTTTTTCTTCTTTGGCAGCCTCCACTGCTGGTCTAATTTATGTAAGTGAATGCAGAGGGGAAAAAAAAAAAAGCTCTAAAACTACTTATTTACAGAGAGCATAATTCAAATGGTGTCATGAGAACTGTATTTCAATATCTGATACAGTGCATCCACTTGAGAGAAAAAAAAAACATTCAAAAAAGCTGCTTTTCACCATCTTAGGTACCAGATCCACAGAGCCACCAACTGCTGAAGATGGACGTTTTGTTAGCTGTCCTCATATTTCAAAGGTCACATGCAAGCAACAGGCATTCCCATTTACGTGACACCACCTGAAGGTCCTTTGCTGACCAGCAAGGCTCTTTAGCAGGAGATTGTTTAGTGCTCCAAGTCACTTTATTCTGACATGACTTCTACTAGGTGCTACCCCAACACTTTCATCTAGCATTCAACTCTTAAGAGTATGGCCTCTGCAAGCAGCTGTGAAATAAATCAGCATTAATAATTAGACCTGACATTTATTTTATTCTCCTCCTAGTTGTTTGACACTTCAATAGCAGTTAGTTGATTTAACAAACACTATGTGACACGTTTTTACATGATACTGTAGGAACAACTGGGAAAAAGAATCTGCCTTTAAAGTGTTTCAGAATGGGAGGAAGTCAAGCAGCCAGCCTGGTCATTTAGATCTTAACAATCACATTAGTGGATCAGTGAAGAATCGAAATAACCACAACTTGTGTAAGTCAATTAGTTCTTTTCAGTGAGCCTGTTCTGTTCCCCCTCACTACAAGTGAGGAAGTAAAGCTTTGCACTTTGCTCAGGATACAGGGCTGAGCCATGTATCTGCAATAGGGAAGCTAATCATCAGTAGAGAATACTCCAGTGCCTTTGGTGCACCTAGACATGTGGCACCTTCCCCTTTGCCTGCATTTACCCTTTCAGTTTTTTTGGAAGACTCCTGATGCCCTGAAATAAGGTCTGTAGGACAAAGGAGTTCAAGGTGGGTAACCAAAGAGGGATGAGCAACCCTGAGTTCTCCGTGTTGAAGAGCCTGTTGTGGGCACTAACTGGAGAGTGGAGAATGTACTGTGGTCTGGACTATCATCTCCTTTGGTTTGTTTTTGTCATCCCACACCCTTAGATAAATTTTCAATTTATTTTGTGTTGACCATAGATCACAAGAAGGAACCTGACCCAAATCCATAGCGATCAGAAGCAATTCTATGGCCAAATCCAAGATCACAAGCAAGACATGCAAAAATCTCACTGTTCATGTTGCAAAAGGTAGGGCAACAAAAAAAAGCACAAAAAGCCTGGGAGGCCTCCATAAGGCCTGCAGCAATATCCTAAGGTGCTCTCTGAAGGATGAGTCCCTGCCAGAGAGTCTGGGACTTATGGAAAGGCTCCAGCCCTCTTCTGAGGGAAGTGCATGATGCCTCATCCATCTGTTGAAACAAAGGAACAAGGAGTAATAAGCAGGCAGAAAGACATCCTGTATTATTTAAGATTTTCAGGAATGAATATTAAAAATGGAGCAGCACATTAAAGACTACAGCATAAAATCAGTTTAAGGCAAAGGTGAAGCTGCCACATTGATTTGTCTTGCAGGGGATCCTTCTCAGTATAGGCTGTTACTTTATGAGCTGCATTAAGTACATAGAGGAGAGGGAAGAAGGATTGCCATTCTCTAGCTTGACTATGCATGGAAGGCCAGAAGACCAGCTAGCACAGCTCAGCTACTAAAATATGAGGATTAAGAAGGTCATAACCAGCCAGTAGCAGGGAATATACATTACCAATGCTTCAATTAATTTTGGTGCTTTTTATTTGGTACAAGTAGGAAGGAAACCAAATCAATGTCTGTTTTCAGCTTGACAAATTTATAGCTTGACCTGCTTGGAACTTGCAGTTTGCTTTTAAAAGAAGTACACAGACAAGTGTACCATCAAACAGTCCAATTTGCTCTGTACAATGTTCTTAAGAGAGGAAACAAATGTGCAAAAGCCACAGAAACCTCAGCCTGCACAGAAGAAAATGCCTCACTCAGCAATTTATCTTCTTAAGCACACAAGCTGACACAGTTAGCTACAAAGAGGTATTGTCACAGGATCTCCTGGCACTCCAGAGTTTCTGTGCTTCAGTCCATCATGTTTGGTAGTTTAAGATTCATGGACCTTAGAGGTATGACTAGACAATACAGTCCAGTGCTTTGTAAGGAGTCACAGCTGCCTTCAGATGAGGTACATATGAAAAGCAATTAAATAGCTCTTGTGGTAAGTGGAAAGCGTATTCCACTCATTCTGCTATTTGTCTCCTGTTTCATTTAGGGCATACCTCTTTTCTATGCCTCAGTTTTGCCACTTGTAAAAAGTCACAATGCCATTGTGAATAGTAACTAGAGGTCTTAAAGTTCTAGGGGAGCATGGGTGCATGCACATCTATGCACTTATATGCACAAGCACACATGTAATAAGCAGATTTCTCTTAAAGATGCCCAATGCCGTAATTTAACCAAAATTGAGCAAAGACTTAAGGTGCGTTCTAGTGTTCTACTGCTGTGGTTTTTGCAGTAGGCAGTGTGGGTGTTGTGCACCATAAGGACATTTACTTCACTGTTAGTTGTAAGATTTTGCATTAAGCATGCTGTGCTTAAAGAGACCGAAAACAGGCATTACATATATATGAATTATATATATAATCCAACCGCATAAATTGTGTGTATACATTCTTTCCACAAGATGTATTACACTAGTCTGAGATGCAAGCAGTGAGCTTGAAACTAACAAGAAAAGTAAGCAGAAAATACTGTGTCATTAACTGGATTTCCAATAGAGAACCACAGAAAAATCCTAGAAGGTCATTTAGTACAGCCTCCTGCTTAGAGCAGGGCTTGTTTCAAAGCTAAATCAGGTTGCTTAGGGCCTTGTCTGCTCAAGTTTGAAGATCCAGGAGGTGGAGTTGCCATGACCTGGGGGCAGTCTGCAGCAGGGCTGCATCACTCCCACCCTCAAGAATTTTGAAGATTTTTTCTTCTTAGTATCTCACAGTTTGTAGCTTAGCTCATACTTCATTACTCAGTTCTTGATCAACATATCATTAAGATGTTCATTTCTTTTAGGAATGAGTCAGTAAGTCTCTCTGGTACAGGGCCACAAAACAAAGCATTGTTTTTTGAAAATGGTAATGGACCCAATGTCAGCCATCAAAGTGAGTAAGAGTTATTCTTTGGCACAACTAAAATAATGCTTTTAATGAAAGTAAATGTACTTCAGGACCTGGCTCAGTGAGGCTTCTGAGTATTTGTTTACATGCTTAATACTTAAGTTTTCTGTTATCTCACAGCCCCAGTCAGTAGCTTCCAGACTGATCTGTTCATCTGTTGAGATATGGATTTGCTTTATGTTGTTTGGAAGTCTCATATACATGCCTACTGCATTTGTCATGCATTAACATACTCAGCATAAGTACATTTTCAAAAGCTGCAAGTTAATGAGTAAAGGCCTTAAGGACATAGCATTGCTGACCTTCAGATGTTTCTATTCAGTTTTATGAGACTATGTCACTAAGAACATTTTTAAAAATCAAGATCTCTCTTAAATTTTAAAAAAGCATCATACATTGCTGTGATTGTGACCTTCACATTATTATAGTGATGAATGATCTTTGTCCCAAAGAAGTGGAGATTTTATCAAAAGTGTAAGCTGAAGGAGAAAAAAAGAAAGTGTCTTGGGTTGATCAACTTATTCATCCCAAAGACAAAATGTAAAAATCAAATTAATGCAACTTGTATCACTGTACCATTTTGTCTCAAGGACAAAGGACAGCTGCAAAGAAGCTGGATGTACTGTACCAGGCTGTCCATCTGTTGCTGGACAACTGAATAAAACCTGCTATTAGAAAACGGCTTGATGGTATTTAAAAAATTCTTTTTCGCTCTTTGCTAAAGCTATACTAGTGAGCATGTGAATGACTCCCTGACTTGGAAGATAATTATTTTAATTCTGCCTATCTTAATTCAAATCCTGCACTGCCTGCTCCCTGAGAGTAGGCACATTTCCACCACAATTGGTCATTCTGAAAAGTCACAATGAAGTGTTTTCCTTCTGTGTTAATATTGTCCTCATGATGCTTTCATTTTTAATTTCTCCAGTGCTACTCTGCCTTCTCAACAGGCATCTTAGGTCATTAGCAAACATGAGCAGTCTGGGATAATTGGTAATGTAGGAAGCAAAAGACAGCCTTCTGCTGGAGGCTAGGTCACCCCTGTATTGTTGACGATAGCAAAGCAGTCAAAGCGTTTTTTTCACTTTGGAAAACAGTGCTGAGCATTCAAGTTGTTGTGGTGAAGAAATAAGACTCACTGGAAAGCTGGGAGTTCATTCCTCACATAACCTCTACCCCTTTGCCCTGCTGCAGTAATGCAAAAGGACCACAGATCTGCCTACCGGAGAACTGAAAAAATTTGCAGCGTGGTGTGGCAGGAGACAGCACTTAACCAGAACACTGCTACAGCCTGGCAAATCCTGTTCTGAGTGGTATTTCTGTGGGACTGATCCAGTTTGTGCTGGGGGATTAGGCCAGCCCTGAGGAAGCAGAGGAGCACAAAGGTTGTACAGTTGCTCAGTTCCTTCCCTCACAGCTGGGACCTGTGCCAAGAAGAGGCGAGTCCCAAGGATGTGTGCTGTCTCTTTCCCTCCTCCCTGCAGCAGCTGTGCACTCCAGCACCCAAATAAATCTTAATCACTCCATGGTGGCTCTTTTGTTCAACTGTTTTTAAACTTGGAGACCTATTTATGCAGCCAAGTTAACACAGGACTTGGGCCTTGAATCTGCATTGTTGTCTGCTTTGTGCAGTAATTTAATGGGCATGCCAAATGGTAGTCAGACAGCGCTAAACCCTGACCAACCTTTTCTTTCTTTTGTGTACAGACAAGTGATTGTACATGAGGCAAAGCAGAATGGCTTGCCTGAAGTAAGACAAGCTGAATATTTTGCCATATTGTTGTCATTTCCATCCTAGCTACAATTAATTAAAATTCACTTCATGCAACTAAAAAAGGAGAGGCACATACTAAGGTATATGTGAGATTATACCCAGGCATAACAATCAACATCCTGTGTACCATTGTGCACTCTTTAGGTGGAACAAAAATTTGTTTTCTGAATATTCATGAAAGTTTGCCTGTTTGCAACAAAATCAAAGCAAGGTTATTTGCTCTGGATAAAGGGGAAAATGGAATGTCACAGATCACAACAAGAAATATCATGTATTAGGAATATTTTTTTGGTGTATCCTACTTCAGAGTTAGATGTCTTTTCCATCATATTGATGCAACAGCATAAGTATATAATCTTCTGCGTTTGAGACCCTACAACTGTGATATGTTTGCCCAGAGTCTGGGGCACAGCTATTCCTCAAACATCCACAGAAAACCTGGAACCCTGGAGCTGGAACCTGGCTTTCTCAAAGTAGCAGCTTTACAGCCACAGTAATAGCCTGAAAATAACAGTCAAATAAATTCAGCAGGACACATTTTACAGGACCAGTATAACCCAAATGGTAATGATAATGAAGAGATTATTAAGATGAACTGGTTAAATTTCACAGTAAAAGCTTTCCATCTTACTTAATTGCCATGTTGCTTGTTGGCTAGTCTGTGCAGAATACAACACAGCGTTTGCACAAGTGGGAAATGTCTATGATGCTGTAAAGGTCTGGAGTGTATATTTATTGCACAACAATTTAATCTTGATGTCATGGGCTTTGTCACAATTATATCAGCTTAAGAAACCAGTGAAGATTTGAGGTCACGCCTTGAGTTAGAATATCCTTCAGCTTCAAGGGAAATTTCCATCTGCCTTTAAGAAACAAAAAGAAGTTTTCCTCTGCTTTTCAGGCTGAGCAATCCATTGTTAGCACATGGTGTCGGACGCCAGAAGGGATTCTCTTACTTGAAATTATACAAAGAAAACACATACAACGTATTCTAAAATTCAGCCTGCCTTGAGTGAAAGAGGACATGTTTGTAGTTTTAAATATTTGGGTAGAACTATCCATGTTACTTTAAAAAAATCAAAAATCATTGAAAGCAACATTTTACCTTCTGCTGATTTCAGACACACTGCTGTCCATCCAGTATTGTTGTGAGACATGAGCTGATTTTGAGGATATGTCGGCCAGATAAGCAGAAAGAACCATGTTAGTTCAGAGTTTCCAGAATAAACCTATACCTGAATATAGAGACCCATGAAACAGAAGAGCATATGATCGGTTTAAACAAAGGATATGATTTAATTTTTGTAATGTAACAGAGTATAAACAGTTAATGGAAGAAAAATAATAAATATAAGAATGTAAGCTACCTGTAGGAGAAAGGAAATTTGCACATAAAAATGCCTGGTTTACAGCTTTCATTTTCTGTGCTATACATCCACCAGAGGCTAAAACTATAGCAACAGAGATGCTTTGCTTATGAAACATTGTGTCCACTACAGAGGGCAATATGATAAAGCTCAATCAGGCAGATTGTCACCCAGCTTGCAGTCAGTGAAATATAATGTTGTCAGAGGGCAAGCCGATAAAGGAATAAAGACTGATAGGCATTGTTTTTCTGGCCTATGACCACCATTTTAGTTATGTTAATCAAACTAATTAAATGCAAGAAAATCTACTTTAAGGCAATGTTATGTTCCAGCTGCCAAAATAATCAAGAAATTGCAGTTTGATCCTGCTTCCAAAAGCATCTGTTCATGTACACGCGCATGTGCGCACACACAGAATGGTTATATCACCCTCAAAATAATGCTGAGTTTTCCATTTCAGGGGAGCCAAGTATAAAAGTGAGTGGATGAGTGGTGTTAGACCAGCTGGAATTAGGTTTTTCTCAGTCTGGTCCTTTTTAATTTGTTCTTTTATATTGCATTAATGTCCTCTTTTCCTCCTTAACAAAGAGGGGAAAGAAAATCAGGAGATAATAAGTTCCCAGTTTAGCATTTCCATTGTCTTTCATGTTAATGACTTTTCCTAGGCTCATGGCTGCACCTCATGCTACTGGGTAGCCTATAATAATTCCTCTGAACAATTAGCTGTTACGCTTGAGTATTAAGCTGTAGGCTTAATTCTGCATCAGATGATAGATCCATATTAGACTCTTTTCCTTTTCCACTATAGACCATGCATTCAAAATATATTGTCTATATAGAAATTAATATAAAGGGTTTCTTTCCCCTGATTGAAATAAACATCTGTTTCTATGTTTCTATGGCACAGGAATACCCAACAGCTAATTGCAATAAGGAGGCAATCTTATTTCACTTTCTACTATTTCAGTTATAGAATATGTTTTAAAGGCACTAAATGATTGTTTTATCTAATTAGAATAGGACTATTCTTCCTATATTTGTAGATTTTTATCTAAGTGCTTATTCTGTTCCAGCACAATTCTCTTGTGATTACATGTCTTTCTTAGACAAGCTGAAAGGGGATCATGTCACTAAACTGAGATTTTACTTAACAGAAAGTTTTTGCATCCTGAAACTGGTAATGACTGAGGCCAAGCATGGTGCCACAAAGCTGAATAACAACCAGCCTCTCCAGGCAGTTTCCTGCTCAAATAATTCAAAGATGACAAATAGGACATTGAAGCAGGAAGTCTATGAGCTGTTTTACTACTGCAAAGCTGAACCCCTCAGGTACGCTGTGGTTGTGCTCTCCTCACAGAGCAGGGTGGGTGTCTCCTGAAAGGTGGGGAAGTGTGTGTGATGGGTTTCCACATAGAAAAACATGCTAGCTCAGCTAAACTGGTGTAAAACTATTTGTGGTCTCTGGTGTTGCTATTTATTTTGGTTGTGTTTAAACCTGCCCCAAACTGGCTGAACTAATAAATATATTCAACCAAAATAAGCCTGACCAAAACCTGAAATACATATGTCCAGACTGATTTGTCCACCTAATTACACTATAGACAGAAAGAACGAAATAAACCCATCACAAGGGAAAGGTTAGAGAGAAGATGTAGATCTTTGGCTTACCACAGTATGGCTACACACGGACTCAGCTTTGGGGCTTCAGTGGCCCTCAGCCCTTCAGCAGCAGCTTGGGAAATGTCTGAACCAGTGATTGCAACTATTGTCCACCTCCTGAGCCATAAATCTTCCAACATTATTATTTTTTAGTTACCAAGATACGTGGTAAAAAAGACCTACTCTTGAACAACTAGCCAACATGCCTTCAAAGACACAAACGTTATGGCAGCATTGGTTGTGTTAGCATCACACTCAATGACTGGCACTCAACAGGGTAAGAAACATAGATTCCCATGACTGACTCCACACAACAAATGTAATTTCAGGTGACTTCATCAGATTCCTTTAAAACGACCCTGGGAAGTTGCAGAGGTGTAGCAAAGGGCTTGGAGCTTGGCACACCACTAGACAGAGGCAGGAGTTTCCAGTACCTAGGTGACTCCCCTGCAGGCTCACATGGGGCTTAGGGCTCTCCATGCAGGCAGGGGACTTCAGAGAGGCACTTCTGTTTCCCACGGCTGCTCAGAGAAAACCAGCAGTCCCCAGGGGTTACATGAGAAATCACAGTGCAAGTGGCGAGATTTAAAACCTCTGCCATGGCTCTTTCAATTAGACCCGAAGAGTATTACACTTAGTGGGCAGGGAAGTAATAAACCTGCCCTTGGTGGCTGTTTGGTCTTCTGTCTTTCTGTCTGGCAGGTAGTTGACTGGGGAAAGTTACACCAAATCTGACATGGCTGTCCACTCAGGACATCTTTTAAGGTGTTTCTGTCTTAATAAATTGAACTTCCTCAGGTTACTAAAAATGATGAGCCTCTGACTTTTTCAGCCTATTGCTAAACCATAGCTTGTCCATGTAAGTCCAGGACTTTCAGAAACCTTTACACCATTAATTAATCCTACTCTCCCCTAGCCTTTCAGCCTTACTTTCCATATTCTCTCATTTCCAGTCTGACCATCACAATAGTTGCTTTCAGGAAGTGTACTCTTTAATTAGTCAATTTACTAGCAGATGTTTTCTGAAGGCTATAATTTCTTGTCTAAAAAGATGTTTTCCTTAGAAGAGAATTTAAGGCTGGTAAAAGAAAAATCTAGTAGTAGCCGTAAGAACTAATCACTAGCTTTGTTACAAACTTCATCTTATTGCTCCAATGATGTGATTTGGCAGCCAGACCTTTGGGGTCTCTGCTGTGAGTGCCCATTAGTGCGCCTTCTGATGAACACTGGATTGTTGAAGCACTTTCACAAATAAAAGAAATAAGACTGCTACCTTATTTTTTACAGTGATAGACAAACCACAATTGTAGCAATAATAATATTTTTTGCTGCACTGTTGACCATAGTGAAAACTGGAGCAGAAAAAAGGAACAGAGATTTCCAAAGCTTGTAACGAGTCCTCTAAACTGTTCGTCCTCCTCTGCAGATGATAATTTTACAGCCATTTGCACACAGAGTTGAAATATATTGATATATCCCTAGTTAAAGATTTATTAATATTAAGAAAGCACAGTGAGCCCCTATTCCTTAGCTGAATTTCTTCTAGGTGTTATCATGGTATAACAGCTGATGAATAACAGCTCTTCTGGTCTTGAAACATAGTTTTATGGATGAATCACCTGCAAGACCGTCTAGGGTCCCAATGAATGTTATGGTTGACTCTCAGTATAAGGTCACAACCTGTGGCTGCCAAAGAAAGCGAAGAAATACTATACAGCATTTGTACAGATCTATTTTTAATGTTACTGAGCAGTTTTGTTTAACCACAGATTTATATAGCCAATAAACTTCATATCTATCTTCTTGCCAAAATCAATAAATCAATTCAAATTATGTATATATCTATTGGACTTTTTGTGTAGCATTGCAAGTTCAGCCTTTCACTGCTGTGTGAAAGTAATGATAAATAACAATTGGAAGTCTGTGCCACACCTCCAGCACATGTAGACTTGGAGAGTCAAGACCCAGGGTCTTCACAAACTGATGGCTGTCTGCAAGGGCAGTAGAGCTGGGCACCAGGAGTGGCGACTGAACTGCTGTGGTTCGAACTGGTGGGAACAGCAATGAGAATCTGAGCGCTAGTGGCTACATGAAATATTAGGTGCTAACATCATGAATCTGGGCTGGATCTGTTTTAGTAATACAACCTAAAAAAGAACTTGTGGTCTGTAAAATCTGTCTGCCTGGGGTACTGGCTAGTCACTGAGCAGCTGGTGGCCTTTTCCATTCCCACTAGAAGCTAATACAGAACTGGAAAACACAGGATGTACTTTTTCCTGTCTTTCATTTCTCTTTCTTGCCAGTCCTTTTATGCTTTGATTAGGTTCGATAATGTGTCCAAACAGACCCAGAATGGGAGATCTCACATGAGTAATCCACATTTGAGAAAGGCACACAGACGGCAAGCCAGCAGGGAACTCCTGCCCCAGTGACCAGGGTCAGAGTTCAACTTTTACACCCACAGCAAGTAGAGGAAATTTCAGTCTGAGCTAAGAAATCACACTGGAATCCCTGTTAATAGAAAATTAAGTTATATCTTTGGGCACTTCGCAGCATGGCAGAGATGCTTTTCCTATCCAATTTGGCAAAAATCATTACAGTTCTCCCTGATAAAAAATGATCGGTATTTAATTGGCTATAGTAATTTCCTGTCACTTTAATGTTGCTGTGTGGCCTGTGCGGCCACTGTATGATTTTATTTGGCACACGTCTGAAGTCTATAAATTTGAAGGGGCCCTATTCAAGGCAGAAAACAATAATTAGGTAGTTAGGACAGGTTGACACCAGAGTACCTATTGCACATTAGCATGGAAAGTGAATACAAGAATAGCATCTTTATTTTTATGTTATTGATATTTTATCATAGCCCAAAGCTGCCATAAAAGTAAGGGCTGTATTGTACTAAATAATGGATAGGAACAGGAAAAATTATTCTACCCTAAAGAACTTCCAGTCCATTGGGAGCAGAGTATAATGTAATAAATTACATTCAGGCAAAATATACAATCATAACACTCTTGAAGAAAATGCTTGTCTTGTTATCATAACAGCCATGATCTCCATACTCAGGACTAGATCTATTAACTGGAATGCATATCACAATCCTTAGAGCCACAAAACTAAACCTTCAGACCAAGAAGGCCAACAGCGTCCTGGCTTGTATCAGGAACAGTGTGGCCAGCAGGAGCAGGGCAGTGATCGTGCCCCTGTACTCGGCACTGATGAGGCCGCACCTTGAATATTGTGATCAGTTTTGGGCCCCTCACTACAAGAAGGACATCGAGGTGCTGGAGTGTGTCCAGAGAAGGGCAACAAAGCTGGTGAAGGGTCTGGAGAGCAGGTCTTATGAGGAGGGCTTGAGGGAACTGGGGTTGTTTAGTCTGGAGAAGAGGAGGCTGAGGGGAGACGTTATCGCTCTCTACAACTACCTGAAAGGAGGCTGTAGAAAGGTGGGTGTTGGGCTCTTCTCCCAAGTTACTGGTGATAGGGTTAGAGGAAATGTCCTCAAGCTGTATCGGGGAGGTTTAGATTGGATATTAGAAAAAATGTCTTCACTGAAAGAGTGGTCAGGCATTCGAACAGACTGCCCAGAGAGGTGGTGGAGTCACCATCCCTGGAGGTATTTAAAAGACGTGTAGACATGGCACTTCAGGGCATGGTTTAGGAGACATAGTAGTGCTGGGCTGATGGTTGGATTTGATGAGCCTAGAGGTCTTCTCCAGCCTTAATCATTCTATGATTCTATGATTCAAAAAACCAGAGCTCTGAGCAGTACTGGAAGACTTCCTCCCAAAACAGGGGGAGAGGGGGAGAGCTGGGTGTCTGTGTTAGGATTTCCCCAACCTACCTTCACCCAGCAAAAACATGATGATGACTATAGTACCGCTGAAATTTTGCAGACTTATGGTAATGTTTAAAGTGCCATAGCCATAGGTCAGCATATGTTTGGTCAAAATGTAACAGGGAAAATGGGAACCAAAGCAGCTGTGCTATAGAAGGAAACATCAGGAAAAAAAAAGGTGGAAAAGCATTTTTGAGCTCCAGGCCAAATAAGTCCAGAGCACAATCATATAATGGATTTGCTATATTTGGATTGATGCATCTGTACTTTAATGAGCAGGACTGGTAATAAGTGAATGGTTGGATACTTGTTTGGGAATATGTCTCACAATCATCTGCTGTGCAAGCCAAGACTGCTACCTGCAGGTGCAGCAAGATCCTCTCTTCCCTCTTGTGATGGAGTCTCTGGAGCTTAGAATAGATCTGCCCTTTGAGGACTGGCCACCTACTGGTGTTACTTGGGCTTAAGAACATAAGATTTGTTGTTAAGCTGTCTGGGGATAAACTAAGGTCATAGACACTGTATGCCATGCAGTATTTTCTTAATGGATTATTTTTGTTGCATTATTCCTTATATGTTTTCTGTCTACCCTGCTACTATTGTTTGTAAAGTTCTTTTAGACCCTTGTTTGACAGGTTTGATTTCATAGGAAACAAATGCTCCATGTCTTCATTCTTTGACCCAAGAACTGCCTAGCAGGAAACTCCACAGATAGGCATGTCTTATGTCCACTTCACCACTTTAGCAGGATTCACCTTTTCTTCTGCTTGAAAATCTCAGCCTTCAAAACTCTTCAAACATTAGACAGTGTTTTTTTTTTTTTTTAAATCTGAGTGAAAGAAATAAAACAGTTCTTTCCTCCCCACAGCCCAAACCTCTCCCCATTCTCTTAACTAACTTCCCATGGTTAGCTCATATGTATTCTATGAAACCAGTAACAGGGACATGACGGAGGAGGCTCGGTTTGCTCATTTTTGCCTGCTGAGGGTGCCTACAATCTGATAGTATCTTCCTGTTACCACAGATGTGCAAAGCAGAGGGTACCAGCTGTCCTGAAAAGGTGAGATTGGGTACAGAAATGTCAACAGCTCTATTAGGATCTGGTTTCTGGCACTTACACAGGGCAGAAGAAAAAAGGCAAATTTTTGGTTGGCCGATGTTTATATTTGTATTTTTTCATAGATGTTTAGATGGTCTATACAAAGGCCTCTGAATTCCTTTAAGGCTTTCTCCTTCAGGATAGTGCTGCTGACCTTTAAAGCACGAGTCCCACTATAGGACTAGAAGTAGAAATATTTACTATCTAAGGTAGAAACACCGTAATGCAGTAGAAATAATCATATCAATTTTGTATTAGTCCTTGTTTCTCTTCTGAGTATTACTTACAATCACCACTAAAAAAACTGTGAAAAAGCTCCAAGAGAACAGAAAGCCCAATGAGAAGTATCTGCTTCATTTGACTGGAGTTTTAACATTATCCTTCGTTTCAGGTTTATAACTGGCAGAAAAGTTGCAATGACGCATTTAAAAATCTCTTATATTCTATGCTATATTTCTGTCAGATTTCTAAGACTGCACAAATGGACTGTCAGTATCTACATTGTCCTATAGTTGTGTTAGATTTACCATTGCATTATATATAACTTAAGATCCTACTGAGTTTTTAAACTCTTTTCCCCCAACCCCCAGAGCAGTGGCTGAATCATGAGCACCCTGGCCAAACTCCATACGATGTTCAGAAAATGGAGATGCACCGTACAAGGGCCTCATGTTCTTATTCATTTCCTGCTTTACTCTGCTTTATTGTGCAGTGTCAAGGAGCTGAATAGGTGCTCTCTGCCAGCTGGAGAGAGCTGTGGTTCTGTGATGAATGAAGCAATCTATACACTGTGGGAGCCCAAGTTTACTGGATGATATCCTCAGCTGGTGTAAATTAGCTTTACTCTAAAGCTAAAAAAATTTTAAAAATTTTTCTCTAAAAAAATTTAGTAAATTAGATTTACTGTCTGGAAAAATGGAGGTGTTGGTTACTGCGGAGTGTAGCTCTCAGCAGTTTATTAATGAGGTCTAATGTCATAATATTTTTATACCTCACAGAAACCAGATTTGAACAACTCACAGTCATTTAGTTGCCCCGAGAGAAAAAGGGCTATAAGGTGTGCTGTACTAACCTCTTGTCTATGCAAGTTGATTCAAACTTGGATGCTGCAAGTGTAGAAAGCCTGGTAATGTCAAATTCTGCATATCCATCCAGTTCTCAAGGGAGCTAAAAAAATGCACACACATTCAAAGACTTCCCACCACACTATTCACAGCCAAAAAATTCCTTTCTCAGAGGGCAGGAGGATTGAGGAAAAGATGCCAGCTGAACTCCTCCAGCTGATACATCAACATTTACTGGAATCCTTATTGTCTTCAACCAGTTTATTATTAATTTTTAATGATTCATCCAAAGATTGCTCAGTGCTATACCAGGCATAAATGTTCTTCAGGTTATCTTTGCCCTACACACCCTGTCAATATTTGCTCTCTCAATTCCAAGTTACATTGAGAAATTTCACATTTTGGCCCAAGCAGACATGAGTTATGACTGGGAAATATTATACCTCAAGAGTTACTGCATTTGCAATCTCGTGCCAAGGAGATAATTGTAGCAGGATATTGTGAGTAAACTGCTAGGGTGAGTATTGTACTGTTGTTCTCTTCTCTGAATCCTTCATGAATGCAAAACCAAAATCAGATATACTTCCTCTGTCACAGTTTGAGTCCCTGAACAGATTGCTACTCTCAGAAGTGAAATCAAATACAGTAAATCGAAAGCACTTCTGATTCCCTCTTACCCTGAGGCACACAAATGACAAGTGTGCACCTGCAATGGGAGGCACTGATCACTCTACCTTTTTCAGTTTTGCTTTTTGAAATTTCTGCCTTTTCTTCTATGTCTCATCAGTCAAAAAATCTGAAGCTTATTTTGCTCTTTAAGCCATAATTTGAATGGAGTTAGGTGGCTAAAGATACTAGATGACTTTAGAGTGGGAGTCTGGGCTGATAAATTGGCTTTTTGCTCAAGAGCATATTTCATTCCTGCACAATGGTCTTTGTTAGTTTTCAGATGTAGAGTGTTGAAGGCACATCCTCCTATGAATTACTTATTTCATACCATGAGGCATGCTGAAATAAAACACCTTTTTTAAAGCCTGAAATTCAGAGGGGAATGTTATGCAAAAGTCCCCAAACTGTCTTTTGTTTCTCCAGCAGTTCATTTCATTGTGTCATTCTAGTAACAGATTCTTAGCGTGATGGTGAATGAATTGTTACATATTTAGGTTATGTGTTGCAAGAAGGAGGAAGGACCATCTGGAGTCTCATGATAGCCAGCTCCTGTGAGAGTACTTCATCTTGGCTGTTGACTCGGCGGTACACACAGTAACTGACAAGATGGCACACTAAGATAATGCAAGACATTGTGCTTCATTTTTCTGGACTGCTGCATGGCTTAGGTTTTACACACCTGCAGATGTTTTACCTAATCATGTAAGTGTTTTAAAAACATTTGGAAGAACTGTCTTCTCAGTGCAACAAGTGAAAAATGCCTTAACAAGGACAAGTTGCATTCTCACAGTTATATTCTGTAGTTCTTATTCCAGACGTGCCTGTAAAACATTCCCTCTCACCCAGGGAGCAATCCTTAGGCATAAGTCAGCTTTACTGGCCAAAGGCAAAGGCAAAGGGGTTCCCTTACCTTCCCATTTTTCAACGGGTAGTGGCTGTAGCCTACCAGCCTTAGGACAATTTTAAGTTGTGCAGACTGTGAAATGTTTCTTTAGCAGAGTTTAAACTTTCTGTTTAAACAAACTCTTTATAACCCTTCACATGACACTGTTGCTGAGTATAGGCTCACAGCATACTGTATGTTCAAAAGTCAGGAATGACAGAAATGGAGCTGGCACCATTGCATAAGTACCAACTACAGAAGAACACGTGCTGCAACACTTAGTTACTTAACCATTTCTCTCTACATTGTTATTTGCATTGTCTTATACCTAGGAACCCCAAATATTTACCCAAATCCCCTTGATTTTATAAATATCGAACAGCAAGACTGTTTCTGCCCTGACAACTTCCTGTCTATGGGCAAATTACACAGAGCAGATATAGCAGATGGACAAGGTCACCACACTAGGAGAAAATATCAGTTGTGCCAGGGCACATCAGAGATCCATCTAACCCATTGCATGGTCCCTGGCAGTGGCCATCTGCAGGTGCCTAGGGAGAATTTAAGGACATTGTCCAGCAATACTTTGCCAGAATACTCAACCAATCTTTACTGATTGCTAGATCAAGGACTTTCTCACTTAAATGAAGTGTCTTCTTTTATAATGGTCCTTCATTTTTTTGTTCTGGAAAGTCATCTAGTCCCATTTGTGTACCCTGAAAATTTTAGTATCCAGTGTCTTTGGGTGAGGGTCTTCACAGCCTTACAAGCTGATGTGCAAAGGAGAACCTCTGCAGTTTCATTTGTTGCCCATATCTCTGGAAAAATCTCTGAGTATTCCACACTTATTGTCACTGCACCATGCACAATCATGTCATCACCTCACCACCTCAGCCGTCTCCTCCTCAGGCTGAGAGCCATTGCTGATTTAGCCACTCCTAAGGAGCAAGAAATGCAGAATTCCTTCATGCAGACAATATGGTCCACATGAGACCACATCAGCTGCCTTGCCCCAAATTTAGACTGCCTGGAGCATGTTAGGCTGATTTACTTCAGGCCTGCACAGACTATCAGTCAGGACATGTGTGAGCTCTCAGCTCTGCATGCGTGCATGCAGTTGTACACACAGCAGGAAGGAGCAGCTCCACAAAGAGCAGCAGGTTGGACCTTACACTCAGGGCAGATTATCCCCCAGGCATAACACAGAGGGTGGGTGATGGCAGCTGTGGGCAGGGGCAAGACTATCCCCATCAAGCCCAGCCATTATGACTGGCAGCACAGTCCAGAACTGGATCGGCACTCAATGGATAACAGGGGTTTGGGGTCAGATGTGAGCAGGGCTTTCATCGGAGTCCAGCACTGAAGTCAATTCCTCCACAGAAGCTGAGAGAAGGGGATTAGCAACAGAGTGATTTGAATTTCTCATCTTGGTGTGTCAGGACACCCTCAGCCTCACACCCAGCAACCTGACTCAGCCTTCGCTCAGCCACATCGCCAAGATGCAGACCTGCCCCACAACTCAGCCATGCCAAGTCATGTCCAAAGCTGGTTGTTTCCTACCTATCCACATTTACACTCGTGTTCTCACATACTGCTTGCAGCTGGGGAAACGGCAAGGTTTTTCTTTTTAACCATCTCACTGAATTTGCTAAGGCAGGGAGCGAGCCTGTGTCTGGTCTCATCAACATACTAAATATTATGCTTACCACACAGAGAGCAGCAATAACTCCAGGGTGATTAAATACCTAAGGTATTCCAGCTCTCAGAAACACAGTAAACAATTAATACAATTTAACTTTACAGCTTACACAACAAATTAAAATACAGAAACAAATCCATTTTTTCAGTTCATTAGACAGGACATAAACTCTCCTGTGAGCAGGCCTGATAAATGGAATTTTCCTTTAGGGCATTACTGATGAAAAATGACAAGCGTAATATTTCTATCTAGCACTTTGCTGAGATTCTGTCAGCAAATCCCAAAACCTTGCAGTTCCAAACTACTCTAAGGGAGATTTTATCTTTCAAGGCTCTTATTAGGATCTCCCCTTCCCTCTTAAAATATATTGGGGTTCTGACACTGTGGGGTTGTCCCTGGAAATACTCTAAAAACCATGAGGAGCTGCTCTTCCTTAGGCTAATGAGTCTAGTTCATTAAAAATAAAATTTTGGTCTCACAGGCAGATAAATGTGTTGTGCAAACATTATGCCGAAGAGCAGAAAATTCTTCAGCTGAACTGACTCTTTAAGCCATAAAAAGCCAATGGTTCTATCCATGTAAACCATCTGTTTATTTATACCTTCAGTCACCATGGTGTCCAGTCACAGCAACAGGGAAAAAAAAACAAAACTACCTCTTGGTTTGTCAGTCATCATTATCAGCATGTATGAGCCACTGGATCCTATTTGCATTGCTCATGCAGGTAACCTCTACAGCTCCCAGGGTGCAGCATCTGCAGTCTGAATGCACAGTACTTACTTCAAACTAGAGACAACATGCAATGCTGAATCCTTAAATCCTTCCTCCAATGGATTCCTTTGTTATCATCTGTTTTTAAGGTGGAACTCAACTGGGGGCTTGTGTAGGCAAAAAGCTAAAAAAGGATTTGTCTGCCAGTGACCTATTAACATCTATTACTACGTGTCTTACAGTGATTATCAACCCATCAATTAATCTTAAATGTAAAGCTGCATTCCCTTCTAGTATGCACAAAATCATATTGATTTACATTGGTTTATCTGGGTAGAGGATAAAGCTTGCAGATTTTTTTCTGCTACCACAGCTGAGTAGGGGGGGCAGATTTATCTTGCCTAAATCCAAACAAGGATGGACTCTATGCGCTTCAAATTCAGCTGAGGCTCAGTGAGCAGTCTAGCCCACCTGCTTTCCATTACTATCTAACACAACACCTGAATGAGTTAGCTAGTTTCCTCCATGCTAAACTGGCTCATGCTGCTGGCCCCTTGCACCCTGGGTTATGGACCAAGCTACCCCTGCCCACCATAAGGGGTACTCAGGGATACAGGGACAGGCACCCAAACTTGGTGCCAACCTCCCAGAGACACCTTAGAGTGGTGGTCCAGACAGGGTGCAGGTTGGGACTGTGATGGTGCTGCTTTCTGGGGAGCAGAGGTCTGTGGGTCCTGTGCTGTCGCTGCAGGAAGGAGATGGTGGTGGTGGTGCAGCTGGGGAGGCAGGTTTCACACCCCCCCCCCGCCCCGCTTGCCTTGCAGGCCCTGGTACTCTAAACTCCCTCCCTAGTGCCTTGTAACTTGGGCACTTAAATTAAGCAGACTCACTTATGCCATCTGTGGTTAAATGAGGGGTGTGGGGGTGTGGGGGGGGTGTGGGGTGTGTGTGTCTCTGTGTGTGTGTGTGTGCGCGTGTGTCTTTCTTTAATTTAGAGATTAGGCTGCAGTCAAGTAAGTGGTTTACGTTTTGTGCTGCTTCACTTACTAAATTTGCTGTAAAGTGTTTTCTGCAATCATTAAAGTTTAGTCCCTCTGGACTTATGCCAGCCTAGGATGGATATTCTATTGTTTATATCCAAGCAGACAAAAAAGGAGAAAAAAGAACAAAAAGAGAAATTGCAAGGAATCCCTGAGCTAAAGATGTATTGCTGGGTTACTTTAAGATTAAGATTCAGCTTAAAGCATAGTTCATAGCAAAACAAAACAAACAGTGGTTCATAACTATGAGCACAAGGAAAACAGCAAGCCAGGACGCTGTAATGTATGCCCAGGTCCCCTTGTATTCTCCAGGGTTGCCAAGGGGTGATGTATGTCCCCCCAGATGTATGCAGGCGCTGTTTGTGATGGAGCATCACAGGCTTCAGGAGAGGCTGTGACCACCAGTGACAGACAGAGCAAGACGAGCATGTGGCAAAGTAATGGGAACATTTGTACTGTCAGAGCCTCAACCAACAGCACGAAACAGTGACCTAATTTGAAGAAAAATATTTTATTTGGCATCGAGCATGTCACACCAGTGCAGGTGTAGCAAGTTTAGAGCTGCCCTGTGATGTTTTATGACTACCATGCATTGTCCTGCCTCCAGCAGACTCTGTAAACACGTTGGTTCATCTCAATGGGGAGACATGAAGGAAGAGCCAGAACAGAGAACAATGGCTCAGGAAGCCACCTCTGCAAAGGTTCAGAAAAAAAAAGACTGGGAAAACAGTTCAGAGAAGAACTTTCTCTTTAAGGATCTCCCATCCTTTTAAAATTAAGTTTTCTTCCCAAGGCCTACAAAACACACCTCAGTCCCAGCAAATGTGAGGTAACTGATGAGCAGTGCCTACTGTTTATCATAGGGATCACAACTATTTCACTCCCACTGTAAGCTTTCTCCCATATGTGCATTACTTATTTCACCTCTTGCAGTAAGCTCCAATCTTAATTCATTCTAGATGAACCACATTGCTTTTGATACTTCCTGGGCATCTGCGAGGCTGAGTTTTGGTGCTTCTTCATCATCTTCCCTGTTCTTTGGTGTTCAGTCCATCAGTATGCCTTGGCTACAAACTATCATTCCTGTGCTGCCTGCTGCCTTCCGCTCTGTGCCCCTGGTGCAGAGTCTGAGCAGCTCCTTGTCACAGACCTAGGCTTCCTTACTGCTTTCAACCATGAAAGAGAGCAATCCAGGAAGGTTTCTTCCATGTTTTTTTTCTCTACTTCAAAGATATTAAAACTGCCATTCATTGTGATGTGTTTGTGTTAGAGGTGACATGCTTGTTTACACTGTCCCCAGGAGTAGCTAAAATCCTGCATGCAACTTGTTGTCTTTATACTATAGAATAGTAAATAATCCCCCCCAAAAAAAGGATCATTTCCTCTTTCAGCAAACACAGAGAATGTGCAAGGAAAAGACTGCTGTGCTTAAACACCATCTTTGTCACTCTCCTGAGTCTTAAGGTGATTCACTATTATCTCCCCTGTTGCCCTGCCTGCCTGGCTCCCCAGTAAATCATTAAAAACAAAAACACCTGGGTAACAGTGAGCATCATCTTACCTCATGTCTCCTTCTTTCCCTGCTTCGTCTGGTCCTTGTGATCTGCAGCCACTGCTCCCTATCATTTCTCCTTCACACTTAGTTCCCTTTAGAATTACCTAAAGCTTTTCATAACTAAATTATGCCTGGCAGATTATTGAACACCTTGACCCCAAAGAGCCACGTTTAGCAGTGATGAGCCATACACGAACATAGGAATTACACTGGCAAGCCAGTGGAGAATTAAGTTGGTAACAAAGAAGAACGTTGGACAGTGGACAGTTAATGAAGTAAGACATAGCATAATACAGTTAGTGAAGCAGAATGGTGACAGAGAACTGTCCTTCAGGACTCACTTGTCATAGCAGAGGATTTTAGCAAGTTACTGAAAAAGCTGTTTTGTACAGATTATGGAAATCACTGAGCAACAGGACATGAGAATGTCTGTTGGACCATATGGTGTCTGAGGCAGGAAAATATCACACATGCATGTTCTGGAAAGTGCCTGACCTGTCACAAATGACTGATAATCATAAGCCAAGTATCATGCTGGAAGGGACTTCCTGGCCATTAACTCCAGGCCCTTGGTCTTGTAAGCATCACCAGAACACACATCCAAAAATTTAACATGCAACATAATTACACTTTTTTTTTCTTTCCAGCTGCTCAAGTAGATTTCAGACAGGGGTGCTGGCAATGTAGACAAATCAAATTTTGCTACACTGCCAAGATCCTACATTAGCTATTTTCAGTTAGTTATGCCTGGCTTGTTTCTTCCAAATCTCCTTCATTTGTGAATAAACTGTATACTTCCCCAGCTGCATTTCCACCCCATGCCAGCTTGCTTGCTTGCTTGCTTGCTTGCTTGCTTGCTTCCTTCCTTCCTTCCTTCCTTCCTTTCCTTCCTTCCTTTCCTTCCTTCCTTCCCTCCCTCCCTCCCTAGCCATCCTCAGACAGCTGTTCCATTTTGAACCCCAGCTTCAGCAACGCCAGTTTGCACTGCAGTGAAGCCCATCTAATCCAGGCAACCACTTCTCACCACTTGTGACACTCACTTGCACTTGCAGCAGGGAAAAGCTCACCTGTGCCTGACTCTTTCTTCTGACTTCCCGAATTTACTCCTGATGATTTTGATGTTACAGTGAATTGCCTTTCTTTACTCTCTTTTATTCTTCTAAGGCTACTTAACAAAGGTAAACTGCAAGTCTGCCAACAGTGCTTTTTAAGATATCTAGATCCTTTATTTCTACAATCCCCTCTTGCAGTGAAGCAGTATATATCATGCCAATGTGGTAGCTCTGAAGAACTGTCACAGAACTCTGGCTTCACAGGTAGCAGCTGTGTTTTTTAGATATTATGCCATCCTGATGTCAGTGTGGACTCATTTGCAGTAGAAACAAAAGAGAAGCAAAATCACAGTGAAGAATAAAAAGTCCCAAGGATCTCTTCTCTCTCCTCTGAATATTTTCATGAACTTTGATGTTAACATCATGTTTGAGCTACTACACTGCCTTGTGGGAATGAGAAAGAGACTTCGGGCCTTCAAAAGCATAAGGCATGATCACAGGCTGAAGTAAACTGCTGCAATGCCATTGCAAGACCAATATCTCACTTGACACGAACAGTGCATAGGGACATATCAAGCGCAGACAAGCAAGAGAGGAACAGGCTGAGATACTATAATTCAGCAGAAGTCAGTTCTGTTACAGTGAGACACCACATGTACTTCTGCATGTAGCTGTAGAAATAGTCCTTTGGGGATGCTGCCCATGGAGGAGGTGGAGGAGAACAGCTGCAGTATGGTTCTCATCAAGGTTTCTGTCTCTAAACAGGTGCAAAGAACAACTGGGACAAACATCAGTCTTCAATAAAAAAGAGATGGAGAAAGTCTCCTCAAGCAGCTAGACCAAATTTTGTTTTTTCCCTGCCCTGTGGATTCAGTCATCTAATCCATGGTTATCTGCAATAGCAATGATGTCATGTTTCTGCAGAATATTTGCTAAATGCTGTCTTCCAAGCAAATTTGAATATAATTGTTTTGTGTACAGGGGTCTTAGATCATAGGGAAACTCCAGTTTGACATAAAGCATCATGCAATTAACTTGTCATTATAGCAAAATTAGCATTCATAGTTGTAAATAGGGATTCGCGACTTGTTTTTAAAACAGCAGAGCACAGTGTATTTTCTAAAAGAACCAATTTTCAGGATAATTTTCTGAACAGTATTTGACAAAGATAGTGATTAGGTTGAATAGGTACTTGACACTCTGTCGCTTTCAAAAACCTTCCACAGTTATACAGCTCTACCTGTTCATTTCACTTGCCAGCCTTTGAGTGTAAAAGAGCAGAAGGGAAGAACATCTGTTTTACCAGAAGTCAAAACCAAAGGAAGATCTGCAGAGGTATATTCATTATTTCTTCAGAGTTAATATGAGTAAAAGATTTTTTCCTCTGGCTTGTTTACTCTCCAAACAATGACAATTTCTGAGAATACCAAAGAAAATGAAGTTTTGGGTATTGCACTGCATCGAGCAGAAGAGTGCAGAGTTGGAACCTGAATTCTTCCCCTCTAGAAAAGTGTAGCCTGTAAATCAAGACCTTACTGTGCCGTGTATGGTGGGAGGGGGAAGAATAAAAGATAACCTGTTAAAACCACTCAACTCTATATTCATGAAATGTCTGACAAGCTCACTGTATTAAAGAGATTTACAAGTGGCACATGGTTGGAATAAGGATAACAATCTTGCTGACAGATTTTCACACATATGCATAAATATGTGTGTGTACAAACACACACACACACAAAATCTGGCTGAAATCCAGGCTACAAAAGCTTCCTTTGCCCCTGAACTGATGTATTCTTTGGTGTGCAACTTTGTAGATAGAAAGCTTTATAATAAATCGGTGTTTGTGCTTGGAAAACATCTCCTGGAAGTTAAAATCACAATTATATCTGAATGAAGCATCTCAGTAAGGAGTGAAATCTTTTCTTCCACTGTAAAAAGTTTTATCTAATTTCCTCTGAAAAGTCCCAGGAACAGCTTGTTTACTTTTAACCAAACTGTCTTGTGTGTAAGGAAACTCTAATAATTTTGCAGCTATATTTTTCAGTTTGTATGCTGAAAGCAAAACACCATGAACTTCATGGTGACAAAGGGTATTAAACTCTCATAATGAAACTAATAGATGAGCCCTCAGCATGCTGTGGATAGGAAAGTCTTCATGAGGCATGAGCTGACTTCATGAGCTAATTCAAAACTGAAGAGTGCTGGTGTCACTGACTTTACAAAAAGTGCTGCTGCTGTGGAGCAGGTGAACATAGAGGATCAAGGGTGTACAATGCAGACACAACATGGGCAGAAAAGAAAGCAAGAACCAGCTCTAGAAATAAATGTCAGAAAAAGAGAGGCCACACAGCTGCAGTCTCAAACTGACAGGGAGAGGTGTGACATGCGTATGCATGAAGCAAACAAAATTTCACAACAACACAGCCTTAGAAAAACCACTATGGATTATGAACGTACAACTATGGGGTCAGAAAATTCGCTACAAGGAGTGTGGTAGCCCTCCTCCCCTCCTCAAATGTAATGCTTGGGCTCTGGTGTGAAGCTGGATAGGCCTGTGAGTACACTGAGATGGAGGAGATACATCTTCATTCCCTATGGACCTAGCAAGTGTCAGGCTGTTCTTTCAGACTCAGGATGTAGCACAGCACGAGAGCTGCAAGTGAGGGTAATTCAGCTGCAAACATCAAGCAAAGGTTCAGAAGACAGGTAGGCTATGCCAACTTACTCTCATTTGGAATGCTGGGATAGGAAAGGCTTGGGGGGGGCAGTCACACCCAAGGAAACAAGAAGAAGGAACTATAGAAAAAAGTTACTACGCTGGACATGTCTGTCAAGGGACAGAACTTGGAGAAGACTGTCACTGGTCTTGAAAATTACTCCTGGATACATGCTTTGCATTAAGCCCTTTCCAAGTCTGTGCGGTTCTGTTGCATGCAATGTCCATGAATGAGTTGTCTTTTCTTCTGTTGCTAGCTGGTTTCAATAAAGTCTACGTAAAGAATCAGCAGTTCTTGGCACAGTGTGTGACAGATTGCATAAATCAGGAGGAATGGCTAGCCAGAGGCTACGGCACATGTATCTCTCAGATCGCCCTGTAACTGAATCCAGCACAACTCACTATTATACCACCAAAATGAATCCAAGGGTGAATGTACCTCTTTTTTTTTTTTTTTTTTTTTTTTGCAAGACCCTGACATGGAATATTATAAACTATGTCAGGCTGAGATTTGTGACCTGGGTGGCTGGTTCTTACTAAGGATGGTATGCAAACAGAGAAAAGGTAGGAAGTATTGACTGGAACAGTAACAGGATGATACAGCTTACAGACGCAGGAGCTCTTTGTGTTTCATGGGACGGGTGGGTATCCAGCCCACTGCAAGATCCAGAAGTCTGAAAAGAGAATGTGTGCCATGCTGCTCAGCAGTCCAGGGATGGCCGTGTGGTCTGAGGGACTGCTGTTCCTCAGGACAGACTTTCATCTATGGCTTCCGCTTTGTGACTTTATCACTATAGAGGTTTAGATGACTTTTGGTATATATAGTGGCACTATTGTTTGTGCAGGGTCTTCCCACATTATAAAAAAAGAGCACTGTACACTGCCAGTCAAAAGTGCCTTTCCATACAAACAAAAACAGCAAAACAGGAAGAAACCACAAGGGTAAATTCCTGGGAGAGAGACAAAGTGAAAACATTTTATATGATCATGTCCATACTTTCTCCTTTTTGGCAGTACAAAACAAATTCTCAAAGCGAAACTGTCAGCTGAATTCTGCCAGCAAGAAAAGCGCTTATTCCCTTAAAGGTGTAGTGCTCAGAAAACACAAAGCCTGTCCACTACACAGGCCACCTCCTCCCACACCCTTAAAGGTGTGTTACTGTCATGGTCTGGTCTCTGCTTCCAGTGTATTTCCAGCTTCTCTACAAACAGTTGATATTAATTCCCACTAATTAAGTAAGATTTGTTCTTGCCTCTGCTGTGTGTGCTTTTTAATGTTTGTGTTCACTGCAGGGCTGGGACCAGCCGTCTGTGTCTGAAGAGCTGCTAATGTTTATGAATGAGCCGCTGCATAAAGTAAGCAAGACCCAGTGGAAAGCCCAGCAATATGCAATACAGAAAACACTGGCTGATTCTTCTGCTGCTTGTTTCCAGGTTAAAACACTTGTTCTTCAGCATCCCACCTGTAAAAAAATGGTTATGAACTTATTAAGCTGGAGGAATATTGTACTGTTCTTTTGTGTGTGTCTCTCTCATATGCATGTTCGCTGCTGTAATGCATTGACTTGCTGAAGCATGTGCTAGATATATCTATTTCCTCACTGTTTTTCTACTCACATAAGCCACCTGATACTCTGCTATTTCTGGGTATGTAGCCTGCTAAACATAACAGGTATCACTGCTGAGCATGTTAAGACTCAGGTTCATGGGCTGATCCCCCCAGTCTAGCAAGTCATTACATGTAAGTAGAGTCTTTGTCCATACCCATAGCATGTGGCAAACACAAGGCATTGAATTTATTTAGGCTTGCAGTGCAAGAGGGCTAAATGAAAGTTGCATCATTTTGCATTTGCTGTGGGTTCAGAGTTTGTGTACAGTCTCTACAGCTCAGCTGGTGTCTATTTATCTCTTATACCTTGGTAACTTTGACTGTGTCTGCACCCTCAGGCTCATGTGCATTCAAATCATAAAAAGTATACCCAAGACTATTTGGGGAGCCTCTCTGCAGCATATTTTTGTTCAGTCTAACACTTATGCTACCTTGTTTTCCATATTAGCTCTGTCCTGCCCACTGTGGGACTAGCTAGCTCTTGCATGTGTTGGGAGATACCTGTTATGCGGAGAGGCAATTCCTGGTTTCCTAAGAATAAGAGCACTTTACGCCCATATGTCCTGTCACTGGCAGCCTTTGATTCACTATGGTATCTCTCTCCTCATTGTGTTGGTGTCTGTAAATGTGTGAGGTGGCCCACTGCCTGCATAGATTACTAGCTCTACTCTCTTACTGCCGTCCATGCCCATGCAAAGACTGTCTTGCCTTTCACCAGGATTCCGGAGAAAAGCTAGCTTGTATGTGCATTTCTTCTGAAGATCCTCTCCTTCTTTCATGTAGTGGCTGCTGTATAGCAATTGCCTGAAACAGATCCAAATTAATACAAAATAACCCAGGATCTTGGTTCCTAGGCACTTTTTACATCTCAGGGACTGCATGGGCTGAACTCTTTGGATTTCATGTAGAGTCAAAACACAGGGAAAACTGGGGCTTGCTTTCTCTGTCTGATCCTCCACATAACTCCTGTGCCTCACTTCATATCTTGTTACAGCATTGCTTCTTCAAAATAGTGAATCACTATTTGCTGGCTTTCCCTCTCACAGTTCATTACAAGATCTTAGCCAAATCATACCCCTCAAATAACACATGGCTGGGCTCAAGATTTAATACAACAGGCATCAATCCATTACAATATAATTTATTGCTGCTGTCCAGAGATTTGAGCTCTTATTACCCCCTGCTAGTTACAATCCTTTCATATTTATCAAAAGAACTGTTTTATTCTGCTATTCTTTAACACCACCTGTATAACAATACTTCTTGTAGTCTTCTGATATTTTCTAACATGCTGTTTTGGGCAGACTTCAGAGAATTTTCAGCTTGGTAGCCAGAATCATACCTTGAATGTGCCTAGTACCTAGTAAAAGCTGGTACATGTCAGATGCCAATGCACCTCACGTGATACAGATTTACGATCTGGGGCAAGTTGCTCTGGACTTTGGCTGACTAGATCCCACTCCGTTCCTTGTGGGAAGTTCTGCATGAGTATGCTTTATGGTGATGTCATGACAGGGATATTTCCCTGCAAAAGCATTTAGGGAAAAGCTACAGTGAACACTGTAGGTTAATTTGTTTAAAGAGAAGAAATTTACAACAATCAGCAGTTCACTGGGAGAGGGGTGAGATAGCATGACATGGCAGAAGTGGTAAGAGATACTGGCAAGGACACATTGATACACAGTCAGCAAGGGTAGATCACATAGCTTGTCCTACGTCCCCGGGCTCAGATACATTGCTGCAGCCATCAGGTACACCCCTTGGAAATATATCACTGCTGTTGCCGTGGTTGACGCAGTCTAACTGCCCACATACAAGGCTGTCAACTTAACCCCAGTCTGGTTTTGCAGTCTCTCCCTCTGCCTTTTCTCTATGTCTGGAGCTGGCTTTTTCTTTGCATTCTCTTTCCTTGTAGGTGCAGGCTACACAGCTGCATGGAGGCAGGGGATTGCACAAGCACATGAGCTCCACCATAACGTGTAAGCAGGAAGAGACATGAGTGGCTGGGTGATGCTGATTAGTCCACTCCTCAGTCATCCTCTCTTCTGACCTGGTCTGCCCTCTCTAAGCACCCTCTGTGTGGCTGCAGCAACAGCGTTGGCAAGTGGGAAAAAAAACAGAAATAGAGAAAACAACAAGCAGGAAAGCATTTGTTCGGCAGCAGCATGGCACTCAGAGGGCTGAGAAAGTCTGCCAGCGTGGCAGGATGCAAAGATGCATGACATCACAGAGCAGGAAGGATCCTCTTGCTCACTGCTGCTTGCATTAGGATCTAACTAACTCAGCTGGGTGGAAACGAAGGGTAGAGCGAAGGATGCTTCAGGTCTGAGCAGATCTGATATTTTGGTAAAGCTCTAGCTTGGGGGGTGGGGGGACTCATGACTTTTTTTTTTTTTTGATAATCATGCTTTATGAAGAACTGATGTGTAGAGAGGCAGACAGAACAGAATTGTAATTCTACTACTACCGTGAGTCACCCCTCACTGTTTTAGCAGACACTGCAGCTAGTCAGTCTACCTTCAGCCCTGTTATGCTTTTTGAGTACCCTAATATTATGAACAGGACACTAATAATTATTACAGTATTAATAAACACCATTAGCAGTATTTTCCACATTGTCAACATAGCTTGAGAGGTCAGTGGAGGTTAACAAAAAAGTCTGCCTGGATCCTTTGAAACAAGTCCCCATGTAATTTCTCAGTGCATTTCCCTACAGATAGCTGAGCATGTTATTTCAAGTATCCAAAATGTTAAAGTAGTTTGAGCCACACTTTCTAGCACAAGGGCAGAATTACTGAGTGAAGTTCTAGGGTCATTGTTCAAGTAGGTCAGAATAGATGAACTTACAGGCCTTTTATGACCTTAAAAAAACTACAAATCTACGAACAGTTCCTCTAGTGAGGTAGGAATTAATCCACTGAGGCCTTACAGAGCCACATAAATTCTTTAAGATAATTTTAATTAAAAAGTTCTCTTTTTTTATTAACCAAGACAAAGCAATCATACTCTACTCTGAAGCTGATTTGCTCAGTGAAAAAACATTGCAGTTATACAGTCCCCTATCCTGGGAAAAGTCAGCACTACTTAAGATGAAGACTTGCAAGACTCTTTCATCTTCTCATGACCTTCTTCCATTTTAATTATAGTTTTCTTTTGTGAAAATTCTGTTCTAAAGAAGCAGGTAATCAGAACACTGTCTGGTTGATTGGACAGCATTCTCCACTGTTACTGACTGCCAGGTTTTAACATTTCTTCTTGTACCCACAGAATCATAGAATCATAGATCTCAGGTTGGAAGGGACCCATAAGGATCATCGAGTCCAACTCCTTGCTTCTCACTGGACTACCTAAAATTAAACCATATGACTAAGAACATCATCTAATTAAACCATATGACTAAGAGCAGACGTTCCTTGAACTCTGACAGGCTTGGTGCTGTGACCACTTCCCTCAGAAGCCTGTTCCAGTGACTGACTACCCTCTCAGTGAAGACTTTTCCTAATGCCCAATCTGAACTTCCCCTGACACAGCTTCATTCCATTTCCTCATGTCCTGTCGCTGGTCACCAGAGAGAGAAGAGCAGCACCTCCCCCTCCATTGTCCCCCCTTGAGGAAGTTGTAGACTGTGATGAGGTCACCCCTCAGTCTTCTCCAAGCTGAGCAGATCAAGTGACCTCAGCCATTCCTTGTAAGTCTTGCCCTTGAGCCAAGACTTCCACCATCTCAGTCACACTCCTCTGGACCCACATTAATAGTTTGATGTCTTTCTTATATTGAGGTGTCCAGAACTGCACATACTGCTTGAGGTGGGGACACAGCAGTGCAGTGTAGGGTGGGACAACCACCTCCCTCGACCAGCTGTCTATGCTGTGCTTGATGCACCCCAAGGCACAGTTGACGCTTTTGGCTGCCAGGGCACATTGTTGACTCATATTCAACTTGTCAACAACCCAAACCCACAGATGGCTTTCCATGGGGCTGCTCTCCAGCCTCTCATCCCCCAGTTTGTACATATAACCAGGATTACCCCATCCCAGGTGGAGAATCTGGCACTTGCTTTTGTTAAATTTCATATGGTTGGTGATTGCCCAGCTCTCTTGTCTATTCGGATCTCTCTGTAAGACCACTCTACCCTGGAGGGAGTCCACCACTCCTCGTAGTTTACTCTTATTGGCAAACACCCTTCATGTACATTTGATTCCTGCATCAGATCATTTATAAAAACATTGAAGAGCACTGGCCCTGAAATCAAGTCCTGGGGAACCCCACTAGTGACTGGCCACCAGCCTAGCTGTAACCCCATTTACTATACCTCTTTGAGCCCAACCCATCAGCCAATTGCTCACCCACAGTATTATGGACTTGTCTAGCTGTGTGCTTGATATTATGTCCATTTTACCAGTGATGAGTGGTGTCCCCCAGGGGTCTGTACTGGGACCAGTGCTGTTTAGCATTTTCATCAATGACTTAGACAGCAGGACCGTGTCCATCCTTAGCAAGTTTGCAGATGACACCAAGCTGAATGGTGCAGTTGACACACCAGAGGGATGGGGTGTTATCCGAAGAGACCTGGACAAACTGGAGAGGTGGGCCTGTGAGAACCTCATGAGGTTCAACAAGGCCAAGTGTAAGGTCCTGCACCAGGGGTGGGACAACCCCTGATATCAATACAGGCTAGAAGGGATTGAGAACAGCACTGCAGAGAAGGACTTGGGGGTACTGGTGGATGAAAAGCTGGACATGAGCCAACAATGTGCGCTCACAGCCCAGAAGGCCAACCATATCCTGGGCTGCATAAAAAGAAGCGTGGCCAGCAGGTCGACAGAGGTGATTCTGCCCCTCTACTCTGCTCTGGTGAGATCCCACTTGCAGTGCTGCGTCCAGCTCTGGGGCCCTCAGCACAAGAAGGACATGGAACTGTTGGAGTGGGTCCAGAGGAGGGCCACAAAAATGCTCTGAGGGCTGGCACACCTCTCCTATGAGGAAAGGCTGAGAGAGTTGGGGTTGTTCAACCTGGAGAAGAGAAGGCTGTGGGGGAGCCCTTATTGCAGCATTTCAGTACTTAAAGGGGGACTATAGGAAGGATGGGGGCAATCTCTTCGGCAGGCCCTGTTGTGACAGGACAAGGGGTGATGGTTTTAAACTAAAGGAGGGTAGGTTTATACTGGATATAAGGAAAAAAATTTTTACAGTGAGGGTGGTGAAGCACTGGAACAGGTTGCCCAGAGAGGTTGTTGAGGGCCCACCCCTAGAGACATTCAAGGTCAGAATGGATGGGGCTCTGAGAAACCTGACCTAGTTAAGGATGTCCTTGCCCATGGCAGGGAGTTTGTACCAGATAATCTCTAAAGGTCTCTTCCAACCCAAACCATTCTATGACTCTGTGATTCTATGAATCTAAGGATATTGTGAGAGATAGTATCAAAAGCTTTGCTAAAATAATAAAAAAACCCATATCTAATGTCTTCCCTTGGTCAACTAGATGAGTGGCCTTGTCATAAAAAGGAAATTAAGCTGGTTAAACAGGACTTTACCCTTGTAAACCTGTGCTGGCTATGACCAATGGCTGCATTGTTTCTCAAGTGTTTTTCAATAACTCTTAGAATAACCTTGTCCATAATTTTACCAGGCACTGAAGTGAGACCAACAGGCCTGTAATTACCAGGGTCATCCTTCTTACCTTTCTTAAAAATTGGGACAACATTTGCCAGCTTCCTGTCAACAGGAACCTCTCCAGACTCCCAAGACTCTTGAGTCCCATGATGACGTCTACCAGCTCTTTCAGTACCCTGGGATGAATCCCATTGGGCCCCATAGACTTAGGTGCATCCAGTTGGAGCAGCAAGTCTTGAAGAAGTTCAGAGTTGGCTGGGAGTTTATCATTCCCCCAGTCATAGTCTTCCAACAGAGGACTCCAGGGGCCCCGGGGCCCATCATCAGTGTTGAAGACAGAGGTGAAGAAGGCATTAAACTTCTCTGCTTTGTCTATGTTCCTATTTGTGAGGTGACCAACTTCATCAAGTGATGGTCCAACGTTATACCTGATCCTCCTTGTGATGTTAACATATTTTAAAAAGCCCTTTTTGTTGTCCTTCACAGTGCTGGCCAGCTTGAATTCTAACAGAGCTTTGGCTACATTAATTTTCTCCCTACAGTGGTGATCATTATCTCTGCAGTCCTCCCGTGTCACCTGTTCTTGCTTCCAGTATCTGTACACTCTCCTTTTATGCCTAAATTCTAGAATAAGATCCCTGCTCAGCAAGCCAGCCTTCTGCCCCACTTGCTTGACTTCTGACACTTGGAATTGCCTGCTCCTGCACTCTTAAGAGATGGCTCTTAAAAAGTGACCAGCATTCATGGAGCCCAATACCTTCAAAAGAAGGTTGCCTGGGAACCTTACTAACTAGCTCCTTCAGCAGCTTAGAGTCTGCACTTCCCCAAACAAGATGTTATGCAATTCTTATTAATGACACTTCTGAAGAAAAGCAGCACATCAAATAAGGTAGCTAAGGAAAAAAAATTAGGGGAAAAAGGTATTTTCTGGTCACTTCATTTTCTTATCTATCTAGGCTGAGTCTAGCAGCTCAGAACGAATTCTCACCCCAAAGTACAGAACATAAATAAAGCTATTTTTTTTAACCATTTTGTTAGTTAAAGGCAAGTTTGAGCAGTGTACCAGGCACCTGAGAGCTATGTTCCCAAGAATATCTAGGTCAAAGCATTTAGTCTGAGCAGAAATGAAGCTAGTGATCTTTCATGCTTTGCTTAGTAGTGACGTCCAAGATCTTAGTCCAGGTACATGCGAGTCATTAATTTTACCCTATAGAAGCACCTGCTACCGCAGTATGGTATGACAAAGGATCTCTCGAGTAGTAAGCAATAAGCCTCACTGGATCGTTCTCAGAAATGAGACCAGGAAGCCTGACAAAAACCAAAGTCAACGGCTACAGTAGAGACTGACAAGAGGAATATGGTTATAGCCTAGTCTGAATCTTGATTAAGGAAAAGTCAAGAATTTTCAGTAATAAAATGATGGCATTGAAGGCTACTTTTTTTCCTATGTCTGAATTAGTTTGCTTAGGAGAAAGAAACAGCCTTGAAATTGGACATCAATTTGCATTAAGGTTGCTAACAAAGGATTCATCATAACATGGTTTAATGTTCAAAGCAAACTGCAAAGCAGATTGGTATCTGTAATAAGGCATGAATAATCACTCTTAATAGGGGTCTTGTCTTTTTTGCATCAAGAAAGAGAATGGGCAGTGGAGACAAATTCATGAAGCAAAACACTTTCAAGTGCAGCTAAATATGAATTGCCAATAATCCAGGCCTTAAACAGTGTGACCTGAATAAACCTTCAGTTTCAGTTAGTTCAGAAACTATTCAGTGGGATGCACCCAGCAGGATGCAGCCTGGGAACGAAAGTACTGCAAAATGCTCAGCTATGATGTCTTCCTGTTTTTCAAGAGATAGTAAGTATAAAAGCTACAACTGGGGTTGGGGAAAAGGGGAAAAAGAAGAGGTTATTCTCTCAGCAACAGCAACCGCTTCACATGGGACACCACCAAAACAACAGTGTTGGGGTTTGCAAGTGCAAGACCATCAGAATAATGACACAAGAACAGGAGCTAGAGGACAACAAAGAAAAATACTGCTTCAGGGGCTGTAGGATACCCTGTCCCAGCAGCTGGTGTGAAAGGGTAGAGAGCTGTGAGTGGAAGGCAGGCTACAGGACTGCAGATGAAGGCCTTCCAGACCAGCGAGGGTGTTGCCAAAGCTAGCAGTTTTCTAGTGCTTTGTCCCTTCCTGCACCAGCCTGGGTACAGGTGGAATAATGAGCTGGTGTTAAGCTGTAACTCAGGGACTAAGAGCATGCCAAAGGAGCCATCCCTCAGTTGTGTGTATCCTCTGCTTTACAGGAGCTCTAGCTCAGCTGAAGGGCTCCCTGTGACAATGGGAAGTAACCTGGCTTTCAGTATGCTCATTTTTACTGGAGATGCTTGCACCAGCTCAACCAGAGCTGAGGATGAAACCTCCATCAAAACAAAGAGAAAGCATCTCTTCTGTCCTGCTAGGTACACAGTGCAGCCTTATGCTGTTAAATATTCTCTGCAAGAGAAACAAGAGGGACTTTATTCTGTTTCTCAGCAGCTCATGAAGAGTTTGAAGTGGTGTGCTGGAAACCCCTGTGCACCCCGACCTTCACTTCCACTGTGTCCAGAGTAGCATGAGACCTGCATTTCCAGAGCACAACCAAAGCTTCAGACACAGACTGTGACTTTCCTTAGCCCTTAACCAGATGGAGGTATTCTAACTACAAATAATAAGGGACGACTTTTATTTGCTTACATTTGGAAAACATTTTAAGAGCTACTGTAGTGAATTCCTACCCATTATCTGCATATCAATTATTCATTGTTTTCATTAAGGAAAACCAAGACATGTTATACTCATGTAGATGAAAGAAATTTGTAACGTTCTTTCTCTCTCCCGCCCCCCTCCTCCCTCTGCCCCTCATACATTTTCATTTTGAGATTATTCTTAATCCATATATACTTGAATTAGGAAAATGTATGTTTTGTATTAGCAGTAAAACTTTAGGGTTTTTTTCCCCTACTGATTTTTCATAGATTTATGGATCCATAATCATTCACGTCACAGCCTGAGGGAGATGAGGCTGGAACAGGATAATAGCCCTTAAATCCCCTTCTCTAAGCGCTCAGATCTTTCCTGTCAGCAAGATAAAAACGGTCAACAGCAGTCTTCATATGCCTATATCCCACACGGAGCTTTCACAACAACTGAAGTGGTGGCTGGCAGAGAGAAAAATGCAGAAACTTTGCTGTGTGTGATACTACCGGGGTAAAGAGAGAAGAAAACAGGATTGTCAGCCTTTGTAGTGTCGGAAAGGACTGGTGTTAATTCCTTGATCAGGTGAATGCAAAGGGAGAAGACTAAGGAAAAATAGTATGTTGCAGTTTAACATGCAGCAACAGTTTCCTTTCCTAAAACAAAAAGCCAGAGAGAGGGGAGCACCAAATGTCCTCCCGCAGACTGAAAAGAGGAAGGATACTGAAGGCATCCATGTAGACAAGCAGAGTGGCTTTTCTGCTACCACTCCATTGAACTCCCAGCCCCTACTGTTCCTGGGACCTGAGGGGAACTACAACTACTATGTGGACGATGAAGATGAAGAAGAGGAAGAGAAAGAACTAGGAAAATGGCAAAGTGGAGACACGTTTGAGGGAGAAAAAAAGCTGTTGTCGTCCATTCCTTGCTCCCCTGCCCTTTCCTCTGGAGTCCCAGCCACAGCTTCCACTTCGTCTGTGCTGAACATCAATGTTGGTGGCCAAAGCTACCGCCTCACCTACCAGGCAGTGGCCATCTATCCCAAGACCCGCCTGGGCCGCCTGGCTACCTCCACTGACCGTCGCTGCCAGCTGGGCCTGTGCGATGACTATGCTGCCCAGGTAGATGAGTATTTCTTTGACCGGGACCCAGCTGTCTTCCAGCTGGTGTACAACTTCTATGCCTCAGGGGTGCTACGTGTGCGGGACGAGCTGTGCCCCCGTAGCTTCCTCGAGGAGCTGAGCTACTGGGGCGTGCGGCTCAAATATACACCTCGCTGTTGCCGCATCTGCTTCGAGGAGCGCCGTGATGAGCTCAGTGAGCAGCTGAAAGTCCAGCGTGAGCTGCGCTCCCAGGCAGAGGCTCAGGAGAACGAGCAGCTCTTTCACCACATGCGATACTATGGTCCCCAGCGCTGGCGCCTCTGGAACCTCATGGAGAAGCCCTTCTCTTCTGTCACTGCCAAGGTGATGGCAGTGGCCTCCAGCTTCTTTGTGCTCATCTCAGTGGTGGCCCTGGCACTCAACACAGTGGAAGAGATGCAGCAGGTAGACCGGAAAAGTGGGGAGAGCCGGCCTGTCTTGGAGCACATAGAGACCCTGTGCATCGCGTTCTTCACACTGGAGTACCTGCTGCGCTTGGTCTCTACCCCAGACTTGCGCCGCTTTGCCAGCAGCGCCCTCAATGCAGTAGACCTCATCGCCATCCTGCCCCTCTACCTGCAGCTGCTGCTCGAATGCTTTGCGGATGATGACCAGCCCCGAGGCCGCGGCTCTCAGCATGAGCATGATATCGAGAAGGTGGGACGGGTGGGCAAGGTGGGACAAGTGCTTCGCATCATGCGCCTCATGCGCATCTTCCGCATCCTCAAGCTGGCCCGCCACTCCACAGGGCTGCGTGCCTTCGGCTTTACCTTGCGCCAGTGCTACCAGCAGGTGGGCTGCCTTTTGCTCTTCATTGCCATGGGCATCTTCGCCTTCTCTGCCATGGTCTACACAGTGGAGCACGATGTCTCCAGTACCAACTTCACCAGCATCCCCCATGCTTGGTGGTGGGCTGCCGTAAGTAAACACATCTCATCCTGCTGGGTGGCCAGAGACCCTTCCTCCCTTCCCCTCCCTTTCCTTGCTAGAGTCACTGACAGTCTTGAAAACAGCAGGCTCGGATCAGTGAACATCTGCTCTGAATTCTAAGCTTACAGGACATATGCAGTCACTCACGCACACGTACACATGCAGTCATTCACCTCTGTTGTAGGCTTGAATCAAGGTTTACTCAGGCAGTATCTGTTGAAATTCCTGTCTGACCAAACATAGACAGTACATGCACTTCCAAAGAAGAAGTGGGCAAAGAGACAGGAAAGAAAAGCATTTCCCCCATTTAGCCCCATTATCAGTGTTGCCAAAAAAGAAAAGGGGGGGGGGGGGAAGCTTGCATCACGCTAGCTGGTTGCAGGTGATTTTCATTCGCAGGATTTTCATTCTTTTTCTTTTTGAAGAGTTACTGTGACCTGTCATACAACTGCAAGTTCATAACACATAGTTTATTAGCTATAGTCTGGTCACTCAAACTTGCAAAGTCAAAGCTGTCCCAGAGCTCTGATCATTAAAAATGCATTAGGACCAACAGTTGTTTTACACAAGAGATTGTGTTGTTTGTTAGGTAGCACATCTAAGGGGCATGCCTGCACACACACAAAACATTGGCAGTTATGTATACCATGCCAGACTTGCAGAGGAATAAACACAAACCAAGCAGAATGGCTCAAGGGGTTGATAATGGGATAAACTGCCTTACACATCCAGGTCACTGGTTTGAAACCCACACCAGTCAGCACTGAGAGCTGGTTAATGTCACCTTGAATCTTCTTTTCAACCTCTGCCAGAAAGTGTGATTTTAGTCCCATCCTAAGCATTTGGAATGAGGGTAACTGGCTGAGTGTCAGGTGACAAGCCTCAGAAATGGAGACAGAATGACCATATTTCTAGACACGGCCACTGTATTAGTGCAGTGGATAGGCATTTGGGCACATGTCCTTGAGAGGTCTGAACTCTCACTGACCTGTACTATACTGTATTATGTAGAAGGGTGTTTCTGAGGCAACATTTTCCAGGCTGTTGGGTTCACATCTTCCAGGGGCATGAAGGTTTAGCCAGGAACGCACAGCTGTGAGGGTTTAAAGTCCTTCACCTTGCTTAAATGCCTCCTGGCTCTGGCAAAGTCCTGGCAGAACTGTTCCAGCATCCCAAACTCAGAATTCACTTCTAAAGGATTCACAAAGCAGTTCAACTCCAGACTGGGATTGCATTAACACCCAAGGACATATATACCTTCACTTATAGAAGGCTAACCAATACTTCTCAAACTATTGTGAGGTCAAAATGATAGTTACATCCTTCAAAGTCAGCTATGAAGACAAAAGAAACACTTCAGATTTATCAAGACTAGCAGACAATGGAGAGGGAGCTGCAGGCTGTAAATATGTGTTTAACAGATAATCATGCGCAAGTATGGCAGTGACACAATTACAATTTTTAAAGCAATGTTTTAGCAGGGAGTGGGGTGGTTTTATCGAGGGCACTGGGGAGAAGGGGAAGTTGATCCCTGCCTGTGCTGCTGCCTGCAGCATTTCAGAGCTGGAGAACAAGAGCTCTGTTATGCTCCAGAAGATGTGCGTATCTACAGCAGCCTGGATCAAATCAGAGGGTAGTTAGACCTTGCAGGTGCTGAGAGAAGGCAAAGGGCCCATATCTTCTGTGTCCATAACTCTAAGGCTTGTTCTAGTCTGTCATCACGTACATTTTGTTTTGCAGCAGCTGATGCTGGCCTCCATAGTCCGTGTTTAAGGCAGGGCCCCGGGAGCACTTCTGACCCCTGGGCCTCACTATGGGGCTGGCTATGTCTCAGTCTCCTCCCTGGGGAAGGAAGTCCAGGCAAATGGACTGGAAAAGAGTCAGAAGATCTTCTCATGGTGGTTGTTCAGTATAGGCACTGGGTACCCTAGCTGCTTATGGGGCCCGCAGGATAGCAACCCCAGCCCGTCCAAGGTCACTTCTCCTTGCCAGCAGCCCAGGCAGCCCATGGCTTGCAATTCTGGTTCAGTGATGGCTGATGAGATGGGGTGGTTTGCCCTACATATGTTTGTAGTGATTCAGCACATGGCAGAAAAACTGGCCCCACAGGCACACATAGGCATTTATATACGTACATGCATATGTACATGTGCTGAACACCCTTTAAGCTGGGGTGTGGGAAGGAGGGAAAAAAATCCATGAATAAAGGGTGCCTTAGTGTGACATTCAGAGGTGATCTTTAAGTGATACACAGAGGTTATGAAAAAATTTGTGCTTCATACATTACTAGAATAAGGACATTAGCCTTATATTTTATTTTATGAACATGCTGAATATATGCAAACTCTATAGGACTAATTTCTGCAAGCCGGTGACACCATAATCATTTAAATACTCCTAAGAAACCTGTATGACTATGACCGTGAAAAAGATCAATTTAGCTGAGCAAGTGTCTCCAAAAGAGGAGCTGTAGCATGCACTTTGCAATTCCAAGGCATAAAACTCTTTTTAAAGCCTATCTATTCCTTAGGAGTGAAAATTAAGATATTCAGTCACTTAAATTTCATTAAAATCCAGTACTGTTCACAGTCTCACACACACAGGAGGAGAAGTATCCCCCCCAAACTGTCACAGGCAATGT